>NW_017728997.1:10806750-10825130 GCF_001723915.1 Gavialis gangeticus
GCTATCTGGGAGTCCTGAGTGTTCAATTGGAAGCTGGATGTTAGAAGTGTGTGACAGAGACCCCAAGGCTACGATTTCTTCTCCCTTCTGTAACTGGCTAATGAAGAATAGGGTGTGTTGCAAAATTGCTGTGCTTTCTAAAAAGATTACCGAGGGAGGGAGAAGGTGTGTTTTGGTGGGGATGTGAGTGGCGAGAGAGAAAGGAGGGAGTGGAAAGGTTATAACAACCTTACGTCAGTCTTTTATTCTCCAAATGTAAATATTTGGTTTGCCAAGGGGTGGACTCCAGAGTTAGATAGCTTTGTCCAGATGCTATAAATCCTGGCTTTGCTTTTTGAGGCAGCCTCAGGAAGCTTTATCCGCTCATTGTCCGAGGGAAACAGCAACTCACGCGGGGTACGGGGAAAGGCTCTGGCGGGGGCTCCCCATGGAAGTAGGATTTGCTGTTATATTTGAAGAAGCAGGTGCTGAGGCAACTTCTCAGCCACCACCGCTCTGCATAACCACCTTTTCCTCTTCCAAACTGAAGTGTAGGTGGAAGGACCTCCGGGATTCACCCCCTTAGCCCACAGAGGTGGGATTGTGAAACCCCAAAATATAAAGGATGGCCAGCGTAGGTGTGCATGTGGTCCCGAGGCTTGGCCCTGAATCTGGAGGTTGCTGTTCTTTTCCAAGCAGTGTCACAAGCTTTGCTGTACGTCCTTGGGCAAGTCCCTTCATCTCTTTTGCCTAAATTCCCCCTGTGTAAACCTGGGCTAACAATTACCTGGCTTGCAGGTTGTGAGACCATTATTCAAGTGTTCACCTAACTTCTCTTAGGCTACAAGCACTTTAAGAGAAAAGGTACCGGTCAGTGTAGATGTTGAGCGGTCCCTCGTGGTTTGCCTGCTTAAATTGCAATAGAAAGGCACATTACCACCAGTGCCTTCCACATTTTTTGGCCTAGTGTTTGTAAAACACCCTGATATCCCCAGATAAAAGGGCTGGCTGAGTATAAAAACAGGTGGGGCAGAGGTATCCAACATGCAGCAACGGGGTCTTATTGGAGGAACAACAAAGGTTGTCTTGGAAAATTTCTCCTGTCTTTCAGTTTAGCTAATAAGGATAAGAATTAGGTAAACAATTTCTAACTAACGAGAGCATGTGTCCTCTAGAGTTAGACCACATTTTTGAACTCTCCTTCAAGTGGTCAGATTTAACTACTCGCCATAAGTGCACCTTTAGATGTCCAGTAGAAGGTGCTGATTTTGAGTAATTCGTTACTTCAGCTACTCTGGGGAAGGATTAGTGGAGGACCTTGATTAATATAGGTCAGGGGTTGGCAACATATGGCCTTGGGCTGGATTTGGCCCATGGAAGCCTTTGCCCTTGCTTGTGCCCATGTTGGGGCTGGTCAACAAGGAGCTTCTGCCATTGCTGCTACTCGCTCCCCGTCTCCCCCAGCTCTGGTCCGATGTAGGCGAGGTGGATGTAATATTTTCATGTTATTCCAGAGTTGGGTGGTGTATTTTCTTCCCAGGTGTCGACTCTTCTGGTTTTTCCCGGGTGAAGTCCACAATGGTATAAGTGTGCGCATCGACCAAGATCTAAAAGCAGAGAATCCCAAGGAAAGGGATATTTCTGGGATGTTGCGTTGTGGCTACGTGGACTTACTAGCCTGTAGGCAGGAGTGGAGTTCGGTTCTATTACCCTGCGCCAAACCGCTTGGTTTCCCCCACATCCTGTTTTAATTGGCCTTCTTAGCAGATTAAGGGGAAGTTGCACTTCTCTGTGACTTTTTAAGATTTTCTGCAGCAGGTGGCTGAAGTTGATTGTGAAGACCTCTCTCCTTGCACTGGTTGTGGCAAGATGGTTCCTGCCTCAGTGCCTGGTGTCGGTCTAGGCCGGGGTTGGCCAGCCTGCAGCTCTTCAGAAGTTAACATGCATCTCCTTGAATCTTTGCGCAAGCACACGGTGACCAGCGTCCAACTGGTCCCAAAAGGAAGCTGGTCACCGTGTGCTTGTGCAAAGATGCAAGGAGACGCATGTTAACTTATAAAGAGCCGCATGTGGCTCCGGAGCCGCAGGTTGGCCACCCCTGGCTAGGCTGATCCCTTGAGGTCTCTTTCAAGCTCAAGGATTTTGTGATTGAAAGTTTGTTTTCAAGTCTGAATATATAGATGTGCCACATTTGAATGCAAGCTGGTCAAAAGGCAATGGCAGCGGTAGGCCCGAAAGCCTTGCCCCATTGGGGTCTTTGTGCTGTATCTGTTAGTCAAAATGGAGAAGCATTACTTTATGCAGGGAGAGATTTTTCTGATGGGAAAGCATGATTGAAATAGCAGGATGCTGTAGTTTCCTTCATCTTTTTGAAACATGGCTCCATCTTCTGCTGGACAAGACGACCCATTTACAGATAAATACTTTAATTTCTCAATCTTTTTCTCTTGTGCTGTAGTAATTGGAGCACTGCCCTGGATCCTTGGTCCCATATAGTGGAATAGAGGCACAATGAGAGAGATGGTTTGTCTGAGGAAGCCCATGCCAGAATACGAGAGAATGCGTGCGTCTCCGGAGGCTTTCTCCAATGCCCTGATTGCAAGGCTTTCCTTTGTCTTGCATCTATAGCAGTGAAACGGTCTGAGGATCTGTGTGAGGATCATCGTAGGCATGTACAACCTGGTTTTTGGACATGTGCATACAACAGTTGTGTAGGGGTCATTGCATACCTGATATGCAAGCCAACTTATTGCAACAGTGCATCCAGATCTGGTCATTGCAAGTACCAATGGCTTGGTAGCCATCTCTTTGACCGCTTGCACAGGCAGTTGTCCACATAGGCAGAAACCGCATGCCAGTGGTTTTTTTGTTTGCTTTTCAGAGGCACCCGAGCTTGACTCTTCAACAAATAGTTCTGCATTACTTTTGCTGGCAGACAGTTTGTTGTGTGGTTAACTTGGTTCTCAGACCTACACATTGAAAGGCAATGGGGTTCATCTCAAGGAGAGCTTTTTCTCAGTGGGATGCCTATCTGTGTGTATTGCTTCTGTTATCTCACTCACTGGTCTTGCAGGATTTAGTCATGGCAGCATATCTGACGAATAGCCTTTGATACAAGGGGTTTTTCTTTCGATTTTGTTCATTATTGTAATACTGGGAAATGTTGATGGCAAGCGAAGTATAAACTACCCCGAAACGATGATACAGCAGCCAGTGGGTTAACCTTTAGGAACGGTGAGTTTCTTGTATTGCCAGTAAAATTTCATCCACACGGCGAGTGAGCATGGAGTTAGTACGCACATTAGGCCGTGCAAGTTCACACGATATTAATATTACCTGGTTTGACAATATTTAGCCACCTGGGCTGCTTTTCTTTAGTTTGTATCTATTGCTTCCTCCTAGCTATGGTTTTGGGGGGGTGGGGGGGGAGGGAGCCTCTTGACACTTTCTTTACTTCCAACCCCCTGCGAGTGTCAGATTGAAATCCTGTTCGGTATTGATGCTATCTCTCCCTACAACTATGCTGTACAGCTGCTATCGCTAGCAAGAGTTTTTAAGCTATTGGATTTTGAATTGCTGCATTGTTCATCTGATTAAATTGTATTTAATTAGCTTTGTGTTTTGTCCTTTTGTTTCAGTGAAAAGATTATGGGGGGGAAGAGATAAAAACTGTCTAAATGAAGCTTCATCATTTAAAACGCATATAAAAACTCTATAAGATGCCTTTTATTCTCTAGTCCTTTATCTTCCTTCACAAGCTTTCTGAGAATGAGTAGTGCATGTTGAGGTTTATCTTTGCTTTTATGTGCAGTAGCCACATGCTTAACATTGAGCACGTTTGAGTTGCATTTCATAGGGCTTTCACAATCCTTTTATAAAGGGACTGATCTGTTAACATCACCCTCTTTAGATCTAGCAGGCAGGATGTTCTTCCATACAATGAAGTGCTCACAGTCTTTCTTGCCAGACCAGTAAGTGAATGATTTCAAGCCTGGTGGGCAATACTCGTGTCCATGCGTAACACAGACAGACCACAGTAGTAGGCAGCTGCATGTAATTTTGAACTCCACTCATTGAACTGTAATAAAACAATATAAGCACTGCTTGGGGGAAAGATTGGATGCAGTTATCCTTACACAAGGCTCGGGCATATGAAAGCAGTGCTGGCTGACAAGAGGATTTTGAGATTTGATTTTGATTGAATTGCAGAATTGAACAGGCCAGGAATGTCAGTGGAAGGCTAAATGCCTGTAGTGCCATAAAGTTTTATTCATGTGAGGCTTTCCAATATAAAGTAGATGGATTATTGGAAAAGGTGTCAAGGGACATGAAATAGAAGTGCCCAAAACATAAAATGTGTGTATAAGGATACAATTACTTCTCGCAGAGTACATAATTAGCTCACCAAAATGTTTGGGGTAATTGTTTGTTTATTGTTCACCCTTTTTTTGGAAGCTAATCCATTGTACAATATAATATACAGTCCTTCAGTTCCTACTCCAGAGCCTTTTGGAGGGAGAATATATGTTGCTTTTAAGATAGGATTTTCATAAAGGAAGCACTGCCTTTTCTTAATTTTAATTAAGAATTGGAAAAGAAGGGGCTTTTTTTTCTTTTTTTTTTCCTTTAAAGAAGTCCACAGGATACGAATGCTCTGCAGACACTGAAAACTATTATGCTCAAAAACAAGAGCGGGATGTGTATTCACATACCACAACACTGACTTATTTCATAGCTCAGTAATGCATACATAATTAGAGTCAAATTTGCATAGGACAGCTGATATCCAAATTTGTATGGCATTAGAGACAGCTTCACTCATTTGCAATAAGCTATTGTACAGTAAGGAAAGTTGCATAGAAGATTGTCTGTGGGTAAGCAGGAGTGTGTCATACATTGTGTCCCTATTCTTTATCCATTTATAAAGTTCTGCCTCAGTAGACATTTACTTGAGCAGATTCTAAATCATATATGCTGTAACGGCGGAAAAATAACCGTAGTTTTATTCTGTACATATTTGTTTAGCATTACAGAATAAACAGAGCCTGAGTTAAAATTGGCCTTGTAATAAATCTGTTTTTCTATTTTAAGTTTTCTAGTGAAAGTGAGAGCTGAGTCTGTTAATCTTACTCACCCTACTAAATACCATACTATGCCAATAGTCCCATACATTTCTTGCAATAAGGTAGTTCACAGTGTGTGCAAGATTGGCAGAATTGGGCCCCAGACTACTACAAAATATAATTATGCGGCATTGTATCTAAATGTAGAGAACAGGATAAATTATATATTCCTTGTGCCAATTCCATGTAAGGTCCCATCCTTTCTTGAAGTCCTGCCTGTGTGATGTAGTGTGAATAAATTTAGATGCTATTTATTTGCAATTGTGCTTTTTTGTTAGCTGAAAGGAAATGCCAAAAAGGTATTATTCAGTGTGCAGGCTTTACGGGTTGCTGTTAAAGGGTTTCACTGAAAGTCTGGATTTGTAAACACCTAGGGAAAGCAATGCTACGTTCTGTGCTGGGGGTAACCCTCCAGGGCTTTATAAAAGTTGTGCTTACCACATGTTCCCCAGATTTGTTTTTTCTCTTGACTTTGTTTTGCTTTATTATCATCTAGCTTTTTTTCCAAAAATACTTTTGATGAATATTTATCTAATCAAATGGCAGTTCATATACAATAGATCTGAGAGGGGGGAAAAGGCAGAGAGAAACGCCAGTGATAGTCCTCAGATTGCGTGGTTGAGATTTCTTTATCAATAGAGGGTCTCTCTTCGTTTTTTCCCATATTCATTTTTTTTTTTTTTTGCCCCTGGGGTCCATTGCAGAATGTAATATGAGAAGTTGATTTCTGTGATGATGACTGCTAAATTTGAAAAGAGAGAGAGAGAGAGAGAGAGTGTGTGTGTGTGTGTCCCCTCATATTGTGGGAATGTGTTGCAGGAAGGTTCACAAATGTCAGGGCCTTTTCATAGTTACCACAGAGCTTAGTAATACGCTGGTCTCTGCAGCTGCACTGTTCTTCCAGCCCCCAGCCCTTGCTCTGCCTGTGTATGTCTCTGTTCTAGACAGAGAAGCAATATGCCATCGTCCTGGCTCTGCCCAGATGTCAGTGCTCTGGTTAAAATATTTCATGTATGAAGAGCCATTTGAATAGTTTTCAGCATCCGATTCTCCTCCTGCCAGCCGAAATGTGATATTTGTGTACCAATATAGGGAATGAAATGGACCCGAGCAGCGCCTGAGTGGCTAGTATCTCTGCCAGCCGTCTTTTTTTAAAGCCCCTTTTGTCAGGAGGGTGCAAAAACGAGGTCTGGACAAGCTGGGTGTCAAGACAGGACAAGAAGGATGAATCGTGTGCCTGTACCAGGCAGTTTTTTTTCCCTAGGAGGCAAGGGCAGTCTGCTAATGCCAACCCGACTGGGAGACCATAGAGACAAGCTGCTAATACACTGTATATAGCTTGCTTCATTCAGCATCTTTGCAATGCAGACTGAGCCCTGAGACTGCAAATGGGCAGAAACTTTGGGCCCAGGATACTCCGATACTGAAATCTATCTAGTTTAACATTTCTTTAATTTTAAACCCTTCCCTGAAGGCTTTTTTTCTCTCTCTTAATTCTTGTGACTCTGCTGTTCTGGGTAAGACCTTGCGTTCAAACATGGAACTTAAATATGAGAAGGAGAGAAGAAAAATAATTGATTTAAAAAAATGCTAAAAACTAGGGATTTTTTGTTCTACGGCAGTTTTTTAAGTTGTATGTTTCTTTTAAAAAATTCTGTAAAAGTTATGATGCACTTATATCAACTGTTTATGCCATATTGAAATCAATTGAATGAACATATACTACTTTTCGCTTCTCAATATATATATTTTTTAAAGTCAGATCACTGCGCTGGAGGAAGTCACTGGTGAAGCACCTGGAACTAGAGTTCAAAGTGGGAAAACCCACTTTGATTGCGGTAGCATCTTGTGCAGGTGCAGAAAGAGGGGTTTTTTGTTTGTTTGTGCCGACGGTTCAGTTGCATTGCTCTGCATTCAAAGTGGAGAAGCCAACTGGGTTGAAAAATCAAGAGGTTTGTTTTCCTCTTCCAACCTATAAATAAAAGATCGGTGTGAAAGGATGAGATCTGTTAGTTCCAGTGTCTGAAAGGGCCCCATCAGGTAATCAATTCAGTTCCGTCGCTACAGATGATAAACCATTTTCAAATGCAAAATACATTGAGATAAACTTTACTTTTTTTTTATTGTATATCCAGAATATTTAAGTAGCTTTATTTAATTTCAACTTGATAAGCATTTTTAAAATGCTGTTGTTTTGCATTTTTGTTGGACTGTAGTTTCCATTCAAATAGCGCTTGACACACATCACAAAAAAAAAAAAAAGTAATAATGGCTAGTAAAATAAAAAGGAAACATTCGCCGCTTAACATAATAAAAATAATGAGTCGATATGAATGCATGCTAATCTGTTTGATAATTTATGCATCGTTTTGTGCATCTTCTGGCTAAGCAGAAAGTAATACTACATTAAATAGAATGGCTATCTTTATCCAAGTCAGTGACCGATGAGAATGAACTTTTAAGAAAATAAAAAGTACCAAGGCAAAACGAGCTTAAAATGGATAATTTAAACGACATTTTCATTCCTTTCTAATTTAAATCAATCCATAAAGCATGAGTTTCACTTGCTCTTAAACATCACCTGTTTAAAAGATGACCATAGTAGTCCAAAATTATGAAGTGCTTTCCCAAGCCCTGGGCCTGCTCTAGAGAAGAGAACTTGTTTGATCTCTAGCATCTCCGCTGTTTTTGGAGAAGTTCCTACATCGCTTGAGAAAGCCGACAAGATGGTCAGATTTCACTGCACGTGCCGTTGGTGGGTAATTCAGCAGGGCTGGGATCCAGATGGCCCTTCCAGACTAGCTCATCTTCCAAGTGCGTAGATTACGTATATCCACGATAGGCTGTAGTTGTTAAAGATCCAGCATGGGCCTAAAAGTGTTATGGGTCAAAGTTGTCAGCTTGAACAGACTGCATTCAGGTTAAAGTCAAGTTAGAGAAATTATTTTAAATGTCCATTGAGCCAGTGGACCTTTGCAGTAGGGTGCTTCAGTTTAAGATCATTTACGGTAATTATGCCCACTGGATGGATCTCCTGAATACGCAGGTTGGAAATCTTACATGGCATGTGCAAGACTGAGAAACTAGTTCTTGCAATCTGGTTTTTTAGTATTCATTCTTCTCAGAAAAATTATCTTGACTACTTTGAAAAATGTACTTTATGGAAGAGTACCCAGAGCTTCCTGTGCATGGAGACAATCCTACCCCTCTCCCAGTGATTCAGGATTGGGCCCAGTTTGACCTTGATTTATAGCACTGAAATATAGACATGGAAGTCTTGGAGTGTTTGACACATTAATGTAGCCATAAAAGTACTGATAGATGATATTTCACATCACCTTAAAGAGTGTAACATATCTTTGCAATCCATTAGGATTTAATTTTGTTGTTTAAGTTTTCCCCTGTGTTTGAAATTTAAAAAAAAATATATAATATCTTACTAATAATTTTCAAATACAAACCTGTTATGTGGCAACACCAACATAGAACAGCAAAAATTATCTATGTACTAAAATGCATAATAGATTAATCTATAAATTGTTGGGATTGTGAGCACATGGTCTGTATGTCTTGAGAGGTGGCTCGTTATTTTGGGGACCCAGCTCAAGATACCTGCTGCCTGGCTCTCAGAACTACTGAGTAGGCAGGGACTCCTAAGGGTGATTAAACAGACATTGTAAAGGCTTGATACGGTTTGATCATTAGGCCTCATTGGCATCAAATGGGCTTTCAAAATTAATGAACACATTTCCCAGTTTGGCTTTGTATGATTTTACAGCCTGAACCCAATACACAAGTAGAGAGCCTTGCTCAAATCCTGCTCAAAGGCAGGAATAAATGTCTGCACTTGCCAGTGGCTTTGCAGGATTTGGTTTTGACAAGTCGTCAGCTGCACGTTGGCACATTTTTATTGTATTCTGTTGCATCATGGCTTTTCCTTTGTTTAAATCTGACTTAAGGTTTGAGGTATAATTGGGCAGCGCCATGGAGTTAGTTCTCTTAGTTCACATGGGATGCAAAACTCGTCTTCAAAGCGGTAACCTTCCTGATAAAGGACAAAAGACTAGGTGCTTTGCATGCTTTGAAATGGAGTATGCAGGTTGGTGGTTGGTAGGTAATGTCTCGGTATTTGTGGAGTTTGGAGTCTCCTCTGGAGTTACTCGGATCCCAGGTTGCTCCCAAATTCTGATATAAGACACTTAAAATATAACCACGCTAACAACAGATATCACCTGGTGCAAACTAAGAACACGAAGTGCACCAGGTAAACTTTGTAAGAGACACTGGAAAAAGGCTACCATTTATCTCGTTTTCTAATATGAAAATCATCTCTTGGAGAGTTATCTTAGGAAAAGAATCGCTCTTGGAATGGTTGATACGATGACTGCAGTGCAGGCCATAATATGCTCATTTGTCTGGAGCGGCTCTGTAGGGGAAACATGCTGATGTTCATCAGAGCAATTTGGAAACCCTACAGTGTGCGCCATGGGTCCCATGCTAAATTTGTTTGCTCAAAGAAATGCACAGTTCTCTGCAACTGAGGGAAGCCCTGTCTGGAATAAGACTTCTAAAAAAGTTGAACTTCCTTTTTGTGATTTACGATCTCTTTTAACAATGCCACTTTCTCGAAGCCATGCATCACACACAAACAATGGGCCACATAGAAAAGTGTAGTCCCCAGAGGATTACCAAGCATGTAATTTTGTCTTTAAATTCTTACGAGTGAATTGTAAGAACATGACTTCATAGGAACCTCTGAGACATTTTAGCTTTTAATAATACTTTGCTGCAACATGTAATGCTTCGTTTTCACTTTTATTAATTAAATTGCTCCATTTGTGCATCTGTGCGGCGGTGGGAAGGGGATCCCGGGCACTGCAGCATGCCCCACCCAACCCTGGCTTGACGAACGAGGCAGTTTCTCACCTCCTCGGGGCAGGATCATGCCCCGTCTGACTGGGGCTTGTGAGGTTTTTCACCGCTCCTGCGCTCTCAAGCAAAAACTCCCTTGCAAACTACTTTCATGTTCTTTGTGTGGTTGTGCTGTGTAGCAGCAAAGCATCTGAAACTCTGTACTGCTGGTTTACACTGTGCACTGAGGGGGAATTTCCCAAATTTTTATAGAAAATATATTATTTGTAAGTTTCCAAGAAAATTGAGGTCAAATTTATTTCATTCTTTAGCACCCCCCATGCTTTTTTTTTGTTTTGTTTGGTTGGGTTTTTTTTCAAAACCGCAACTGACTTGAATGATGTAAAACAAACGTGACCAAAGATCTTTAGCAAATCTCCCTTGCCGTTCTGTCTGCAGCGACAGGGTTTGAATCTGACCGCTTATCGAACAAAGGGTAGAAGCTGCACTGTTTGTAGTACAGTTTGTGGGCTTGCCCATAATAATACAATTATGAAGGTTAACAGGAAAAAACTGGGTCCAGGAGTGATTCCAGGCCGCTGGCAATCCTGGTGAATTGGAAGCGTACCACCAATGAAAACTGCAGTGAAAAGCAAATTAAACCTCATATCTGCCATCTCACTCGCTTTTCTCTGCTTTCCTGTTTGGACTTGAAAGGTGATTGGAGCCAAGGCAGTGACAGTTGACGGAAGTGCTGCAAGGAGCGAGTATTTATTTACAGTGAATCGTGGTGATGCTTGTTCAGGATGCGGTTTCACGCAGGATGTACTGTCCCCACCCCCGGTTTGATCATTTCTCCAAAAAAAAAAAAGAAAGACAAAAAAAAAAAAGCCTTGATTGTTTGAGGCCACAGTTTATGCTTGGAGAAACGTTGTGCAACATGCCTGTGCTTGGAATGCTCTGTTAATGTACCATCATAGGAAGTTCCTGTATTGGGTATAGAGGACTAACTCGCATCCAGATGTGTTCAAACACAAATATAATCGTTATGCATTTAAAATAGGGAAGTGAGTGGGGTGCATATGCTGCAAGCTCTGGTTAATGTGGGCCACTGAATTCATTGCCAGATATGCTGTCAGTTGATACTTTTGTATTTTTTTTTTTTAATTTCTAAAACCAAGATTTAATGCTAATTAAATGCTAAACTAGAATTCCTTTTGTATCAAGTTCCTCGACTTCAGTGTAGCTTTTGTACAGGGGATTTCATCCAGCCCTCTCTGACTTGATCATGTCTTTTTAATTATTATTTCTTTGCCAACTAGGTTTAAAACATTTTAGAAGATTCTCGTCTTCATGGATGAGTTTCTCGGCCATAAACAGGCAGGACTATAATGCTGTGTTGATGAGAGGGGTGAGTGGTGCACAACTTCTGGCTAAACTCAACGGTTTGTTACATAAGATCACATATATCTGCCTTAGTGCCTTACCAAACTATCATGAAGATTGGTTTAGTCCAGGGGTGGGCAAAATGCAGCCCATGGGCCGGATGCGGCCTGCCAGGCCATTCTATCCGGCCCGTGGGGCCCCTAAAAAATTTAGAAAATTAATATTTATCTGCCCCCGGCTGCCTCTCATGCAGCCCTTGATGGCTTGCCAAAAGTCAGCAAGTGGCCCTCTGCTCAAAATAATTGCCCGCCCCTGGTTTAGTTGGTGTCCGTGAAGCATTAGGCAGGCATTTAAGTGTAGTTTGTGAGTGGCGTTGGTGTACTGCAAAAAACAAAACCCTTCATGCAAGCATACTTCTGATACTAGTAAATGTTGATGCTAGCCTTGTATATTCATATTGTGTCTTAATCACGTTCCAGACTTGCAGAAGATACTAGGCTGACATAGGTGGAAAACGAAATGCTCTTTTCACAGGACAAGAACCGCCCAAGCAGGTGCAGTGCAGAGTTCACTGCAGTGATGGCTGGGGAGTGGGCTGCTCTGAATGGATGTCGTCCATGGTCAAGTGTTCATTTTAGTCTTGGTGCTTGCCACAGTTGCCCCATGGCCTGGTCTGAAGCTGCTAGCAGGATTGCAAGGCAGCTTTATAATATAAATGTCCCTTCACTTGGATGTCTACTGATTCATTTCATATGGGTTCTGAATTCATATGGGTCCTCGACCACCATGAGAACGTAGTAACTTGGTTACTACCAGTCCGGGCCAAATTCCTCCTCTGTGTCTTAGGTTGGACAGTTTCTGCATCTTGTTATCCCAAGGAAAAATATACAGCTTAGAGATATGTTATGATGCACGCTTTTTGTTTCACGGGTATTGAAGTGGAAAGCCATTTGAAACTTGGGGAGAGGAGGGGTTTTTATTATTTACTTTGACATTCCCTTTTAAACTCTTTTTTAAAAAGTACGATTTTCACCAGTTTTTGTGTCTGGAAGAAGGAATCTAATGGGCTTTTTTCCACTCACGGCTTTTAATTACATCATTGCTGTCGTTGGGCCCTTCCTACAACTCCCACATTGTTCAGCAGACACAGTGAAATGTTTTTAGGAACCTATAAAAGCCAGTAATTTGCATCCAGAGGCCATGGTTGTAGTCAGCATTCAGGCAACCGAAACAACTGCCTCAATAACTTTATGGCCGATACATGTGCTGCATTGTGTAGTGTGCTGTCTCACTGCAGCTTCAGAAAAATGAGAGCATGGCTACTTCATTTTGTACACCTCCCTTCTAGGTTGCATTACAGGTGCAATTTAATTAAGTAATAAATGGAAGAAGCTCCTGGGGATGAAAGTTTCCAAACTGTGCGTTGAACAGGAGTTAAAAATGACGCCGACAGGCATTTTGGTGCATGCTTCTGAGACGTCCTCAGAGCCCTTCGTTCCTTCCATTGTTGGGTGTGCGCACCTTGCTTTTCACAGCTTTCCCTCCCTTCTATTCCACCGGGCTGATAAACTTTCTTACTTCCCTTTCAGTGTTGTACTTTTCTTACGTCCTCTTGTCTTTCAGAAATCGACTTAAAGATAATGGGGTCCTCTGGCCACTTTCTCAATGTGCACCCAGCACGGAGGCATTATATTGAAATGGTGTATTGCTGGTGATGGACTTTCTTTTGAAAATTATATTGGCGATTCCTAGATGTATGCCGTTCTTGCAGTTCATGGCCCTGTGAGGCCAGTCAAGACCGTGTACTTACGAAATGTTTGTAGACTTGGACAGGAGATGTGCAAGGTTTTCTTTAGCATTTACATGGCCTTATAATATGAATAACGAGGCATGTGGGCCAGCAGATGTACTAAATGGCTTGGAAGGCCCCTTTGCAAAGCTCTGGTTGAACAACAAAGAGATGCTTTTCCCAATTTTTTTTTTTTTTTTTTTTTAAGGTGAAATATGTTGGATGGGGTTTGAAGGCTCAGTGCTTTGTTGCGTCCAACTGGTAAATCCTCTTGGGGAGAGACCTGATGTTGATTAGGACGTGGGGTTAACAGAAATAAGGAACCTCACAAGTACACTGGTGCCAGTCCACACTTCTTTGAAAAAGACTTAAAACCAGAAATATTTATGACTTTCGCTTTATTTTTTTAAAAAGACAACAAGAGAAGTGTAGCCTAGTGGTATTTATTGTTATGACTACTTTTTAATTGGTTGCTTTAAATCTGGGGATTTTCCCTTTGATACTCACCAACATTGCCTCCCGTTTTCTGTCAGTGCTACAGCAAGGTTGTGTTTTTTTCCAGTCATTTCTTTATATTCTCATATACAGAAGGTACCCCAGCTATTTTAAAGTGCAGAGCTTCACTCCAGCCCTTGAGCATCGAATAACAGTAAGAACATGGCAGGGCGTGTAGGAAGTAAAGTATTTACAGTACGTGTCTTCTACTCCCAACATTTCCTAGATGCAGCTCTTTCTGCTCCTTAAGTTATATAAACATCAACAAAGAAATAAAGTCAGGTCCTTACTTTTATTAGCAGATATCCATGAACAGACTATTCAATGCATATTTAGTTCCCAGCAGGCACATCTCAGGCAGACAGAGGCCTTTTTCATTCTGTATTTTCTTCACCCATTTCAAAAAGGCTTCTGGCTCAAAGTGAAACGTCCCTGCTGTGAACTGATGGGGGTTGAATTGCCTGTAGGGTTTAACTTTAATAAAAAAAATAAAAACAAAACTATACCTCACCTCATTGATACTGAATATGGCCTAAGGAAGGGAAAGTTTGTCTGCGTAGGGGAAATTTTCAGTGGGAACTGAGGGCTTTAGGAACGCATCCCACTGACTTCATGCAGACTTGTATTGCTGAAACCTGTGGGCAGTTTTGAAAATCTTTCATTAATTAAGTGATCATGTCTAGTTTTGGCCTTAGTGAGAATAGGAGCCTGGTACTGATTGGTGCTAAAAGGAGTTACTGCTTCAGTTCAAATTGTAGGAGCTTGTGGATTTTGATGCTGATCATCTAGCATGTGCTAGTCCTACTGATAGACGAGACCTGGAGAAAGTTGGAAATAGTGCAGTAAATGCAAGTTACCCATCTTCATTAACCTGCTGTTCACCCAGGAATGGGTAAAGTGGGATTGAATGAAAGGACCCTCATTTGCTCGTAGCACCTTGCTTTTGCTAAATCTTTTTTGGTGGTCTTCAGTGATTTGCCTAGGTGATTCCCAACCAGGACAGTAACCTGACCTGTGACTGAAATTGCAGAAGAAACTGTCCTCTGGCTGGTAGGAGCGGAGTTGAAAATCTTAGCTCATTTTCATCCCAGTGATAGACTCCGGTTATTTGGTTAGTTTAAATAAGCTTTGAGTTGGCAAACTTGTAGACGTAGCCAAACCTGCAGTCGGGACTCAGGAATGTCACATAACAAAAAGCAGTTAATCAGTCAGTCAGTCAACAAAAGCAGATCGGTGCAGGTAGCTTTTATTTAGAAAATGATATAATCCATTAGTGCAGCTTTAATGGGAAGAAGGCATGGGGGAGAAGAACAGCAGCAGGCCTTAAAAAAAAATCACTCCTTAAACGAGAGTTTCTTTCATACTCAGTGTTACTCATTGGACTCCAATCAACAGTATGATGTGAACTATAAAGGGCAAGGGGTGAAGAAAAGAGTGCTAGGTTTAGTATGTATTGACCAAAAGTTTTCCTAGCAATTCTTAGGTGACAGCAGGTCAGTGTTGCATCAGATAATCGTAGAATATTAGGGCTGGGGAGGGACTGCAAGAGGACATCTGATCACACCCCCTGCTCAAAGCAGGACCATCCCCAAATATATCTTCCCAGCCAAGGCTGTGTCTAGTTGGGTCTTAGAGGATAGAGATACCACCGCCTCTCTGGGTAACCGGTTCCAGCGCTTTACTACCCTCTTGCTGAGAGAGTTTTTTTTCTAATATCTAACCTCAACGTCCCTTGCTGCAACTGGAGCCCATTGCTCCTTGTCCTGTCGTCTGCCCCCGCTGAGACCAGTCCGGCTCCATCCTCTTTGCAACCACGCTGCAGGGAGATGAAGGCTGCTATGAAATCCCCCCTTGATCTTCTCTTCTCCGGACTAAATAAGCCCAGTTCCCTCAGCGTCTCCTCAGAAGTCATGTGCCCCAGCCCCCAAACCATTTTTGTTGCCCTTGTCTAGACTCTCCAATTTGTCTGCATTTTCTGTGGAGTGGGGCACCCGAAACTCGACACAGAACTGCAGATGTGGCCTCACCAGTGCTGAACAGAGGGGAATAATCACTTCCCTTGATCTACCGGCAGTCCTCCTACCAATGCATCATAGGATGCCATTAGCTTTCTTGGTAATAAGGGCACACTGCTGGCTTATAGCCATCTTATTGTCCACTGTCACCCCCAGGTCCTTTTCTGCAGAGCTGCTGCCCAGCCTGTACCGGTACATGGGATTGTTCTGTCCTAAGTGCAGGACTTTGCACTTGTCCTTATTGAACCGCATAAGATTTCTTATGGTTTGTTCCCCTAATTTGTCTAAGTCTCTCTGAATCTTAGTCCTACCCTTCAGCATATCTACTACTCCCCTCAGCGTGGTGTCATCTGCAAACTTCCTAAGGGTGCAATCCATCCCATCTTCCAGGTTGTTGATGAAGATATTGAACAAAACCTGTCCCAGGACTGACCCCTGAGGCACTCTGCTTGATACTGGCTGCCAACTAGACATCAAGACATCGAGCCCAGGTGTCCTGCTCTCCTCTCTTCTCCAAGACTACCCTTTGAGCCTGATGTTTTAGCCAGTTTTCTGCCCACATTATAGTCTGTTCATCCAACCCGTACTTCCTTAACTTGCTTGTGACAATGTTGTGCAAGACCATAACAGAAGCCTTGCTAAAATCAAAGTATACCATGCCCACGGGTCTCCCTGCCTCCACAGATCCAGTCATCCCATCAGAGAAGGCAATCAGGTTGGTCAGGCATGACTTGCCCTAGATGAATCTATGCTGACTGTTCATAATCAGTAATCACCTTTTTCTCCTCCAAGTGCTTAGAAATGGATTCCTTGAGGACCTGCTCCACGATTTTTCCAGGGACTGAACTGAGGCTGACTGGTCTGTAGGTTGGATCCTCCTTCCCTTTCTTAAAGATGGGCACTATAGATGTCCTTTTCTAGTTGTCCAGCACCTCTCCCGGCTGCCGCAAGTTTTCAAAGGCGATGGCCAGTGGCTCTGTAATTGCACCTGCCAGTTCTCTCAGCACCCTTGGGTGCGTCGCATCCGGCTCCACGGACTTGTACACGTCCAGCTTTTCTAAATAGTCCCATATCTGTTCTTTCACCGCTGTTGGCTGCTCACCAGCTCCCCAAACAGTGCTGCCCGGTGCAGTAGTCTGGGAGCTGACCTTGCCTGTGAAGACTGAGGGGGAAAAAAAAGACCTTGAGTCCTTCAGCCTTTTCTGCATGCCCACCTCCCCCACTCAGTAAGGGACTTGCACTTTTTCCCTCATCTTTCTCTTGCTGTTGACATACTTGTAGAGACCCTTTTTGTTACCCTTCACGTCCCTTGCTAGCTGCAACTCCAGTTGTTCCCTGACCTCCCCGACTTCATCCCTGCATGCTCGAGCAATGCTCTTATTCTCCTCCTTAGCTGTTTGTCCAAGTTCCCACTTCTTGGAAACTTCCTTTTTGTGCTTTAGCTCGCTGAAGAGCTCCCTGCAAAGCCAAGCTGGTCTTCTGCCATACTTATGAATCCCGTGCATTGGGACGGTTTGTTCCTGCCTCCTCCATAAGGTTATTTTTTTTCAAGTACAACCAGCTCTCCTGGACTCTTTCTTCCTCAGCCATCCTATTGTCTAATTATGCCAATTGGGTAGTGGGTACAGGACACCTGGAAATCCTGTATGTGGCAGGATGTGACTAATGATAAAATAATTGAAGTGGAGCTGCTTTTTCACTCTTAGACTGATCTGTGCAGTGTCAGGCAAGTAGCAGCAGAGGGCACTGAGCCCTCAGTGTCTTCACTGCCACGACCAGGGGTACAACAAAGGAGCCAGGGCATCCTGGCAGAGAGGATGGCAGAAAGCGTGGCAGGACCTAGCAGCCCTTCTGCTCTGCCTGAGCTCTCTGGGCAGGTCAGGGAACAGCCTCATGCCAAGCCTCCCAGGAGGAGGAGAAGCAGCCGTGCTCTTTGGGCAACTTTCCTCTCTGTTTAGCCTGTGGAGAATGGGGGGGGAGAAGATCCCAGGTGTCCCTGCCCTCCTCTCTTGTCCAGGACTCGTAGGTGCCAATGGGAGGCTGAGTGGCACACGCAGGAGCTGGCCAACGGCATACACATGTGCCTGGGACAGGGAGGGGGCGAGTGGGTTGCAAATGCCAGGGGAACACGTGCATAACCGGCGAGGCTGAGTCAGCCCGGTGTGGGTGCATCAGGGTGACAGTCAAAGGTCCGAGTGGGTGTCTTTTGGGGGAAGGAGTGTGGCTGGTGACTGATGGGAAGGGTCACTGAGTTCCCTGCGTGGTGTCAGTCCTTGAAGTGAAAGCAGCACAGTGACAGGGAGGTGGCCAAAGGGCTGGCAGGCATGCGAGGCAGTGGGGCTCCCTTCAGTGTACCTTGGACTGAACCCCCAACCCTTCACCCCCACCTTGACTGGACTTCTTGATAAGGTCTGCTCAGACTGGCCCCTCCATTGGCACACCCAGGTGGGCTGGATCTGAGGGAAGGGTGGAGCTGATTATTTGCAAACCAGTCCTTTCGTGCCTCTCCTCGCTCCTGGAAGTGACCAGCGTGTGCGCGGAAGGGGGCTGTCACGCCCCAAGTTGTCAGAGATCTTGGGCAAAACTGAGATAATGGATTGAAGACCCAGGAGAAAGGGATCATGGGCGTTGTCTGTGTCACGTGCTCGCGTGCATGTTGTGCGTGTGTAGGTTCTGAATATATCTTGGCCAGCAACTTAGAAGCACTCTCCGTAGGGCTGTTTGTTAAAAAAAAAAAAAAAA
>NW_017728997.1:10825293-10838019 GCF_001723915.1 Gavialis gangeticus
AGGTTCTGAATGTATCTTGGCCAGCAACTTAGAAGCCCTCTCCGTAGGGCTGTTTGTTAAAAAAAAAAAAAAAAAATTATAATCTCAAATCATACGATAACACAGTGGTGCAGATTGAGTAAAATAAGATAAGCAGAGCCTCTAATACTGTGGTGCGGCTAATTGAGCCATGCCAAATCTGCTTACAGCGTAGGCTCATCATTCATGAGTTATTCCATAGCTCTGAACTCATGGCAACAAAGACATGTCTTGCAGTTCCCACCATCTGGTGAACTCTAATGTGTATTTGAACAGCATAGCGTGTTAGTGTGCCTATATACAAGACATAGTCACACACAACATATAGTGGCAGGGGGAAGAGAGAAATTATGTTTCAGCTGTGAATGGCTTGTATTTACTCAAGCAGTGAAGAAATAGCTGATAGCTCACAAGTGATCAAAGCCAGTGGTGAGTTATAGAGGTCTTTCCTCACAAGTGAGGAAAATATAGCATACTTCATCCTGCTTTATATGCTGTTTGTACAACATATACACATTTTTAATGCTTATTTTTATTTTGGTTTAGATGTCTTTCTCCTGTGCCCAGCTAGCAATTTTTTTTGCAGCCTCTTCTGCCTCTTCTGCCTGATGTTCTTGCCAGAGACCGAGCAGATTGGAAAGCCTTTGAACACGTTATTGGTTGAACTCAAAAGTAGTTTTTCTTATTGCTTCGTTGCAAGCTACTGGGATGAGCATAAGGAATTTAATTTTGATTGACATCTGATGTACTCTTAAAGCAAAGTGATCCATCAGCAGTCAGGCACCCACAACTTGTTTTTGCATCTATGAGGGAGAGGCAATTTCGCTGCAGTTGCATTTCAGAAATCAAGTCTGAATTGCAGTTTCCCTTTGAATCCGCTCTGGGGATGTGTTAAAATTGGGCTGTTTTAGGTCAGCTTGAGGTATCAAGTCTTAACACTGTCTGCAAGCCAGACTTTGGGATCGTCTCAGTTTCTTTTACTTTGACTGCCTTGGGTTGAGCAGAAACTTCCTATAATGCCTCAGCATTCTCATTACAGCACAGTGCATGGTAAAGACGGTATGACCCCACCTATTTTAAATGTACATTTATGATGAATGCTGCTGTAATTCGCTACCAGTTGAGCAGAGCAAATTGTTTTGGAAAATTAAACATAATTTTTCCTGAACCTCACACTGTATGGGCTAAAAAACCCATGCAGATAAGCTGATATACAAATGACTGTCCCTCACAACATCTTTACGTAAGATAAATGACTATTCTCCAGGAGGAAAGATAGCTTTGTGATCTAAGATACACATTCTTCTCCCATTTCCCTGTGAGACCTCCTTTTCCCTCATTTTTCCCATCTGTAAAATGGGGATACTGCTACTCAACTGCCTGCCTGGGTTATTGTAAAGCATGCATTCATGTCTGCAAACCTCTTGAGTTCTTTGGTGGAGAAGAAACCCTAGAGTGCAGAATATTTCTTATAAGTTCTTCTATTACCATCCATGTGGATTCAAATCTGCCAGGATAGCTATTCAAGAACAATGGGGAAATTCAGGTAATTATTAGAGCAGTTTTTATAAAACTTTGTAAAAGGTAAAAGGTTTTTAATGGGTATGTAATGCTGAGATAGCGCAGCGCACCCTTAATAACTCATCCGTGTAACCTTTTCCCTTGCTAGTAAAGGCCTCTGAACGGGTCATTAATGGATAAATACCGTAGTTCACATCCCAGAATCACCATGTGAAGTTTGTACGGTTTGTAATGTCCTTTTAAGGGAGATTCAGGAATTAGCTGGTAAATCTGAATTGCTACTTATTCCCAGGGTGGTCTTTTCTGTTCAGGGTTGTGGTCACTGTGGCAGGGCAGTTTGGGAAAGCTTGCAGTGTCACTTCCCGTGTTGTACCTGGCTTGTGGATCAATAGGGGACTTCATTTTCCAGAGCTACAAGTTTTATAGCTTTTCAAGTACAGCAGAAGTAGTTTGGAAGAATTTTAAATGTTTTTACTGGAAATATAAGTATGCATGTGGGATGGAGGACAGTATGTGCCAGCTTTCAGAGTTCGAAATGAATGATTAAATATGTTGTAATTAATATACTGAATGGAAAAGCAAACAGCTGAAGATGGTAATTAATGAGGTTGGTAGGAAGTGTTTTTATAAGACCCTCCGTTTTAAGTTTTCCATTTTTTCTGTCGTTTTTGCTAATTGTTAGAGAGAGGATTTAAGGTATCTTTAGCCTGAGGATTATGGCTTGAAGAAAATCTCTCCCCTTGGCAAGTGGGCGATTTACATCTTTCAACTGAAATTCCTTTGAATATTTGGTCCGATGGAAGAATCCTTACTGAGCATCAGTTCCATTCCCGTCCTTTCATTTTCCTTTTGGAAATGGCATTTGCTGAGGTTCCTCTCCTAGCACTCTTCAGCTTCCTACTTCTATTTCTGTGTTTCAGGCAACACTCTCAGAAACAGATGGATGGATAGCTTTCAACCCCACGTACACATACAGAGTCCGCATCTTGCACGGTATTCATTAGCACATGCAAGCGACAGAGTTTTGATGTTTGCTTTTTTTAAGCCTGCCCCTTCCTTCTCGCCGCACGAGGGGCTTTGCCACCAAGGGGAGGTGCTTCGTTGACGAGGAGTAACCCAACGGAAAGTCAGAGCGGTGCATTGATTTATTCGGGGCAAAGGAGAGCGGTGCAAAGGCATGTTTTAAAGATGATCTCTGACGTTTTGGAGCTGGTTTTGTTGTGTTTGCAGGTGTGTTTAGCCCTGCGTGACTGCACAAAGACTGAGGTGATATTGTGACCAAAACCTGAGTTCTGTCTTCTTTTTTTTTTTCTTCTCCTCCTTTGCTTGCAGCCTGTGCCTGGGTTTTGATGTCTTGCTTCTCAGAATGCTTGACGGTAGTAATAACGGAAACAGCAAAAAAATGTCAGCTTGACTACTGTCTGCATGTCGGCACTAGTCCAGGGAGTTTCAAAGGGATGTTTTATTGATTCTGTAATTGCACAGTAGAATGGACAAACTGAACTGTACCTCAGGGCAAGGAAAGCCCCTGTCTAAACAGCATCTCTTGGATGTGTGCTTCGTTGTAATTTGGGCAGGGAGTGCTCACTAGGTAGTTTAAACCATGGGACCGAGATCTGTCTTTAACCCTTTCTCTGACAGGTTGCTTAAACCCTTCTTTCTAGTTAGAAGACACATTTGGATGTTTATCTTGCTGGGATCCTATGATCCCTGCTGACTTCCTGCCCCTGGGGCGGGGGGCTGGACTCGATGATCCTCCAGGGTCCCTTCCAGCCCGAATGTCTATGAAATCTATGAAAGTCACAAGTTCAGCGTTAGGAGGTTTTTTTCTGCTCCCAGTTTTACTGTGGCAGGGTGGGTCATCTGTGGGGGTAGCTGGGACGAGAATTTTACCCACCATCCCTTCCGCCTGTTAGGGCGCTTGTATATCGCGTTACCGTTGTGGTCTTAAATCCTTCACATACCATGTGGCATTGCCTCATTTGCAACATCCACCTCTTCTTAACTGAAAAACTGGCCTTCATCTCTTAGGAAATAAAGCTTCAAAATAATATTCATGCTTAGGGTCTGGTAACTTCCTCTAACACAAGCTGATCACTTTCCAAAACTGAAGGAGTGGACTGAGCTGTTTTGCTAAAACAATTGCAAATTAAATTTGTAAACTTTTACTGTTGCCATATTTTTTCATTGGCACGCTCTCTGTCTTCTATGTCTTTAATTTGGTAAGAGCACAAATCAATCAGGCTAACCTGCAGCAATTCAAAACCTGTTTCAAGAAATGCAAAATCGCACGTGCTGTCACTCGGAGCATTTTACCTTTCAAGGAAAGATTTAGTACTTAGTACACAGGTGGCAGTTTTTTAAGGAGACTTTGTGGTCAGCCTCCTCGAGTCATTTTTGACTCCCATCTGTGGGAGCCCAGCAGCTTGAATTTGGGTTGCTGCCTCCTGCTTTTTCAGCCAACGCAGGCTGGGAGTGCTGCAGCGGCAGCGTACTCATCCCTCGGGGGACAGGGAGTGCCTCCACAACTCTCAATAGTTATGGTTAAAAAAAGAAATGGTGTTGATGAGCTCTAAAGGAAATTTAGTCCAGACCCCTCAGTCACAAGGACTGGCACTCTGATTACCGGCTTGTCAAGGGCTGAGGAATCGAGCGAGGAAAAACTCGGAGGCATCCAAAGCTGCACACGGTCTTGTTCTGTGTAAGAAGGGTGGAGGTAACTATGGGGCGGTCCCACGCTGGAGCTGCCCGACTTGTGGGATTCCCACTCATGTCAGGAGGAGCTAGAAGCATGCAACCATTTCTGAACCAGGCCTAGAGAGATCAAAGAGTCCTGGCTCCTAAATTTGGCCATGATTAGGAAGCCTTTTTCCACCATCTGAATACAAAGCTGAATTGGGAGCCTAATCTGCAATTGAGTTTTGGAAACTCTGCTACCTCTTTCATATTAAAAGAAATAATATCTTGATATTAAGTGGACTGATCTTTCAAAGCATCTGCTAGAAAAGAAAATTACACTGCAGCCCTCGAGGAGAGCAGATTTTAGTAGGTTTAGCAAGTGTATTTTCTTGCATTAAATGTGTTAAAATGAAAGAAGACCTGCAGTTTAACTGTATGATATTTGTTATTCAAGCTGCTGGACTTTCTGTGTTTTGAGAGCTTTGCACGTTGTAATAAAATGCACGGACAAAGAAGTGCACTTAATTGGTGGAAAGGACATGGCACACGCTGCCAGGTCCATACAATTAAAACTTACGGCTGCCTTCAGCAAGGCATTCTGCAGAAGCAAATGGAGATCGGTTCTGGATCTGGGCTCAGCTTGCTTCTGCTGGCGTGGGGAAGTAAGCGTAAATAGTATAGCAGCAGTAGCAGCTGTACTCTGGGGCTTCTGCCAGGGGAAGCTGTGTTGGGAAGAGATTGCCCAGGAGACTCGCTGATCTAGGCAAGGAAAGGAAGATTACCAAACCCAACTGGTACTGCAGGATTGCTTAGGTACCCAGGACATAATTAATCAAATGACAGTGTGGTCAAGCCACGAAAATGAATGCATTTCACTCTGCTGAAAAGTGTAATGGGGTTATTTTTGATCGGGTAAAGTTTAATAACCATGGGGGGGCGGGGGGGAATCCATTTAGGTTCTATATCATATCTGCAACCTTGGTGTTTGAATGTCTTTGAGGTTAATAAGAGAGAAAATACTTTTTAGCCAGTACATGAACTCTGAGGTTTGCCTGGACCTTCTGTGGTGGGAGCCAGTAGATCTGCGAAGCTTAGGAGCAGCCAGCCACTGTAGAGGCCTTCTTTTGAATCAAACTCTTAATTTGGAGGTAGCTCTTATTAGAAGTGGAATGGAAATTAAAATATCAGACTATGAAATAATAGTTGAACATTTGGCTGAGTCTTTATCACCTTCCTCCCCCAACTCTGACTTTTGTTAGATTGCTCATAATTTCAGTCTCTGATCTGACTCTTTCAATATGTTGTCTTTGTATGAGAATGTTAAGGTGAGTGTGACTGAAAATACAGAATATGCACTAATATTTCCTGTGCCACATCAAACCACTGAAATGACTAAAGAACATCCTGGATGCTGAAATTCTTAGTACATATTTTTCTGTCAACTATAATGCTGAAATGAAATTGTCTCAGCCAATCAGAGCATAGGAAAAGTGCAGACTTACTGACCCAGAAATAGGCTTATTTCCCAGTTATGCAATGACTGCTTTCTGATTGGCTTGAGCCAGTCTGTGAGTTGAGGTTTTCAGAAATGGGGTCCTTCATGGTTACAACTGCTTTCAGAAGCCACAGAGGCATATGGCTTGGTGGGGATGAGTATGAAATAAGAACTGCTAGGGAGCTATAAGGTTGATAGAAATCACCCATGTGTCTTTGGCAAAGGCCTTTATGGTAATATTTGTATTTGGTTTTGTGATCCTCTCCTCCTCTTCCCCCCCACCCCCTTTCCCCTTAAACTGCCTGTCTGGGGAAAAAAGAAAACTACCTGAGAGAGAGAGAGACTTAAAGTATTTTAGCAAGTGACTGCATCTCGAAGGTCTAATGTTCTTGAAGTCACAGTGGAGCATTTTTTTTTTTTTTTTAAGGTCTGTAGCCCTATAGTGGCTTCCAGTGAGAACATTTTCAAAAGGGCCAATACCTGCATGCAGAAGTGACTTAGGCATTTAAAGAGACGAATCCTCCTTGAGCTAGGCTCCTACCTGCCTAATTCACTTCTGGGAGCAGCGCTAGCATATTTGGACTATGCATAATTGTTGCGCTTACCCCCTTCCTGATACCGGTGGGAGCTGATGTAGCGCTCTTAAAACAGTTTGGTCTAAAGGGGCCAGCCAGGAAAAAAGAAGCATTCCTGGTGATCGGTATCCTGAAGGGGTAGAAGGAAGTTGGATGCCATGGTGGTGGGTGCAGGAAAGAATGCTTGGGAGGATCCTGGACCTTCCCAACTCCTCTTTGCTCTTTTTTTTTCTTTAGTCTTTCCTCTTACTGGGTCAAGCTGGTCAGAACTGATACCGATGGAGCTAGATGTTTGGGTGTGTTTAGAGCTCTAGCAAACCTCAGAAGGGAAGTGAGGTGTGCATAGCTGCATGGCATTCTGGTTTTCCCTAGATTCTGGAAGCAGTCTTAAGTGAATGTCAGTGCAATTGCCTTGGCATTCCTGTCATCCTGTATCATAGTCTCCTGTATGTTAGGTTCAACAAGGAGCCTGAAATATGCCAGCTGCCTTTAAGGCTAAGCACAGATGGTCAAAAAGCCTGAGGCTGAATCAATTCAATCTTCGCAGGTTAGTTTAAGCTGTGGAGGTTGAACTGATAAACAAGCGAACAGACATTCATCTTTGATTCCAGAACTGCAGCCACCTGCCTGCAGTGGCCCAGGCCAGAAGCTGGAGGATGCTAAAGCACATCTCCCTGCTGGGCTGGAGCAGACAGCTTGGGCCAAGGCTAGCCTGCCCACCTTATGAGTGGGGTTTGCAGGGGAGCCGCAAAGCATTCTGGGATGCTGGGGGACTGTGAATTAACTTAAAGCTGGAGGAGATTTCAGACAGAATTTGAATAAACCAGTTTAGTCGAAATCAGGTAAGTCTGATACTACATCCATCCAGGTTATCTTTAAACTGGTTGTGGCCGTTTTGAAAACAGTTTATGTGCATTGAATTTCTGTTGTGTTACAGATTTGAACGTGTTTCTGATCATTTAAACCAGTTTATGTGTAATTTGTGACCCTAGCCTAAAGGTAGTAGGGGCATCAAGGCAGGATAAAGGGAGTGGCCCTCAATTGAAATATTCCTTTTAGAGAGAAGAAACATACAATTCTTTGGCCCTCTCCCCACCTTTAGGTGTTGACATCCCTTGCCAGCTAGACCCTTACTACTCCTTTGATTTCTCTGATGGCCTCTTTATTATTTTCATGTATGGTCCTTATGTTCATTATTTTAATTACTGGAAATTTCTATTTAGGATTTGACTGGAAGAGGTGAGGTTCAAAGAGATTAATCCATCCCTTCAGAATATAGACAGACTATTGCTGTTTTATAGTGGAGAGTAGTTGTAAGGATCGTGGAAAGGTGCAATAAAATACAATGATACTGACAGTATAAAAATACCGCATCTTCTCGCTGTTTGATAGAAACCTTTTATCACTTTAAAAACTGGCTGTGTATCAATGTGATATGTTAAAAACAGAAGTAGGAAACTGCAAGCTTTTAATTCATGCCATTTGAACCCTCTTACCTTGGATGAATGCAGCGTGTAAATTATAGTTCCCACGAGGTAAAAATCAGTCAAATGCTACTTAACCTTTACTCTGCCGTGTTTCATGTTACATTTATGCTTAGGAGAACGTGTGTATTAGCTTTCATCTGGCTACAACTTGAAATCATCCTAAAGATTCCCGTAAAATGAAACACGAGTTCTTTAATTTGGAATTCCAGGTGAATGACAACGCTCCGTTCTAGTAATCAGTGCTTGATAGGCTAGCAGCTCAAAGGGGGTCATAATTTTGATGTATGCGTTAAGTGATGAAAATATAGTGACTATATTTCATTTTACACACCAGTATTTCCTTTAAGTTGCTATACTTGTTGCATTAATGGTAGCCCTAGCTAAGCGTGCAAACATGGCTTCCAGAATGACACTATCATTGTAGAAACACAACTCGAGATATTCATGTTCTAGGCTGAATTTTTCCAAATCTATTCTCAAACAAAAGACTTTCCTCCTCTTTTTTTTTTTTCTTGAATGGTTGCAAAAAAATAACCCCCAACCTTTCCTGATTAGCTTCATATCAGTAACAAAACAGAAGTAGAAAACGTTGATAACGGACATGTATATTACCTGATCCCGAGTCCAGTTAGTGAAACGATTCCCTGTGTGCTTTGAATCGGGCTCATAGCGGTCAGAGGTACACGCTCATAAATCCACTGGGTTGTAATAGAGTAAGGAGAGACTACAAAATGATTTCCCAGTTCCCTGCTAAAATGTTCCAGTGCTTATTATGCAAAGAATGTTACCTTACCTCTCCCTGACCCTCAACCTGCAAATGTTTTCTTTCTTTCCTTTCTAAGTGGTGAAATATATATAAATATAAATATAAACTGGAAGAGAAAAGAGGTATTTTCCATGGAGATTTCTATTTCTTTGTTGAAATCGCTACATTCCTATCAGCAACAGTGAAGAAAAATTGGGGGATGTGAAAAAGTTGCACCTTTCAGAGAGTAGACATTGGGGTCTCTCCACTTTCTTGCATTTAGAAAATCCTGAGCTTTCCGTGTTCAAAATAATATTTAGTAACTCTCTTCAGTTGCCAACCTATACTGATTACAGTGGAAACAGATGTGCTGCTGCCCTGCTAACCTGGCCTAACAGAAGACTGCCTCTAGCCAAACAGTAGCGGCAGGAGCAGCAAAGACGTGTGTTTGAAACTCTTCCCCTCCGCCCCACATTCCATTCACCTACATGAGGCAGGGACTTCAAAGTCTAATTGAACTATTTAAACATAATATTTTAAACATGAACATGTTTCTTTTTTTTTCTCTTCTTTAAAAGAAAAAGAGGAAATGAAATGCTCTCTGGGGCTGCACAGTCTAAACAATAATAATAATAGAAGGGAAATGCAAAAGTTAGGGTGCCTGTAATGTTAAGTTGGCTCTGTTCAATATCCTGTATATTTAACGTTATACATTTGGTACCTTAAACAGCAACTTTATTAAAAAAAAAAGACATGTGAAGGTAGAAAATATCTCATCTATGTGCATTGTGGCTGAATTAATATTTCTGCGGGAAGTTGCATGTTTTAGCCTTTCAAAAAACGCCTATTCAGCCATGTTACATATGCACAGGACCAGATCCTGAGGTTTTTATTCCGGTGCCCGTTTCTCAGGTGAAATTCCTGCCGGCATCCATGAGTTAAAAATCGGTGGCAGTTCACCTGAGCAAAAAATGGGGTAAAGACTTGAGAGCTGCCTTATTTTGCCCCTGAGCATTGAATAAATAAAACAATTCTAACTATTTAGAAACACAGGACGTTGGCCTGCATTTTTCTTCCACAACTTTTGTATGCTTTGGACAGTTTCTTCAAGCAGTCCTGCTAGTGTACTTTATCCCTAATATGGAGTGAGAGGGCTGATCAAACCACATGTTCGTTCAGTCCAGAAACTTTTTATTTTGGCACAAAAAAAAAAAAAGCCAGGAGCGTGCTCATATTACCCTCCGGGAACAAAGCTAAGATTAGTATTTTTATTCGTAGAGCTGAAAAGAAAAGTTGAAATTAAATGTAAACAGTCGAGAGCCGCTTTGATTTAAAGAGATGTAACGAAATGTGAACTCCTGTTAAGAAACAAAATAAAAACGCCTGCAAAGCTTGTATTTGGGTGTTTGTATTAGAAGAAAAAAGCCTAGCAGACTCCATGTGGCCTTCTGATGTGTAAATAATGAAACTAAAAGTATTACTTTCACTTGTGGACAGCCCCTAATTTTCCCCCAGCCTTTCCAAAAGCCTAAACAAGAAGAGAGAAGTTTCAAACATGAAAAATGAAACTTGGTATTTATTGATGCTTCACACATGAAAACACAGCGCAACCTGGCAAGCTGCATGGCTCTGGGGACTGGTGTGGGTGCCCAGGGCCTTTCATTTCTAGGTCAGCAATTCAAATGTGCCCCTCTTTGCTGGCGGCTGAGTCATTACTAGCTGCTGTCTGCTTTGTTGTCCTTGTGGTTTAAAGTCCAGTTCCCAACAGATGCACACGTCTCAGTAGGCATCAGTTGGTGCTTTTGTTGCTAGCCTTAGTAAAAGGCTGAATGGGCATTGGGAATGGGATATCCTTTTTGCACCCCACGGACAAATGGCTGCTGCTTATTGATGGGCGAGTACCAAGAGGCTTAAACTACCAGCGCCCATTTCATGCATCTGTAAGTAGATGAATTTAGTCTACAAGACTGTCACCCTTCTTAAGTGCTAATAAAATTCAATTGGTCGCTCCTAATAAATCCCTCTCATTAGCAAAATTGTTGAATTTCTTTTTAAAATTACCGACAACAGTAGGAACGATACAGCCTGCATTTCAAGCCGTCGGCGGCGCTTTGGGGAGGAGGACAGATAGTCTTGCAATTAGTGCATGGGCAGTGTCGGGAGCTCTCCGTTCTTTGTGACACAAACTTTGTAGCTATTTGTAGAGCATTTTGAGATCCTTTGACTGAAGTTGTTGGGAAAGTGCAAAGTATTGTGGGAGGGCCAAGTGGATTATTTGTGAAGTTGTATCATCTGTGAGAAGGAAAAATATCACTTTATTTAAACCTTCAGTAAGAGTAGATCATTTCGTCTCGTCCTGTCTCAAAGTGATGCTGAAATAGAGGGGCTATAATAAAGCTCCTCCCAATGTTGAAACAAATTTCTTTTCTGAATGTAGTCGGCCTGCCATAAAAAGAAAAATCCCAAAGGCCTTGTTCATGGGAACTTTGTTTCAGTCTTGGTCACTGTGCATCTTGTATCCGTATCCTCGCCAGCCCGATTTATACTGGATGACTATGAAGTTGGGAAATCATTCAGCCTGCTGGTCTTTCTGAGTAGTTTCCCCAATTTCACCACATAGCTTCTGAAGGCCACGGCTTTGGGTGGTTTAAGAAGATGAACTAGCTTGGTAACAAGAAGAAGTCCCTTTCTCTCCTCTCTGCCATTTCTCTCGAGAGAAGAAGTGCCCTACTTCTTGCATGTAGGATGGCAACTGCAGCCTGACTGGAAACATATTTTGGCATTTTCATGGATTTCATTAATTAGAGAGAGAGCAGAGAGATGATCTGATCTCTACTTTAGGAGTACTTCATATTTCAAGGGGAAAGCTCGTTTAACGTAATGAACCGCTTCCGAGTCTGAAGAAGAAGGTTTTCGCGACAAAATTCCAGGTGCTTTTCTGTTGACTGTGAAGTTAAGTAGCTATGCATGTACAGAATATATACGGTATGTCTACAAGTGTTTCACTTGGTTATTTTGGGAAGATGTTCAGACAATACATCAATTTAGTTCTGTATCAGCTTCAAACCTTTTTACCACCGAAACCTCCAAAGCAAATGTTACAGAACACACGGCTTGTCTGTTTATCTTGTTTAAGACCATGTGAAGTGATATGTAAAAAGCGATAAGAATCAATTTCTCTTGCCTGGTAGCTCAACGTGAAAAGCAGATGAAGAGACAGACAGATGTCAGCTATTTTTTAAGAACAGTCACATAACAAGTTCACTGTGCATAAGCTGGCAAGGTTGTGATTGTAGCTGGCTTTCATCTAGCTAGCATTATGCAACCATTATGCAAGGGTCCCCAGTGGCCATATACTTAGATCACTACTTTACTGTAGCCTAGGTTACTCTGCTGTTACCCCTGCTAGCCAGATGAAAGCTAGCATCCGTGTGTGTACTTGTGTTACGGCCACCCGTTCCTGTTGGCGCGTGGGTCTTGCTTGGTGTCGAGTCCAACCTTTCTCCGCTTCATTCCCACTCCTTAGTGCAAGCAGCCACTGTTGGGACTAGCGGGCAGACGATGCTCGTGATTAAGACTACTGGGTGCAGATGGATGCTGCTGCTGCTGCTATGGCCAAGGGATCAGAAGGAGTTTGCTTCTGATGACTTGACCGAGCAATGATGATTAGAAAGGTTATAGCCCCCGGAAGCAGTTTAAACTTATGTTTGTTTACTGAAATCAGGGAAGTTTAAAAGCCTCTCACTCAATTTGTTTCAGGGATGTGTTTGGTAGCCATGTTGGTCTGAGACAAAAAGTGCAGGGAGATAGAAATTCCAAAAATCAGCAGCCAGATTTCCTCTGCTATATCTCTCAACACGTCTGATGCACAATTTTCATGGGCTGGGGGGGAGGCAGTGAATGGGAAGGGCATAAAGAGTGGACCGCCAGGTTGGGAGATGCATATGAAACCCATCTGACAGCAGAGAGCCAGGCCATGCTTCATCTGTGGCGTGCAGAGATGATTCCTTTTATTAGACCAACTAAGCAATTGCAAAAAAGAAAAATTATCTCTGTGTGAGCCCGAAAGCTTGCAAAGAGATAATGTTTTTGCAGTGTCTTAGTTGGTCTAATAAAAGGTGCATCTCTGAACCAAGAGTTTTAGAGTTTTGCGTCACTCAGTTTGTCACATTATCTCTTGTTTTGTTAGTGTGTTGAATGTTAAAG
>NW_017728997.1:10843019-10845439 GCF_001723915.1 Gavialis gangeticus
TGCATCTCTGAACCAAGAGTTTTAGAGTTTTGCGTCACTCAGTTTGTCACATTATCTCGTTTTGTTAGTGTGTTGAATGCTAAAGAGTAAAACAAGACTTGCAGGGAAGTTAACAAGTAACTCTCCATTTGCTTCCAAAGACTAAGGGTGTGATTTGTGTGGGGAGAGCTCTGCGGGCCTTGGAGTGGCTCATAGAAATCCAGTCGCAGGATCGGGACCGAAGCGACTGATTGCACAAGTCAGTTGTGGATCGCACAAGGCTGTTGCGGATCCGAAATAGAAGAGTTAATGTCTCTTGTTTCCCATGGAACTACAAAGGGCTAACGAAAGTGGAGAAAAGACTCCTACATCTTTTCTTTTTATTTCCTCAAGTATACTTTCCTACACATCACTAGATCATGAAAACTTCTTTTGAATGTGGAAATATTGTCTCACTTGAGCAGCACTAAGGTTCCCTTACAACACCTGAGACTTTGCTAAGGAAAGAAGTAAGGTACAGATATTTAACAATTTATGTACAGCTACCGGAGAGATTCGTAGAACTATCTTTTTGTACTACAAATACAGAAAGGAGTAATTTAACGCGAGGTGGAATCCCCTTGTTTAAAATCCGGCCGTTCTGATTACCTCCTTGCTTTTGGCACCGTTTAATTTCCAGCATACCTGCAGAGAAGGCAGTAGTCTCACGAACACTTACAGTCAGGGCTTTATGTTATTTGAGAGGTGGGGCTATAAACATTTGTCATTGGCACTTAAACCCAGCATTTCCTATGTAAGGCATACACCTAGGGTAGAGCTGAGGTGTGACCCAACCCCCCCGCAGCATCTCTTGGCAGAGAGAGTCAGGAAGCCAACTTCTCTATCTTTTCCTTCAGCATCTCGAAATGCTTACTGATCCATAGGACCTGCAGTGACGTACACCGTTTTCCAGAAAAGCTAAGATGCTATCAAAGGCTAGTCCCCCTTGGCTCTGTATCCTTACACCTCTGGAATAAAGCATGGATTTGAATTGTGGCCTGTTTGCTTGTCGTAAATGGCAAGCAGCTTATTTCCAAACTTTAAAACGGACTTAATTTTGTGCAGATATTTTCAAGCAATAATCGGAAAAGCTTAGACTAATTCCTTGGACTGTTCTGTCTTTGAAAGGCAGAATTGTTGGTTGGGTGGCACACGCAAGAAAGAAGTGCTGGCAACCAAATTGCTTTTCATTATTGTTCTCAAACTAAAGTCAACCAGCTGCACTGATCTTGGATCTTAGCTGCTCAAAAAATATGCATCCATCCCTTTGGCTAGAAGCAAACACCTCACTCTGGTGTCTATTAATGTTGCCGATTTATAGCCCCCTTTAAAAAATGGTTTTATAAAGGGGGCACTGTCAGGCCCCTGACTGTATACAGCACACTGCTGGGAGCCACTATAATAATGTTTAATATAGTTGTGGGGAAGAGAACGAGTAGCAGAAAGTAAGATTGCTGCTTGACTGCTCCCTTTCCTGACGGGAAGAAAAGGACAGTGATCAAGCTGAGGTTCTCAAAGGAGACCCTTAAATCACTGGGTAACATGAAGCTGTAGAAGGCATATAACAAAGCAATTGTAGTGAGACAGATAATTCTTGTAGGGACATCCAGATGACTGTGATCCCTTTCCTTATGGTGAGAGTACGCTGAAGCCAATGGGAAATGCTCAAATGTAGATTTTTTTTTGATTTTTTTTTTTTGGTAGCTGTTTCAGTAGTGTTTATGATCTGACAGCAGTAATGAGTCATTGTATCAAAGTCATGGCCAGGAAGAGAGAAAAACATAGGTACAATACTGCTGAATATCAGTGGACCAATGCTACATATGGCAGTAAAAAAAAAAAAATTGTTATATGTTTTAGTCATATAAAGAGATGGCTTCCTGTGTATGTTCTCAGACTTTATACATTTCCTAAACCTTAATGAACAAGATGATCTTTTTTTCTTTTATTTTTAGGCATGTAAACAGAAAAAAGATAATTGCATAATACAGCTGGTTCTCTTGGTTGTGTCCATATGTGTTTAATTTCATAATATGTATAGGATGGTGGGTTCAGAAAGGATGAATGTATTTCAGTCTCTTAGATACTGCATGAGACGCACAATTTCTTTTGGTGTAACTACAACTGGTGGCTTGAGAGGGGTGGTGACCACTAAGAGAGATCCAAGTTAGAAGGGGTATTCATTTCCAGCCCTCAGAAAATTGAAATTATAAAGCCAAAAGTAGTGGGGGAGCCCTCCAATGAAAGTTTCCCATTGATGGAAATGTTCAGGGAGATAGAAATTCCAAAAATCAGCAGCCAGATATCCTCTGCTATATCTCTCGACACGTCTGATGCACAATTTTCATGGGCTGGGGAGGAGGCAGTGAATGGGAAGGGCATAAAGAGCAGACCGCCAGGTT
>NW_017728997.1:10850439-10870705 GCF_001723915.1 Gavialis gangeticus
TCTCACTCAATTTGTTTCAGGGATGTGTTTGGTAGCCATGTTGGTCTGAGACAAAAAGTGCAGGGAGATAGAAATTCCAAAAATCAGCAGCCAGATTTCCTCTGCTATATCTCTCAACACGTCTGATGCACAATTTTCATGGGCTGGGGGGGAGGCAGTGAATGGGAAGGGCATAAAGAGCGGACCGCCAGGTTGGGAGATGCATATGAAACCCATCTGACAGCAGAGAGCCAGGCCATGCTTCATCTGTGGCATGGCTCTGGGTGAGATTGCTGACTGCATCACTCCCGTGGCACCTCTAACTGTATACATGGTTCAGAGGAGCGTATTGACTTGGGCTCACGAGAGGGACGTTGTGTATGCATGCTTGCTGTGCAAGCTGGAAGTAAAGTGCCACGTTGACAGCCGTTAGGGAAAAATGGAACGGAAATGGGTGAGAAGCCTAAAGAGTTATAAGCTGCTTTTATCCTTATGTCTACAGTTTAATCTAATCTCAGATTCAATTGATACTATTGATTAGATTCCTTTCAAACCTGTGTTCTGTGTATGGGTTACTCAATGTGTGGTAAAGTGTTATTCTTTTAATATGTGACTGGAGCATAAAAGGTAGAAGTATACAATTAATTTGCCTGCACTTTCTCAAAAATTGTATGCTGAATTTCTGAGAGAACGCCGTATGGAACAATATTCCAAGCAAATTATTGTTATTTACTATGATTTTTGCCTGCATATTTAAAGTCAACAATTATGTTGCCTTTTGGTACTTAATGGCTTTATATGATATTTTTAGAAACCTGGTCAATTCTTTCTGCAGTAAGTCAGTGCACCTGATCTCCAGAAAGTGTCTCAACAATGCACAAAATGCAGCTCCATAGATCTGTCATTTTCTGTATTGATAACTATATATGCGGAGTTTTAAATTCTGACAAACTTGCAGGGGAGATTACTGCCCGGATGTACAGCCTGTCACCTCCACATCGTTAATGAGAGTCCACTCCAGAGTTAGTAAGCTGATGGTGTCAGCTAAGTTTTTAATGACTAGAGGCCATATTATAAAATATCACCATTATGACTGGCATGCATAGAGAGAGAACAAATTCCCAGATAAAACCCTGGCTAATATTAAAGATATTATATTATACTAGAATCCTTTATAAATCCGGGGGGTGGCTTATACAAGGAGGGAGTAATGTTCCAAAATGCTGCACAGAGGGAAAATACAGAGTCCAGCCATGCTGTTTTGTCAGGTTCCCTTTCTCCTTTACGTTTTACCTGGGCAGACAGCACCAGCATGGATGATGCTGGAGCACTGGCTTTGTTGGCCCTTTCAGCAGGGAAGCAAACTGCACTATCAGGGCACTATGAGTCACTATATTTAAGGGAAAAATTGTGACATACATTTTTTTTTTAACTATAAACCGGTGTCTGTGTTGACTTATTGCCTTGCACACTTGGCATGTGACAGCCTGCATATTTCCATGCAGCCCCTGTAGTTGGGTGATTGAACAATTAAAAGAAGTAGCAGGTGTCATAAGATCACCTGTGTGGGGGGTTTGGGGTTTTTTTTTTTTCTTTGTGCCATTATAAACACAAGAGGATATGTAATTCAGGTTGTGGAAAAGCGGTAGGTGTTGAGGAGAAGATGAAGTTTTCAGCCAAATGAGAAAGCTGCACCTATTGTTGGAGAAAACAGAAAGAGTTATCATTAAAGCCCATCTACATTATAGTCTTTTGTCTGTCTTCTGTTCAAACATGTGATTATCAGTCAGGTAGTTCAAACGTGAATTTTTTTTCATAGTAAGGGCTCTCTGGAGGTGTTTCCCTCATTCTGATTTCAAACGTACTTTTGGTGGGGTCCCTGCTTTTTCATCTTCTCGCTGCTCTTTTGCAACTGTTTTTTATCATTTGCAAGCCTGAAGACTTCTGAATTTCTCTGGATCCCTGGGATCCAAGTGTCATAGCTGATAATTTCTAGCTGTTCTGCTTCAGCAAAGCCCTCCTATGATAAGCCCAGCCTTCTGATAGGCACTACCCCACCGACTTCCGGGGAAATTCTTCCTAATAGCTGTATTTCAGCATTTTTATTAGGATAATGATCTCTTTACCTCTTTGCAAGGCAAAAGAAATGAGAGGGAGGAATTAACCAAGTGTTTACATTTGTAAAGGTTGATTTTTCAGCTTAATGTAGGATGTCCCCGTGGTCACTTAATTGTTGCTTCATCTGGTATCCTGCTGAACCTGGAGCTTGGTAGAATACCTCCTCTGCGGGAGTCCTTGGGTGGGTCTACACATGCTATCAATGTGCAGCAGTAAACTCTGGCTTGTATTGTGCCAGAATTTATTGCTCTCGGGCACCGTATTTAAATGTGGGGCTGCAGCATGTTGAGCTAGGTCAGAGCAGCCCTGGCTGGCAGAGGGTCCAGAGGGTCAGCCTGCCAGCCCAGGGCAGCTCTGACCTGGCCCAACATGCTGCAAAGGAGCTGGCTGGGGCACAAGGGTGCTCCAGCGTGGGGCTAGCCAGTAGGCATCCCCAATACTGAAGCACCCTCGTGCCCATGCAAAACCCTGTCAGCGTCTACATGTGCATTGCTGTGCACTAAAATACTCCACTGCAGCATCGTACTTGTCACTACAGTGATGTTTTAGTTTTCTGTGGCCTAATAGCCCTGCTTGTGTAGACACGGAGACATTTACTGTAGAGCTAATTAGTCAGCTCTGCAGTAAATGTCTTGTGTAGACATGACGCTTGATTCCTTGCTTTAGGTTAACTAAGCAGACTTTCTGATAGTCTTACTTTTATTTCTGTATTATACTTTTATAATGGACAGCCCTGGATACATCCTCAGTAGACTTCCTAGTTTCAGAATTGTGTTCTTCAGCACAGCACTTACATATTTCCCCTTTTCTCCTTATATCTGAAGACTTACATTTACAGGGAGTGGTGCATCAGGTGCTCCAGGAGGCTTGAGAAAGCACCAAAGAAAGTTGCAAATCAGCGAATAGGAAACAAGTGCTGTCTTGAAAGACCTTGGGTTTCAGTTCCCTCTTGAAAGGTAGAACAGTACATGCAAGGTTGAAAAATGTCAGAGCAGTCACCTATATCAACAAGTAAATTGGAAACCAGCAGTGATAAGATATTCAAAGAAGCATGGAAGGTGCTGTCCTGGGCATAAAGCAATTTATCTGACCTGTCAGTCATACATTTACCAGGCAGGTTCAATCACAAGGTGGGACTAGCTGAACAGAAAATGGATTTCTGAGTGAATGAGAACTTCATTAGCAGTCTTCAGCCCGGTCTGGGAGGTGTTGAGAGCTCCAGGACTTGCATTGGCAGCTTCTGCAGAGAATAAGAATGGGCTTCTAGGTTTTTGAGCCAGAGCTAGGAATGATGAGGGAGGCTGGGAAAACGTTTGCTGGGAAGCTGCCCCTTGAGGACTTGAGCCTGCATGGTGCTGGGAATCCCTTCAGATGAGGAGGACCCCTACCATGCTGTTGAGGGTGCACCCGTGGGAAGCAGCCCCTGATGCTGCTCATAGGCTCTCTTGTGGATGTTTCTTTGTGTCCACCATAGACAGGGACTGACTGTGATTATGTATATTTTAAGTTTGTTTTTCAGACCCAGAGCTATCCAGGATTTTGTGTCTGGACTTTTCATGCTGAGTCTTCTTCCCAGGCTAAGTAGAACCTGGATGCCTGACTCCTTGCATCTATGTCGAAAATGAAGCTAAAAGAAAAACAAATGCAAATATACCCTGTTATCGAAAAGATTGCTCTTAAAACTGCTTATCCTTTTGAGACAGCAGTTTACGAGCAAAGCCAGTAATATGGTTTTGAGAGCGTCCTGAATAGGTTAGTGGGAAGATGGCTTCCTGCTTGATTAAAAACATACATGTGCACGTATGTCTGCATTTCTGAACGAGACTATACTCTGGCAGCAAAGCAAGCATCCACACGGCACACAGAGCAGTTGTTCCCACTGCTTTAAATTACTGATGAGAAAGTCAGCCTGGTTGTGCTCCTAAGTGGCCTCATTCTTGAAGGGACACTTACCCCTCCACTTTCTCTGTCTAGAGATGCTCAGACAGAGCACTTGGGTTAGCAGGTTTCAGTGGCTCATCTTCACATCTGCCTGTTTTGCCCAGGAGGGCAAGGGAACTATGTTGTCAGTCTTTTATAGTTTTCTAGACAAGAAGGTTGTGTGGGGGTTAGCTCAAAACAGGCCATTGGAGTAGTTCTCTGCTGCCCCGCTGTACGACGCTTCCTTTTCATTTTAGCTTGTAAGGGAGGAAAGGGTCTCCGGAAAAAAACAAGGGATTTAGCATTCACCCCCTCCCTGCCGCCAGCGTGTTAGGTCAACGGGTTCCCGAGAGTGAAGTCCCTTCAGAGAGGCGACCAGTTCCTTTTTCCAAGCCCCTGTTCACAGGGGTAACGTTCTGCCCGAGAGCTATATTCAACAACGGTGCTTCTTGCAGTGCGTAAAGTTTCCTCCCCTTTAACCAAATTCTGCTCTCAGATGCACAGCTGCAACCTTGGGTGATGTCAGACAGTTGAATTTCTCTCTTCTTTCTCTTGTCCCACTGCTTCGGGCCTTCGCTTCTGCCTGGCAGCTCAGCTCTCCTTTGCTGCCGGGGCTTCGGACAACTGGATTCCAATCAAGGAAGGGTTAATGTTGTTTGTTTGTAGCAAAAGGGTGGGGAGTGTAGCAGCTCGACGGAGATAAAACGATACCACCAGGAAGTGGTTTCCTTGGCTGAGGGAGGTAGAAATCTTTTAGCTTTGCGACCCAGTTGACAAGCTCCAAGCTCCAGACTATCACACTGTAGGTTGTCCAAAGGAAAGCGCTTACTCTATGCTTACCATGGGGAGGAGCTATCCAAGAGTATCTGATTTAACACCTGTGGCCTTGCCATTATGCTTCCCATGAGTAAAGATGTGTGCTTTGGCTTCTATCCTGGATTGAAGTTTGCCCTCTGATTTCAAGCCTGTTCATTCCTGGGGGGCTCCCTATCTCCTTCCCCTTCAGAATTGGAGCAGGGATGGTTTGAACAATTCCTTCGCAATGCAAGTAGCGTTTCCCTCTTCGTAAGCAGGTTGTACTGCCTTTGTCTTTGAAGACGTTACTTCCTTGGGAGGGAATTGGTCATTTCTCTTTAGGATACTAGAAGACTGCAGCACTAAGTAAATTCTCCCTGTAATATGGCTTGAAGAACAGGGTAGGCAAGATGGTAACCCAGAAGGCCGCCTGTTGGAGGCCCAGGCAGTTTTGCAGGTTGTTCTGACTTGTGCAGTCACAACTCATTTTTAAAAAGACAACAGAAATATCTTCAATTAGGAAAATAGATCTTTTGCACTAGAAGGAAGCATGGCAGTTATCTCTGTGGTCATTTAATTCAGTCATTAGGTGGGATAAATGTGTTCTAGCTGTAAACTTTACAATCGCGCATGGCCCTCTTTCCCAAGGTGAACTCTGCAACGTGAGATGGCTTTGGCAGGGACCTTTAAGGCTTGCGTAGATTATCCTATTGGCAAGTGGACTTACGGTTGCTGGTGTGTGGGTTCTTTTTACTGAAAGTACCTTTGACCAGATAGGAGGTGGAGTAGTACCAGCGCCAGAGGACAGTGGCTACAAGTAGGTGGTTAACAGCTAAAAGTAGGGTGAAGTTTTACAGTCGTGGTTAGCAGGAAATGATGGAGACTATAACAAACCAAGAATGAAAGCACATGTGGGTGTTTGGATATCTTGAGTGATGGTTTTCCTTCAGCGGGATGAGGGGGTGGGGAATACACCTGCTCAGCGCGAGATTCGGAGCTTGAGAAATAAGCTTCCCAGAGTGCATGAATTTAGGGCACCACAGCCTTAGTTCATTAGGAGTGTTAAAATGCTAGTAAGTGCACATGAACGAGAGAAAATACTTTTGTCCGTTACTTTTCACACAAATTCACATAGGAGACAAAATGGGCCTCATGCCTCTGGTTAACATGTCTAAATGAGTCCTTTAGACAGTACAACTGTGTGGAGACTGCCTGTGGATATGTACATTAGTTTACAGAACGGTGATTTGATGCCTTGGCTACCCAGATAAAACACTGTGCTTGAAATCTTGGACCTACTGAAATCTGTGGCACTCCTCAGATCCATTTCACTGGGACCAAGATTTTATATTCTTCTGATTAAATAAATAAATTAATTAATTAACAGTTCTGTCATGGTTTACTGGTTTCTTGGCTTAAACCAATGGGTTTAAAGTTGGTTATCATATGTTGAAAGATGAGATGCACTGCTTTACAGCCTGCATGAATAAAACTCAGTATTGGATATCTACACATGTGAAAAACCATGTACAACCTTGACATCAGCACTATTGGCCTACCAGGTTTTAGTTTCAACTGAGGGTGCTCTACTTGCCTCTTCATGGGTCTGCATTTTCCAGCAACAAAGCTTGCTTTGACTCGGGAGCATCTTCCTCCTTAGAATATTAAATTAAAATTTCTTTTACAGTGGTAGAACAGCTATTTCTATTTGTGGCATACTGATTTACCAAACCATAAAGGGCACAGAAATGACTCAGTTTCCTAAATATTTTCCTATACCAAAGTTTCTTCTTTACTTTTTCTTTGCAAGCACAAATGTTCTTTAGTAAGATCTTTGATAGCATAGTTTGTATTCACATCTCAGAAAGAATCGCTTCCATGAAAAGTTTAAAAAAAATAAATATTATAATCAGCGAAGCATCATAAATAACTTTTATGTCTAAATCAAGCTATTAAAAGCTTTTTTATTTTTAAGTAGATAGGGGAATAAAATAGCTGCATAGTTCATAAAGTGGTATACTATTACTGCCTGCTGTGCCCATGAATTATGCCAGCTTTTTACACTTGTGAAGTAAAAAGCGGATTAGAACTGTGATCAATGTATTATCCTATATTTCTTATTGTGCATTATATTTCCTTTTTGAGAACCTTTGTAGACTAAATGGCTACTAATGACATAATTACAATTGTTTGTCACCACCATAATGTGTGATTTCCTATCTCATCATGAAGATGTAAGTTAGATAAAGGAGGAGTTTTGGCAGGAAGACAAAGTGCAGTGATTTATTAAAGACCAGATGTGGTTGTTAAAAGCTTTTTTGCAGAAGGCTCAATTGAATGATGTGAAATAGGAACGAAAGCTCAGAACACCACAGTCAATGGTTCTTGGTGTGAGTGACACAGTTGCTTATAGGAGCATGACAAATTAGCTGCATGTTTTATTGTTGTGTACAAATTTATGTATGAATTTAAACAGTATAAGAAAGTTCGGAATAGCTTATGCTGCTAAAGGAGATGCTTAAAGGAAATAATGGTACTGAAGTATGGTGGATACTTTCACTGCATTGGATTCCAGCAGAATGGCTCAAGAGTATATCAGGATTACAAAGCTCAGATTTATAAAAGAGAGAAGTTGAGTGCAACTGTTGGAAAGATATTGAAAGCAAGGTTGATTAAAGTATTCATGGGTATTGTTGATGGACCGGTGGGCTGGCAATGAAGGAAGCAGTGAATGAGCATACTTCCACCGATGTCAGGCTGAGGATCAGAAAATGGCTATCCATGTGTCATCAGAATGGGTAGATCCATAGATTGTAAGGCCGGAAGGGACCTTGGAAGATCGTCGGGTCCAGCCCCCTGTACCAAGCAGGAAAGATACCTGGGGGTCAAGTGACCCCAGCAAGGTGACCGTCTAGTCTCCTCTTGATTTCCAGGGTAGGTGACTGTGATTGCACCACCTTTGGAGGGAGCTTATTCCACAGTCTGAACACCCTGGCTGTGAAGAAGTTTTTCCTAATATTGAGCCTGAATCGGTCTTCCAGGAGTTTGCGGTCATTAGTCCTAGTTTTCCCCTCGGGTGCCTTGCTGAACAGTTGCTCACCGAGCCCTTGATGTACTCCCCTAGTGTCGCGGTAAGCTGCTACCAGGTCTCCCCTCAGCCTTCTTGTCCTCAGGCTGAAGAGTCCCAGATTCCTCCGCCTTTCCTCGTATGGCTTGCCTTTTAAGACTGTGATCAAACGGGTGGCTCTTCTTTGGACTCTCTCAAACTTGTCCACATCCTTGTTAAAGTGCAGTGCCCAGACCTGGACGCAGTGCTCCAGCTGCGGTCTCACCGGTGCTGAGCAGAGCGGAAGAATCACCTCCTTGGTTTTGCTGGAGATGCATCAATTGATGCACGCCAGAGTATTATTTGCCCTACCGGCTACAGCAGCGCAGTGCTGGCTCGTATTCATGCTGTGGTCTGTTATTACCCCCAGGTTCCTCTCATTCGTGGTGCTGGTCAGTTTGGTGCCACCAAGCCTGTAGGTGCGTTGGAGGTTGCTCGTCCCGAGGTGGAGCACTTTACATTTCTCAGTGTCGAACTTCATCAGGTTCTGATCTGCCTGTCTAGGTCTGCCTTTATCTGTAGTCTGTATTCAAGCATGACCATGCTTCCCTATAATTTGGTGTTGTCCACGAACTTGGCCAGTGAGCTCTTCACCCCCACGTTCAAATCATTGATGGAGATGTTGAAAAGTACTGAACCAAGTACTGATCCCTGCAGGACACCGCTGCCCACTTCTCACCAGGATGACACAAATCTCTTCACTACGACTCTCTGGGTCCTATCCTGCAGCCACTTTCTCACCCACCTGACTGTCTCAGAGTTAAGCACACAATCCTCCAATTTTCTCATGAGGACGTTGTGGGATACTAGATCAAAGGCCTTTTGGAAGTTGAGGTATACAATGTCCACCTGCTCTCTTGTGTCCAGGAGGCGAGTTACCTGATCATAGAAGGAGATGAGGTTGGTAAGGCAAGACCTGCCTGCAATGAAGCCATGCTGGCTGTCATTCAGATCCTTACTTTCTGCAAGCTTATTGCAGATAGACTCCTTGGTGAATTTTTCTAGGATTTTCCCCAGGATGGAAGTTAGGCTGATCGGTGTATAGTTACTCGGGTCCTTCCTCCTGCCCTTCTTGTGCTTGGGCACGGCACTGGCCCTCTTCCAGTCCTCAGGGACTTCTCCTCCTGAGCACCATGAGTTGTGGAAGAGGTTCACCAGCGTTTCTGCAATGACTTCAGCCAGCTCCTTCAGCACTCTCGGACCATTAGCGCTCTGAAGATCATCCGTTCCCACTGACTTGTATATGTCTGATTTCTTTAATTGGTCATACACCAATTCTATGACAATGGTAGGAAGATGATTATTCCTACCATGCTCATCGGGTACGCTACCAGGCATTGTTTTCCCCTTGGTCCGGTGAAAGACAGAGGCGAAGTTGTCATTCAGGAGTTCAGCTTTCTTCTTGGTGCCAGTAACCAGCACTCCTGAGTTGTTGAGCAATGGCCCCACACTCCCATTTGCTTTCCTCCTGTTCCCCATGTACCTAAAGGACTTCTTGTTGTCCTTGATTCCCATTGCTAATCTAAGTTCGGTTGCCGCTTTAGCCTTTCTTATCTGTTCCCTGCAAATGCGGGCTGTCGTGGAAAAGTCCTCCTTGGGGCCTGCCTTGAGCTTCCATTGTTTATAAGCCTCTTTCTTATTTCTTAAGAGGACCATGATTACCATGTTTAGTCAAGAGGGCTTCCCAGCCTTTGTTACCTTCTCTTCGCCTGGAAATGGCCTTCTTTTGTACTTCAAGGATCGTGTCCTTCAGGAATAACCACTCTTCGTGCACACCTCTCGCCTTTGGTCCCTGGTCCCGCCGCACCTCCCCTACTAGTGACCTAAGCTTGTTGAAATTTGCATTTATGAAGTCCAAGACTTCAATCCTGCTATCAGGATAGCATGTTCGTGGAGAGAGGCAGGCACCAAAACAAGGGTAGAGAATTGATTCAAGTGGCTCTGAGAGAGAGAGAGGTAGTGGGAGGTGGGGGGAAGATGCAGCTGCTGTGTAATGTGTCCCATCTTGCTCGGATGTTGATCAGTTTTGATGACTTCTGGAAGAAGCTGTAGGTATCCTTCAGTCCAGTTGCAGCACTGCTGCAAGGCTTCTCCCAGTCCTTAACTGTTCTCTTGGTTTGTCTTTGCTTTCCTCAGTTTCCTGGAGCTTGTGTTGTCTCCTTTTGTCAGGACAGCTTCCCACCACCAGAAGTACTCACCATCTCCCCCTTACGATTTAGCGCTTCCGGCCGGGCTTGTCAGGACTGTTGCCAGGTGTTGTTTTTCTGTCTGTGATTTGGCCATACTGTTTCCGGGGCATCTGCCTTTGCATTTTGTTTGCAAAGCAAAATGCATTGCACGCTGTCATTACATTAAAATGTCATGCATTACTTTACTATAGGTGTAATTCTCCAAATAAGAGAGACAGTGGGACTTTGGAAGGTGGATGAAGGATCCACCTCTTCCATTCCCTGTCTTTCCGCACTTCTGAATAAGTCTTTCAAAGTCAAGGCGTTCGGGCTGAAAAAGCATGCCTATTTCTTGTTGGGGCTTTCAGATGTTGGTTGACCTTTCTGTGCTTCATTCTGAGGCACCCGGATTTGACAGGTAGGTGAAATGCTTATCCACAGCTTAACCAGCCTGTTGAAATTTCACAAAAGGAGCTTTATTTGCGAGATCTCCACTGCCCTGTCGGTTTGGGCATTTTCCTGATTTTGCAGTTTGCTCTGCTGTTGGTCTCTGCTGAAATCAAGAAGGCTCAGGAGGCTTGTAAAGAAGATTAAAACAGAATAAAATAAAGCCAAACTTTTCTTGGATCTCAAAAAAGGTTTGAGCATGTTCACATTGGAATTTTATTTTATCTGAACTGGCTTGCCCATCCTTTCTGATGAATGGAGTTTAAGCTAACTTTGTATTTCCTGTCTTCCTGTTTAAGCCAGGCCTTTTATCACTGCTAACAAGCTAAGAAAAATACTATTGTCCAAAAGCCTGGTCTGGACAAATACAATGTAATGACTCAATATTAAAACCGGGGCCAAACTGGGATACTAGATCTGAACCTGCTAAGAGGTGTGCCTCAAGAAGCACAACACATTTTTCTTCCATGACCTCTGCATTATTTCCAGGCAGGTGGGCAATCAAAGCAACAACCTTTAAGGAAAGGAGGTCAGGACAGCGTTGCCTAAGATCTCTGTCGGTTCCCTTTGTTTCTGTGTCTGTGTGGCCACTATTTCCATCAACTGGGGGCATCCCAGCCCCTCAGAAATGCACAGATCAAGCAAAGGTCTTTCCTTAAGTGATGCCCCAAAGACAATTTTAGTAAGGACCCTTGATGAGGCATTGGTAGGAAGGGAAAACTTTTTTCTTTTTACTGTGAAAGGTAACTAGCAGGGTTTTGGAAGCTGTCAACAAGCAAAGGAGCAACAGAAGTGACACGGGACTGAGGCCTCCCTACTGTGAGAGACCTTATACCTCCAGGGCAATGTGAAGTGGATCGACGCTGTCCAGCTGTGGAGCCACTGAACACGTAGAGGAGCTGCCCTGAGACCACTTCACCTTGGCAGAGCATGCCAAGGTAGCAGTATACTTCTCTAAGCAGAGAGGCAGTCAGTTAGTTGCTGCGGGAAAACCCATCTGCGCTCGGGTCATCTCTTTCCTGCTGGCATCCCGATGCGCCAACAGAATGGAAAGGAGAATGGTCATTCGAATAGCTCCACAATAAAAGATATACATGAATTGAAAATGGTTGTGGTTGTCATGATGCCCATTGCCAAGGGATGGATGATCATGTTTAGTTAGACAGCCTCAAGCCTGCCTGCCGTGATCTGGAAGGGGGCTATTTTGGAAGGTCAAAAACCAAACTAACCGTCATAATCTTGTAAATAAAAATATTTTATTGAGGCTAGTTTATTCTTCTATTCCTATTTGAATGGTGCAGATGGTTCACACTTTTTCCCACCCTGCACAATAGCATGTCCAGGGTGGGTTTCCTAGGAAATGTCTGAGGTTTTTGGCCCAGTTTGATAGAGCTAAGATGTCATAACGTCAGATTAAGATTCACTATTCTGACCAACTCTCCAAGCCCTTTTGAGAGATCCCCTCGAATCATGCCGCACTCCTTCCCTACTTCGCTTGTGCTCAGTTTGGTTGATGTTTCTGTGGATTTGGTAACATGCTTTGCGCAGCTTCTCAGCAGCGTAGAAATGATTGTGTATAATTTGTATTCATTGTTAATTTTAGCAACTGCACCAAGGTTTGAATTACGCTAATCAACTTTTCTTGTAATTTATATAATTTGCATACTGTACACACACTGCAAATGCAGGACTCTGATGCAAAACAAAGTTTAATTAGTGTAACAGGGGTTAGATCAGCTTTTTTGAGTGATTGACTTTTGAATGTTCGTATACCTGTGGCAAGAGATCGGAGAACAGAGATGTAATGTTCAGTGCTGGCAAAGAGTCCCCTTGAGCTCAAGAGGAACATAAGACCAGTGGATTTGTTTTAGCGCTGTATCGGCTGAACCCTTTCATGTTAAATGGTTGGTTCCGGTGCGTGGGGAGTAAAGGCACTGAAATGTCTAACACCTTTTCAGCCTACTTGTTTCTGTGTGGCCTCTTGCTTTTGGAGGACTATATAATATTGAGTTCTCTGACTACGCCCCACTTGCTGTATGCTGTCGCAGGGGTCCCTAGGGATTGCATGGTTTTGCATGGGGGAACTGAACCAGTTTTGCTCCCACCAAAGCCTCAGTAGGCATAGATAGCAGTGTGGGTAGGATTTTCCCCATAAGAGGGGACATGATCAGCTTGAAATCTAGTAATTTGTTAAGCGAGCTAATAGTAGTTTCAAGCAGACTTTTACTTTAGATTCCCTCTATCAGGCTTTTTTTTTTTTTTGTGGTTGGACAAACAGTTTCCTAGTTTGAGAAGGTGTTTGTCTTCCTCCAGTTGTCATGCAAAGACCCATGCCAACAGAAGAGCAAAAGTACTGACTGTAGAGGGGAAACGGTGAAACTGGCTGTAGTACAAAGCACTGATGCGCGCACACAGTCAAGCAACTGGCAGGAGGGAAAAGACTTGCTGGTGGTCTAATCTCTCTCAGCTGTAGTGGTTGTAGGAGTTGCAACGACTTTGGGAATTTACCTGAAGTGTTGAAGTCGGTCGAAAACTTGCAAGGAAGGAAAAGTAAGTGTGCTGGTGAATTTAACAACAACAGCCACGTTATCAGTGACAAAATAATACAGTCCAAGCAAAAGCCAAAATCTGGGGGATGAAAAGAGCTCTGAGGAATGAAACCAGACCTGGGTTTTAGTGAAAAACTCTTTGCTAGAGTGGAGCTAAAGGTGAAGACTTTGCTCACTTATTTCATGCACAAATAGTGGCATTAAATTAAGTGGGATTTCTTCCCGTGCATAAAGTTTTTAAATATATCCATAAATCTTTGCAAGATTGTGGCCTTCTTTTATATCAGCTTGGATACCATTGCTCTGTTGTACTAGCAAATGCTCCTGTTATATTAAGTCTGACTTCAGGTTTCTACGCTCTCATCCTGGAAGGACTGTTAATAGCAGGAATTGGTTTTAATGGCAATTTTGGTAGACCTTATGTTAATACTATTGTTATCTAATTAGCATCCATTGTACATATGTGTATAACATTGGACGGGCAAGTGTAAATGGACTCTGAACGTTTTATGAGGTGTTACTGTAAAAGTAGTACAGTCATCATTACTTAAAAGCTTTTGACTTGACCTTCAGTATTACATCATGTGAAAAACCAGTAGGCAAAAAAGGTGATCAGGTTTTGATTATAATAAAGTTTTAACATGAGGCATTTTTGAATATGCGTCATGAATATGAGTCATGTAGTTCACACCAATCTTGACCTGGTATGATGATATTTCTACTTCAAGGGGTTTCTAGTATTTAAATACTAAACTTAATCCTATGGTTAAAAATGATTCATATTCAAATCTATTTTTATGGTTCATAATTAAATAAGAAAATATTGCTTGTACCTACACTTTTACTATTCTTGGCCATATTATAATTATTTCTTTAATTTGACCCATAAAAACAGTCCATTTCTTCATTAGTAAATTACAAGGATATCGCAAGAGAAAAATGAGTTTTGAAGGTGTCTTACCATATCTAATGGGAATTTCAGTTTGGGATTTTCTCATTTCTTTCATTTGTTCCTTTTGTAAAACACGAAGATACTTTCTAGGTAAATTAATCCCTTCAAAGGAGCAAAATAACTTCCTTTTCAGAAAGGGTTATTAGAGTCTTATTCTTTATAATCTTAAATACCACTTGTGTTAGACTGAACAATGCATGAAAAAATTACACTAGTTAAAAAAAGAATGATTACCAACCAAAGCCAAGTATGTTACAATTATATGATCATGGAAAAGTGAGCTTTCTACTGGGAAAAACGTGATCTAGATTCCCATGAAATTTCTGAAGTTTAAGGTTTTTTTTTTTTAAAATTAGGTTGTTCCCAGTTAAACAGGTGGCTTTAAAGGCTGGTTTCACTGTTGTTTTAATCATAGTTTAGTTACCATGGAGAAATATGCAAGTTAGCATTTATACACAGAAGTGAAATTTATGCTGCATAGATAATAGCCTAAATTTAGCATGACTTAAGTTTACCACTTCCTTAAAAAAAGATATACATTTTATAATATTACACTATCAAGAAGTTAATTTCTTGAAAAAAATTTAAATTTCAAGACAGTTACTTTTTCTGTGAAAACGAACACCGTTGAATTTACATTTTTCACTCTCTAGTTTGATTCAGTGTCTAATGTGGAATTGTTTCTAATTGTGTTACAGATGTGCTGAAATTTAGCAAGAGGTTTTGTAAAATTGAAGCCCTCGTTTCCTAACTGAGTAGGCGATATTCCAACAATTTGATCTCCAGTTTATCTGGGCAAGGGGGTCTGTTGTTCAGAAGAGAAAACATTGGGAGAGTACTGGGAATAGAGTAGCGATACATCTTAAACTTATTGTCTTAGAGCATAGGAACTGCTCTGTTTATCTGAATGTTTCCAAGTAAGCCTCCGTATGTAGTTTGTGATCTGTTTCTTGCTAATTGACCGTTAGCCGGACAGTACTTTCCCTTCTCCCCGCCCCCCCAGTTGGATATTTGCACTCTTTTGCCCTGTATTCTTGGGCAACTGCAAAGTAACATTCATTCCTGCCACTTTATTTTGCTAGTACCTCAGAGGTAGGGCTAAGTTTTCAAGGACAAATGCAGTAAAAGTAGCATGATCCAACATGAGGTCCCCCAGCACACAGAGAGCAGCAGATCCCTTTCAACACCAGCTGTTCTCACAGATATAGATTGCTGCAGTGAAATTTTCTTAATATAATTCAGGAAGCTCTAGAGAATTCTCCAAAACAACTGTGCCAACAAGGAAAATGTTGAATTTTTCATCAGCTGCCCAATGCTGAGAGTTAGTGGGCAATCCGTTCATTCATGACCAGATGTTCAGTGTAGTAACACTCTGCAGTTAACTTGAACCTTGTGGCCTGTTTACCATTGGTTGCAAGGACATTGGCAGCAACCTGGCATTGGAGAATTGTGGCCTGAAAAAGTGAAAGCCGGGAGTGTGTGCCTGTGGCTTCCTGGTTTTCCACCAGCGACCAGACAAGGTAGGGAGTGATGAAAGAAATAAATGACACAACATCAATCATCACAGAAGCATGGCAAAAGCACCTTTCTTCTAGGACTATAGTGTCAGGCAAAAATTCTTCTTTTTTCTTATTTGGGAAGAAAGATCATCTCTTCTGGAATGCTTTGTCTGATGTGCTTTCATCTCGTGTGCAAGCCAGAAGGTTATTTATTTTTATTTTTATTTTTTTGCTTTTATTTCAAAATGATAGGAAACTGGTCGGCTGTTAGCATTTAAAGGTTGCACTTTTACGTACGAGTGTGTATTAAAGTGGTAAGGTCATGTGTTTAACTCTGTCGAGTCCTGGTTTGAGCAAAACTGTGTCACAATAATTGGATCGTGTTTTAGAGTCTTTCATTTGCACAGGCTCACGGTTTCTTTCATAAAGATGCATTTATGCCTTATGCCATTTTAGCGTGTTGTGCTAGGCACTAGTACACAGAAAAAAATAGTATTGAGTAGGAGTTCAGGAATAAACAGTGTGATTTTTCTACTTTGAAAAGGATTCTTCCTTAAAATGATTAACCGTGTTTGATTCTGGGTGTGCCAGCTGGCTAAGAAAGGGAAGGCAGGATTTGATAACATTTAGTTTTTTTCTTAGATATTGTAGGGATCTTATATTCCTTCCTACAATGTGTTTCAAAATAATGTAGCTATTGATTTCAAAGTGGAATGGTAGATGAAACTACTATCATCTTATACTGTCATTATAGCCTCAATTTCTCAATGTTCTTTTATAAGCATGGCAAACATAATCTTTTCAGTAAATGTAATATTTCAAGCTTTTAACTTTTGAGGCATAGTATTTCCACATAAAACATATTTCACATGTATTTGAAAATGATAGCATTTCTGCTTTTGTGCTGCCTTCGGCAGAACACACAAGGGCAGATTGAGCAAGCCTCATTCACAGGGCTGAGCACTTGCTTGTGCGAGGAATCCCTCTTGAGCTCAGCAGGACTACTTGGGTGAGTAAGTGCACGCCAGTGTTGCATAATCTCGCCTGGATCGAGTGCGACTGTCACTGGCAGTGATAGGACACTGATCTAACTGTGCTCTTCCTTCGAGCTGAGCCCTCCCAGTAATGATGTTTGCTTTGGCAAGGCTTTCTGGCTCTAATTTGTAAAGTTGCAGTGAAACCCTCCCTTTGCATTTCCTGCTCAGGGAGAGTAACCTTGTTGCATATTGTGTCGAGAGCTGGAAATTCATCATTATTACCATGCTGGTGAATTTAAGCCGGAGCGATCCTCTTAACTAAACTAGGCGTGAATGCTTTACAGGCAAACTCCTCGATCTGTTGACTTTAAAGGAGAGAAAAAGCAGAAGAAAAAAAAAAGAGAGAGAAAAGCTTTAGATTTCAGTAGATTCAGGCTCGTCTCTCTCGAGTGGGGGATGGCAGAATAATAGCCTTGTTTCCATTGACGATAACTTGCTGATAGAAAAATGAGAACAAGTTTACAGTAGCTTTGACATTAGTTACCTTTATTCAGCATGCTCCAGCTGCATTGAGCCCTCAGGAAGCCTTCACCATGCACACAGTTTGTTCTTGGGTGTGAAAGCAAACAGTATTTGAGTTGGCAGTAACTTCCCTTTTAGAGAAGTTTGCTGCCTCGGCAAGAAACCGCAGCATGAGCTTTCTGCTGTTGAATGTTTCCACTGGCAGGATGGCCTTTTTCCACATTTCCTTGGTTTAAGGAAACAGATTTTGAACTTTTTTTAAAGACAAAATGCCAACATTTAACAGCTGGAGTTAGTATATAATTTATGGGTTTCACTTTATGCTCTTTCGGATGTATAAAAATTAAAAATCTGCAATTATTCTTAAATTATGCAAGTTATTGCAAAAAGAGTGATTAAGACTGGATCTTCGGCGATGAGGACTTCAGGAAAGGCATTGTTACCTAAACAGTTATTCTCAATTACTCTCTCTTTTTTTTTTTTTAAATGATTGTTAATTGTTATAATTTACTCTTATGCCATTACACCCATCATACAGAAGATGTTTAAGGAAGCCCTTTGTTTTCAACCCCAAGAAGGAGGTTGTGTATTTGAGCTGCTGCTGCTTTTTGGCAATTATACTGCATTTTTGTAACTCTTCCCACGGCCGGAGCTCCGGTGGCACCTTCCCAGGTACTGCCAAGTGCAGTTTGCCAAGGGGGCATCTTTAGCCATCGGGGCTGCTCGAAGATACCCAGACATGACGAGACCCCGAGCTCCCTCCGTTTGGGGTAGCCCGTTTTCTCGTTAATCGAAGTTGTGCCCGCACCCCCCGAAACTTTTTAAATGTATCCAAATGGCTCCCAAACTCAGCAGTTAGAATTAGAAACAGATCAGATGCAGGAAATTAATGCAGTCAGCCAATAAATTATTGAGCAAGAGTCGCCATAAGTTCTGTGGTATTTTTGTTCTGTCAGGTCAGGGATACTGGTTTTGTTTTGCTAAACACCACTCAGCTAACATCTGTATAAACACTAAGAATACATTACTGCAAAACCTCTGCTCAAGTAGTTTCCCTGGTTTCACAAGCTGGGGAGGGGAGGGGAATGAGAAAGTAAATACATTATGCACAATGCTGTTCCCATTAAAATCACTTAATTTGTATTTTAGATTTAGAGGCAAAAAATATGTTGCAACGCCGAACGGCAGCGTATGGGAAACATGCATTTTTTTAAATTTTCAGAGATAGTAGCCGTTACTCATTTTTATCTGTGAGACTTGTAGACTTGATTGGATTTATTATGTACGCTGCATGTTTATGGCATTTTTATTGTATGCTGTTAATTTGTAGTAACTGCTGCCACTTTCTTGCCAAGGACCCCTTGAAAGCAAGCACATGTCAACAGTTACCTTTCGTTTTAACAAACTTATGGCCACTTTTCGTAAGTTTGGAAAAGGCCGTAACAGTAAAGTGTTAATGCTGAAGCTTTTAAAACTCCCTTGCAGTGTGCAGAACGTGGCCTGATCCTGCAATAAAAATAATTCCACGAATAGCTTTGTTTGCTTTTCATTATCTTCGTATCTGAAATTAAGCAAGTGATAATACACTTCATCTGAGACCAGAAGAGGCTGCAACTTTGCCATAAATATAAAAGGCAAAAGAAATTTCCCAGCAGTTGTTCTTGGTAAACAGATCTATCTGATTTCAAGCAACTTTAAAATGCGAGTTGAATTAAAAACTTGGATGAGATTGTTTCTGTGTTTGTGAAAATCATGAGGAACATGGGGAAGGCAAACAGCTTGGGATTATTGCCAAGTTCCTGGTAACAGAAGAGTGCTAAATAGAAGATGAGAATCCAGAAACAAGATGACACCTAATTTTCTTAAGTGATGTAAGGACAAAAAGATTTCCGAGGGGAAAAGAACGTGTTCTAGATGTATATATTCACAACTGGAGATAGCATTAAAACAGTGGAGTAAAGGTGCTTTTGTCTTCAAAATAATTGGTCAAGTTGAAACATTTTCCACTCTTCTATTTCTTTGACTTCATTATTGCCAATTGATGAATCTGGCTGAGGATTCTTGTTCCAGGAGTCTAGTTATGCTGTTAACTCCCTTTATTCAGACAGAGCCATCCTCCAGGGAATGAACAGGAGACTTTAAAATGAATGGAAAACTGGTATGTGTTCCCCTTTGTTGTGATCATGGAGCTGCAGTTATCGAGCCCATAATATACAGTGATGGGTGATGAGTATGATATGTCAAGTATTGACACTCTTGGTGAAGTGTATAATACCTCCTCATTTTGTGTCTGTGAGTGTGCACGTGTGTGTCTGTAATTTAGCAGAATGAGTTTTGTGAGATGGCTGAATTTCAGTGTTCACAAAGGAGCAATACAGATCATGCTGGCTGCAGGCAAGCGATGCACACTGTTTGAGTACATGCTTCTTCCTCAGAGTTTAGATCCTGCCCTGAAAGAGATTGGGAGGAAAATCCTGGTCCCGGGGAGGGCAATCAAAGATTTGCAATTGATTTAATTGGAGCCGTGCTATTTGTAGTCTTGATCTCTTGCCCAAAGATTTGGATTTGATCAACTGTATCAGTAAAAGGCTGGGCTGAAATCATTACGTATGTTTAAATTTGTGATGTACCTTAGACCTCCAAGTGATTCATCCTGACATTAGAGTATTCATGTACCTTTCCACTTAACCCATCATTGTTTATGGATTTCATAATATAATGGTTGTCTCAATGTGCAGGTTTAGGGTTGTAACTACTTTTTTTTTCTTTGTTTTCAAAGTACCAACACTATTGAAGAAGCTAAGTGATTTGTAATTCTGCTTGTATTAAAAACCAATTTACTGCTGCTGTAGTAGAAATTTAGAGAAAAGGGGGAAACCCATCATTTAGCAGTTCAAGATGTTAGGCCATTCATGTATTTGATCACATATACAGGTACTTCTCACTTAACGTTGTCCCGTTTTAACGTTGTTTCGTTATTACGTCGCTGATCTATTAGAGAACATACTCGTTTAAAGTTGTGCAATGTTCGGTTATAACGTCATTTGGCCGCTGCCTGATGATAGGTAACTACTGTGATGTAATTGGATTTGCTTAACATCATTTTGCTTAAAGTCACATTTTCCAAGAAAGTAACTAAGACATTAGGCAAGGAGTACCTGTATTGCCAAATCTGTGGGTACAAGTGCACGCCCTCTACTCCCTAATTTCCATCTCCTGCCTCCCCCCCCCCCA
>NW_017728997.1:10875705-10895844 GCF_001723915.1 Gavialis gangeticus
ATTGGATTTGCTTAACATCATTTTGCTTAAAGTCACATTTTCCAAGAAAGTAACTAAGACATTAGGCAAGGAGTACCTGTATTGCCAAATCTGTGGGTACAAGTGCACGCCCTCTACTCCCTAATTTCCATCTCCTGCCTCCCCCCCACACACACACTTATTTTCTGTGGGTACGAATGCATGCCCTCTCCTTTCCTATCTTCCTCTCCTGCGTCCACCCCTACACACATACGTCCATGTGCACGCGCGCGCGCGCGAGCACACACACACACACACACACACACACACACATATACATTCTTATTTTATTTTCAACTGCACATATATCTGAAGGGCACAATTTGGCCCATGCCAATGTGGAAAAATCTGAATACAAGTAACAGACAAACAGGGGGGACAATACATAAGGGTTTACTTCCCCCTTTCAACGCTAGTCGCAGTAGTAGAGTTCTGCCAGTGCTATACTTTCTTCTTGTACACTCTTTTAAAATAAGTTTGCTTTTCCATTGGTATGTAAGACCATCCTTGGAAACAGGTCTTCTGCTGTGCATAGATGAGTCACAGCGAGTTAAGAATGAGGCTCAGTTGATCAATAAAAGAGGTTGTATGATGGTTTATATAAAGATGGCAGTTTATGCAACAAGAAAGTGTGTAATCCTGTGATCTTTACTCAGTTTCTTTACACTAGAACATTAATACTTCTTTCTGTGTCCTATTTAGACCATAATTAGGGCTCAGTTTTTCTGATCTGTTCATATGTACAACATTAGTAAAAATTCTTGTATAATTCTGAGCATACAATTACCGTAATTCTGCACCCAAATTGCTTGTTTTTAAGGTGTAACTGACTTGTTCTGAACCTGGCTGTTTCCATGGACAGTTAGGTGATTTGTATTTGCAAAAGCAGTTTGTACTTGGTCTTTGGAAATTTCAAGTCATTTTGGGATCAGATCCAACTTAACAGGTGTTCATTTCTACCAGAAGAAATTTCTTCTGGTAGAAAAATAGCTTGGGGGCTAGACTGTACAGGTGTTCCTCCAGTACCATGGCTGGAGAGCTTCACAGGCAAGCCCTCTAACCAGGGGACACCAGAGAGCTGCTCCCTGGGCCACCTCTGGCTTTAGTGGAGCCTATTAATTGGCAGCCTACCCTTTGCAGCCTGGGAAAGGGATAGGCCAAGTAGCAGTTGGCAGCTGTTGAAAAGCAGGAGCTGCCACAGACATCCCCAGGAGCATGCCTCCCACTCCATCCCACCAGTCAGCTGATTGGCAGGACAAGGGGCATTCCCTCATGGTGGGAACCCTCCCAGTTCTCTACTGCAGGAGAACAGCTCCACTGATGAGGGGCACAGCAGGCTGCCTCCCCCTGTGCTGCTCTAGGTTGACCCAGAGCAGTGTGGAGCGAGGCAGGGGCATTTTGCCACAAGGACAAGGCACCCAAGCCTTGCCACTGTGGCCCGCAGCCTGTCCTGTTCTATAGTACTCCAGGTCAGCTGGACGGTAAGGGGAAGCCAGTGGGGTGGGGAGTTGGGTTTGGGGAAAGCCTCTGCATGTTAGGCTCTTAGTTCGTCTGGCTTTTAAACTGCCACCCCCTGGTGCTGAGCAAAGCAGCGGGGGACCAAGGGGAAGCTAGAAGGGCTGGAAGCCAGGCTTTCCCCAAGTCTGCCTCCCAGCACTTCTGGCCTTTCAGTCACTGCCCCTGCCACTCAGTTGATAAGTGAGGGGAGGTAAGGAGGGCTGAGAGGATTGCAAGACTAGCTGGCCTCTCCCTCTGCTCATCTGAGTGGGAGGGGGGAAGAAAGAGGGAAGCAGGCAGGGGGCAAAAGTTAGAAGGCTACAAATCTCATGAGTCCACCAAATAGGTGTTGGGGAGCTGAGCAGAGGGATTGGCATGGCAAAGCAAATTCTTGCTTCTCACATCAGGGACTTCTGGTATGAGAAGCAGGCAAAGAGCAGCTGGGGCTGCTTCTGCCCTCCTGTCCTGTGTGTGGAAGCAGAAGAGAGAAGTTGCTTCTTCAGACTGGGGTGATCCCAGTCTCGGGAAGACATGGGAGCCTTTCCCCCAGCTCCCTTCTTCCCAGCCCCCAAGAGGAGTTAAGCCAGGGAAAAGTGTGCAGAAGTTCAGTCTCCTGGAAGAAACTCTCCCAGGAGTGATTTAACCCTATTTGTTCCAGGTTTACTTTTCTTCCATTTTGCTTCAGGAGAAAAAAAATTGAAGGTTGGCACACTTTAGTTTTCTACTGGGAGAGTGAAAACTCAGTTTCTACTGGTACATAGGCTCAATGAATTCAGTAACAGACTCCCATTGATTTCAGCGAGCCGTGGATCAGGTCTGTGCGGTGGCAATCTTTTGTCTCTTTTGTTCGTACTTTGAACCTGTACAATGAAGTCCCCTTTTTGAGTTCCATTCTGTCAGTCGGGCCAGCATTACCGGCAGTTTCTCATGTACAGATACTGCTTCTCTGCTTTGCGTGTTCCCTGCATTCACGTGTTAAACCTCTCTATATATAACGATGGTGTTAAGAAAGGATTCAGAGTGCCTTGGTTATCCTGGAGTTGTCATCCAACTCTCCCAAAGACTGAAGAAACTAATAGGTTCAGCATTGTGATTTGGGCCTTCAAGATTGCAAGTAAACAGAATAACCAGGCTATTTATGTCCTACTACAGTGCCACTGTAGATCAACGTTTGCTTTATACAACGGGTCGGCAGTGGTTTTCAGCAGAGTGCCAAAAACGCTCTTAATCTCAGCTTGTGAGATGTTGGTATGCCGGGGTGGACAGCAGGGGGCCTGATCCTTGTTGTTGCAGTGCAGCCCTGGCCCCTTCTCCGAGGTGCGAGTGCCAAGCAAAATGCCTTTGCATGCCATGCTCCGGCACGTGCTGGGGGTTGCTTGCCCCAGTCCTAGGACTTCTGAGTACCTGTTGCAATCAGTGGGAGTGGCTGGGTGCTCAGCACCTGTGGCATCAGGTCTCTGTTAAGGAGCCTGACTTTAGTCCTCTCGTCTTGGAAGTGTTGGCTTTAGAGTTAGTTTTTACTTCCAGTAAAGTCAATGGAAAACTCCTTATCCCTTTCAGTGGTGCAAGAGCAGATCTGTAAGAATGTCCCATTGTTGTTCACCTCTACAGCTTTACTGTGACAGACACTGGAACATGGATGGGTAAACTTGAGAAAAATGCATAGAGTCAAACATGACTAACACGTATCATTTACCTTGTGCTTCCACACCCTTATATTTAATTTTAAAAATTAAACGTTGCACCAGTCTGCCCGAGGCGCTGGCATCCCATTCATATTTCAGTCACTACCATTAAATGATATTTATGCAATTCACAACTGTAAGGAAAACGTATTTATAGCAATTTTTTTGTTGTTGCCGGTTACGTTCTAGAAAAGAGGCTTGAAACTGCTGAATTGCAAGCTTAAAGTTAGTTTTAAGTTCTAGCAAAATCTGTTTTCTCACAGAATACCAACCATGTGGGAGGAATAAAAAAGAACGATGAATTGTAACACCACTAAAGCAACATCTATATGACTCAACAACACTAATAACATATTGTTGTTGGAACCACCTAAATAATTAACAGGAAGAAAACATCACAGTTAAAACTTGGGGAGGTGGGGGAGATTTGACTTCCCTCACCACTGAAGAATATCTTATGTGATGATTGAGCAGAACTCTTAGCTGGTGTTAAAAAGAAGATAATTGAACTGAGGAAGAAATTATACTTCTGAAAGAAGAAGCTTTTTCTGTACATCAAACATTTAATACAGTAAAACAATGCTGTACCTGATGAATAATTAAAATATAAAAAGGAGAAGCATTCCTCAACTTACAATGTAATTATATGTGTGAAGCACTTCCGCGCCATAGTAAAAAATCTAAGGAATGAGTTTTGGTTTTCATCCTAATTCATTATAAGTATAAAAGAGAACAGTTTTTTTTTTCCTGAAATGGCAAGTGTTGTGTATTGCACTAAACTTCTCAATCACTTCCCAGCACTGTACTACATGACTTTTAAAGTGTTGGTGAATGGAATTAAGAATTTTTTTATTGCAGAAATGCTTAATGGAAAGAGATAATGGAAGTGGTATGGCATCGTCGCATACTCCTAGACAGAAATCTGTGGGAGATAAGAAGTTGTGGGGGGTGGGGAAGACTTCAGTATTTTAAATATTAAGGTAATAAAGTTAATATGAGAAAAATAATGTGGATTTATGTCATTCATAGGAATTCATAAATAAAGTTTGATGGGAGGCAATTATTGGGGTAGTCTGTGAAGCACTACTTCCTCCTCCCCCCAGCCTTTCCTGTTCTCAGATTAAAAGAAATCTAGCCAAAACAAGATTTTCGGAGTTGCTTCTTTGATTTAAGTTTGGGGCCTGATCATGTCTTGAAGTTTTCAAGACCTGCTGTAGCAGCAGCAATGCTACATGGCTGAGCATCAAGCAAGGTGTTAGCACTAGTTCAAGTCACTTAAGGTAGTGCTGGGTGTTGGGAGGATGTTTTACAGAGCATCGATTCCTTTGTGGTGCAGATGTTCGTTGACATGCCTATGTCTCTTGTGCTCGTTGCTGCATCCAGCATTTTTCTCTAAAATATGAACACCGAACAAAGAAGGGATCTCTGGGCCGAGTCCAGCCCATCATTGTACTTCTGCACCTGCACGTATATGAATCTGGGTTGATGAGATGCACTCCTCACATTTCTAGACTGGCAGACCAACAACAGGTTTTTAAGAAGTTTTCAGCCTATTGAATCTTTTATGTTATATCCATGCTACTCTTCCCATCTTGGAGTCGGTGCTGCCAGTGGCACCAACATTTATCTTCCATATGCGTTTCGGCCAAATGTCAGGGATTAAAGAGAGAAGAGCTAGTTACAGAAATGGCTTATAAGGGAGGGGGTTTATTCTTCAATTCACTTTCATGCTCCTGATTTGTAGAGCAAATCTGGGATCACAGATTCAGAAAAGTATTGGAAAGGGAATTGAAGCGATTGCCACGCCAGGCCCCTAGAAACGGCTCTACAGGTCTGACAAAGCTTGCGTGCCTTTTCTGGCTGGGCAAAAATTTGCTTTATTCAGGGAGCCGCATGGTGAGCCCCAATTCTTGCCTGTGACAAGAAGCCATAAGCTATTGCTGTCACTCCTGTGAGATGCCTGTGGAAGCTGGTGAAGAAGCATCCTTCTCTCTGAATTTTTTCTGGAGATTGTCTGTCCCCTCTCTAGTCATTTCTGCACCCAAGGAAAGTGAATCTGAATCACGTTAGATTCAGATTAAATAGATTTGAATTACTCTGTTTGCTGGATTTTTTTCTGCAAACAGATTTGTATTACATTCAGGAATGAGTTCAAACTATAAACTTTGCAAGGCATTCTGCGGTAGAAACAATACTATATAAGATGTTTGAACTGGAAATAGGTATTAACCCTAATCCAAGTAGCTTTGGGTGTTAGACGGTGGAGGGGAGCAAAGCAGAGACTATTTCATCTGTGATGGTTTCTGTACATCTCCGGATACTCCGTGTTGGAGCCTGGCTTTCTGCACGCACCTGCCGAATGTGCTGAGACAGATGCGTGCTTCAGCAAGAAACCGTCTAGTTTCTTACTGTCTTTTATTGAATTGTCTTTTGCTCTGTGTTTTTGGATTTCCCTCTCGATTGTCATTGCGTTCTGGAGAGGCTTCATCCTGAGCCAGAGACTGTCAGTGTGATCATAGGATGCTACCAGAAAGTTTTAGACTGCCGTTCCCATGGGTGCTGCTGCTTGTGAGCTTTCAGGAAGAGTGCAGATGGGCGTATCTGAGATTGGTGGGGGCAACACTGTAGACGAGTATCTCGGACTCTAAATTTCTCACCATATTTAAGGGAAGCATTGCGTTTGTTCATAGCAACTGAAACTGTCTTTTAAAAAATATATAATTTGATACTTTCTTGGGTTCTTAGCGGATCTTGATGTGAAAGCATTATGTATTTCACACTTTGCACGTGTATAGACACATTCCTACCTCGCTCTGCATTGTTCCGGGGAGATGCTGCGTGTTTTCATATGGTCTTTCCAGCCCTTTCAATAAATTGCTTTTCTGTAATTGTGGGGAGGGGAGAAAAATACTTAACTGGGCACTTTCAACCCCTACTTTTCCCAGTTCAATCTGCAAAAAAAAACCCTGAGCATACATGTGTGCCAAACAGTTTGTTGAGCAGGCACATGTTTTAATGACAGTGGCGTAAGTGTATTTATTGTACAGTGGGATGTTTTGTTGTCTTGATTACTTTCTCAAGAGAAACGTGTAGTGATCAAATCAAATCGCCCTGATAAGTTACATGGAGACGGAGATAGGTGAGTTATTAAGACAGACAAAATTCCATCCCTCGAGGACCAGCATCATCCAAATGCCTCTTGCTTGTGCAGTGACTTTATTATTATTACAGCATTACTTTTTGGTGATTTTTGTCAGAGGTCTCTCTCTGACTGTGTGCTTTCCAACCCACACCTAGGTTATATATTCCTATGCATACGGCCATGACTACGTCCTTTAGCTCTGAATCTCATGTTATGTAGAATGAGTCAGGAAGATGCACAGACCTTTGAATGACCTTTTCATTGCAAATGTACTCCTGCTTTATCTTTCTGGAGAAGGAAGTGGGTGTCAGAAGGAGCTTTTTAGGGATAAGACAATTATGGATCCATTTTCATATTGGGGATTTGATAGTTTGACTTTTAACTAAGTGATTTTGGATTCTGTAGTTCAGGGCAGAGAGAGATTGGCGGGGAAGGGCATGAAAAAGTTAAACATGAAAAAGCTAGGGAAGAAAAAATGAAGTGGGGAAAAAACAAGTAGTTGTTGCTGCTGTTGCGTGTAATAAACTTTTGTCTGTCCTTCTATCATACAGCGTAGGCATCTTACCCAGGAAATCACTATTTAGCCTTTTCTTGGGTGCCTCATGGGAATTGTGCAGGACCTCAGGAGTACGTCACCAGTTCTTTTCTTTGCAGCTCAGTTTTGTAGCCGAAGTTAAACCCTGCCTTGGCTTGCTGCAGTCACACAGAGCTGCCACCTGACACTTCTGCACCTCTGCATCCTCAGACTTCCCTGTGCCGGAGTACCAAGGGGAATAACCTGATAAATCCTGCACCGACTACAGCATCATCTTGAATTTAAGAGGGTGTGTTTGGCCCCTGGTTGCTGAGGACACGCAAGAGCTGTCTTCAGTGAATATCGATCGTGTTAGACAACCGTGAGGAAACCAAGACTAAGCCAGATCATTTTACAACAGATGTACACTCAACTCTAAACTAGCCTCTTGCACAAGTAGATGCATTAGGCACAGGATGTTTGCCAGCTACCTTGTTTCTTTAGGTGTGAAGTACTTAGAGAAGAGATCCCAACCGAGTGTTGCGTTGGCTACTCTTATCCAGTGGGCAGCTAATTGGGATGTTTGATTAAACTCAGACAAATCTATCCTAACCTTATTTGTGTTTTAATGGGCATATAGTATGTCCTGTCCAGCAGCACCCGTAGGGACCTATAGATGAATGAGGTAACTCCTTCCCTTCTGTTGCCATGGCAGAGAAAGACATTAAGTTGACTCTTTAAAGGTGCAACTTCGACTATGCAGAGGGGCATGGCATGGAGATTTAACTCGTATGTGGGGATTGGAATATCCTTTTCTAGTGAGACGTTCCTAAGGTGGGAGAGGCAGTCCTTGGTGCCTGCATTGGGGGCCAGGGTTTTTCAGGAAGGTCCTGGGTGAGCAGCAGTTATAGAGAAGTGGGAACTGTGGGTCTGGAAAGTGTGTGGAGGGGGCCAGCACAACACAATATGTTAGTTCAAGTGCAGCGGCTGAGAGGACCAAGTATAGGAAGATGGGGAGTGCTGTAGCCTTTGGCAGCTATCTCATGCAAAAGCCAGGCTCTGTCAGAGAGAGAGGGCCAGATTATTAGGTCTGCCATTTGAATCTTTTTCCAGTCTCTCTTTCTCTCAGTTGTGACAGAGGCTTAGGATCTGCTTTCCTTTTGCTTTCTGCAGTTTTCATGCCTTGCTTCCTTCATCTCACTCTACAAAGATCTCTGAAAGGGCAGAAGGGGCTTCCTTGTCTTGCCACTGACTTGATATTGGTGTCAAGTCAAAAATACATCCTTTGTCTAGCAGAAGGATGGGTGTTCAGGTGTTTCCACAGCTTTCATTAGTAGTGGCTGTAGCTCAACCCATTGCACTTCTCCACCCTGCTACTAGCTGTTACCAGACAGCCATGGCAAGCTTCAGAGGGTAGGGGTTCCTGTCCTCTTTTCAGCAGATTGGGGTGAAAACTATTTCTCCTCAGCCGTTGCCATCGACTTTTCCCAGTTCTTAGCCAAGAAGGCCCCACCTCGATCAGCAAGTAGAACAGAATCGCTCTCAATTAACACTTTAAATTGATGCCCAACAGGTTTAACAAGGGTCTCTTAACACTGGCAAAGCTGCGTTAGAGCCGAGGTCGCATCTCACCTGCTTGGCCCGGAGACGGTGCTGACACAGTGCGATTTAAGGCGATGTCTGGTTTGAGCAAAGCATAGCGATTCTCTTCTCTTGCCACCTGGAGTGGAGCGTGCTCAGCCTATGAGAACAGAGCGCAGACTGTATCCTGTCTGCTATCCTTTGGCAGCTGGCATGGGACTGATGATGTAGTTTAGGAGGAAACCACTCATTAATCCATTCCCAGCCACGCGGCAAGTGGCAAAGGTATTGTATCTTGCTGCTTCTTGAAGGGTGATTGCTATTATATGGACAGAGCAGCGCTCTTCCCAGTCATTCTTCCTTCCCCATTCGGAGGAGGTGAATGCTGCTACGTATACCTTCCTACAGAAACAGAGCCTCCGTCTGCAGTTTGGGGATCCCTTACTGATCTTCCGTTTCCTCTGCATAGCTGACGAAGAGGTTTCTGGGGTAGGTGCCAGTTACTTTTCCGGTAATGATTCATGTGCCCATCATATGTTGCCTGGCTAGATGACACGGGGCAGAATATCTCGAATAGTCATTTGTTCTGTGTCCAGGTCTTGGCACGTCTACTTTCACTTGCATCACAGAAGTCGGTGCCCTTCTGTGGTATATCTGTGGTGCCAGGGTAGGTGAAAGTTATTTGAAAGTCAAGGGTCTGAAATGCTTTGGGACTAAGTAAAATAGTAGGTGCTTGGCTTTGTCATGATTTGTAGGCTCTGGCAGCTCATGTACAAAATGCTCCATTTACTGTGAAGATGTCTCTTGATTTTAATTGTTAGAGAGGCTGCTGATCAAAATCAACCTCTTCTTGGCATTGATGGGTAGTCTACAAACTGTACCTTCATGGGGGAGCGGGCGGAAGGAATTCACTATAATAGCACAAATTCAGCAAGCTCATAAAGCAAGCAGTAAAAATGCTGGACTGACAGCTCTGGAGGCTGAAGCTCCACAGAACAGATATAGTTCGGGCAGCAATGGTGCTTCCCTCGTTGTTCACCTGTAAAGGTGAGGTGGCAATTCAGCTTCTGTCCGAACCAAACCTTGGCCTCTTCGGAGATTGCCCAACAAGATTGCCACTTAGTTCCTAATGCGGTTGTGGTTTCTGTGCTTCCCATACAGCATGTGTGGGAAGACCACTAAGTTAACATGGACCACTTGAGAGCCATTAGCCCGTAATGACTTTCAGGCTGTCCTGGGGTTTTATTGAAACCTTCTTTTCCTTTCCTATGGTACTGATCTGTGACAACTAAGTGTAACACTTCAAAGTTTATGACTTCATTTCATTTATGACTCAGAAGCAGATGTCAGACTTTGGGTGCTCTGTTTGAGATGCTCTGCGGAGGCCCAATTCTGCGGGAGGTGAGCACTTATCCTTATGCCCCTTCAGAGCATCTCACAACAGACACCCAAAATCAGAAGTCCATTTTGAACATCCTGTCCTCAGTCTGTACCTTGAGAATAGTATTTTGGTTGGTTTGTTGCTTTGTTTTGGGGTTTGTTTTTTTTTTCATACTGATCTGGTTTGTTGGTTAAGTTATCCACTGGGCTCTTATGCTGATTACAAAATTAGACGCATCATCATTTCAGATCAAAACAATACATTTTGGGTGTTGAATCAGCCAGAGGAGAAATGTAGGTTCTGAAAACAATTTAAGTTTTTTTATTCCTTTGTCTACTGTTGTACCCAAATGATTCTTCTCAAATAAACTCCTCGTCGACTCTTTAAGGTTTGTGAATTCATGGAATTATTCCATATAAGAAAATTATCCAGTAGACACGGTGAATTATTTTTAGACCTGTAATCTATCTTGTACAAGACTTTTGCTTCAGAAAACTTTATTGATGTTTCTCAAAAGAAAATAGAGTTTCTCCTGTACCTCCATTTGCACATGAAATTTATGTCCTGACTGATCCAGACATTAAAGCACCATGAAGACGTATATGTTGTTTAGGAAGGGCTATTAAAAATTAATCCAATTTTCTATTCTTCTGATGCAAATAAATGAAAGGAAACCAGCTTGAAACCAAAATGGCCACTTTCTGTATTTCACTGTCAAATAGGAGGCTGTTTATCGTTTTTGCCTTTATTTTAAGCTGTGATTTTGCTATTCAGGAAACAAATTTTAATCAACCACTGTATCAGACAAATGGGAGCTTTAGTCAGTGGTTAGTATGTTGGAAGTAAACACTAAGAGTCTCATTATAGTGCATATCTGAATAATTAGTAGAGCCATTCTGTACTTTTTTTTTGGCAATAAGAGGAAACTTGCTCTTCACTGAAGCGACAGGATGACAGGAGCATCTCGCAATTCGGTCATTAGTGTGTGCCTGCCATCAATGTCACGTTATGGTGTCAAATTAGTAAGTGCCCCCTCAGGAGCCAAGCTGGACCTGTAAATTATCTTCCCACATCCCAGGAAAACCATGTTTACTAAACCTCAGATCAAATGTGAGCAAATTATTAACATGGCTCACAAATTGACTAGTTTACAGGCTTACAACTTTTTACAAGTAGATAATAAAGAAAAAAAAAAGTTTTGCATTATGGTATAATTAGTCCAGGCCTCTTATGTGTGTGCAAATTTTGGGGTTTTTCTTTTTTGGTTTTTAATGCATTGTAAGGTTGCTTTTCTTATCCATTATGGCAAAGAAAATTGTACATAGCTATGGAGCAAATGTTTAGAAAACCTAGAATCCTAAAGGAAGCAAATGTAAATCCACTGAAAACAATATAATTAAGTTTGTTATCTCATTGCCCGATAAGTCGCTGACAATAGTCTTTCTTCTTGTAGTGGCAGTTGTTCGTTAATGAGTTCACCAATTAAGTTTGAAAGATTACAGCCTTTGCCAAGAGGATTTATCTGTTAAAAGCATTATATTTTTCTGATACATTCTTACCATATTGTAAGCCTCTTTGTTAAAGAGGTATAAGACTACCTCTTAAACACTTTAAATCCTATTATAAGATGCATACGTCCCTAAAATAATTTTACAATCTGTTTACGCATTAGCATCTAGAAAACGCTAACAAATCTGTCTGGGGCTGTCTCTTTTCAGACTGGGATGCTAACAAATACCACTTTCTCTTAGAAGCTACTTGTCCTCATGAAACAGAAATGGCACTTCTTTTACTAAAGAACAATTAATTTTTACTGATTTGTGGCTATGCAAATCATAAAACTCCTTCTGTGTCTGCTCTGTTTAATCTCTTCATAGCTGAATTTTTCAATCTGTGGAAAGTAATACAGGATTTCTTTTTCTGCTCGTATTACTGTTACATTTAGAATAGATCAAACCAAGTAACTTTGATGCTTTCCAGATATTAAGGTCTTGTTCACCCACATGCAACCTTCAGTCTACCTTCTTTTGGGCCCTTTAAGGGGAGGAGTGAGTAAGCCATGATATCAGATCGAATCAGCATTTTGCAAAAGGCATAGCATGCAAAAACATGCAAAATATATCTATTCATAAGAAAACCTCTGAAAATGCCAGAGGTTATGCTCAGTTTACCTGTCAGCAAGTTTGACTTAAAGTAGGTGGTAGCTAGTTTAGTAAATACTTTACTAATATTGTAACTGTAAAGGACCAGGAATGCAGCCTCAGCATCATGACCCATGCACATTTTCATGACTTTGCCAGAGAAATGTGTTGCTGCATTACTAATCAGTATTGATGTTTCAGATACAAACTCCTAGCATAAGAATAGCACGGAGAAAAGGCTGTGCATCAAAAAGGAAGAGGGAGAACTGTACTCTGGTCAAAGTTGATTTTAGAAGAGAGAAAAAGAAAATCTCTTGCTACTGTCTTTGGTAATACCGATGCTGCCCTTTTCCCTTCAGTAGAGGTGGTGCTAAGGAATTCATCCCTGGCATTGCACCACTGATTTCATTGCTTCTGATTTTCAGGGCCTCTGTACCTTGAGTTCCCCTTTTTATCACATAGTGTGTTTAATTGAGATTTCGCATCTTCAATTGCTCTTCCTCCACTTGCAGAGTTACTTCAAAGATCTGGGAACTATGCTTTTTGCTGCCACACTTTTGCAGGCATGGACTTAGCCAGTTGCTAGCTTTTTGGCTCCCAGCATGGCCACTTCTTTGACACTGTTCACGCCACCACAGGCATCTTCAGAAATTCTTGCTTCCACCTCCTCTGGCAAAGATGCTGGCATGGAGATCCAAGCCTAGCTTGAGCAACTGAAGCAAGCGTTTGTCCTTTCTGCTCAGCTTTCCCGTAGCATCTCTGCCTTTCACATGAAGCCTGAGACAGCGCAGTCTGCATGGGAGCTAGGGAGGCTGAGGCAAGAACTGATAGGAGGCAGTATAATTTAATCTCAAAATATCAGCCCAGATGTGCAGCTGCCATAAATACAGCAGGGGCACAGTGCAGTGGTGATGACTGACACTAGCTGACATGTAAATCTCACTTGCATTGGGTGTGTCTATGTGAGACGCTAACTGCAGAGCTGACTAATTAGCTCCACAGTAAAGCATCAGAGTCTACACGTGCAGTGCTATTAGGCCAAAGTAAACTACTTACCTCTGCCATAGGATAGTGCTGCCCAACACAAGTACTGTGCTATGGTGGAGTTATTTACTCTGCTGCAGCTCTTTGTGTAGATGCTGGCTGGGGCACAAGGGGCATTTATACATGGGTGGGGGGGGCACTTTAATTAGAGTGATTCTGAGAGCTGCTATAATGAAAGTGCCAGCAGCGTCACATGTATTCAGTGTCCCATGCTTCACAATGGCAGTGGGGACACTTCAACTAAAGCTCGTTCAACAAGTTTTAGTTAAAGTGCCCACAGTGGCATTTTGAAATGCAGAGATGCTGAATAGACATGACGTGGAGGCTGTCAGAGCATGCTAATTAGCAGCCTTGCCCCAGACTCTATTAATTGAGTCTGCTCTGACGCATGCTAATTAGCATGCGTCAGAGCAGAGGTCCCTCACGTGTATAGGTGCCCAAGGGTGCTACAGTGTGGGGGCTGCCTGCCAGCTACCCCACGCCGTAGCACCCGCGTGCCCCAGTCAGTCCCTCTGCAGCACGTTGAGCTGGGTCAGAGCAGCCCTGGGCTGGCAGGCTGACCCCTGGGGCTCCCTGCCAGCTGGGGCTGCTTTGCCCCGGCTCAGTGTACTCCAGTCCCAGGTGCACATGTAAACACTGTGCCTGGGAGCAATAAACACTGGCGCAAACTGCACCGGAGTTCATTGCGTCCAATTAATTGCATGGGTCATTATTTTTAAACTTGAACCTTTGTGCTTCAAGCAGCTAGCTGCAAGCACAACCTGGAGAATGGAAAGGGAATAATCTCTCCTATCAGCAAGATGTTGATCCAAAGTGTGTTGAAGAAGATCAGCATCTTCCATGTATTCCCATAGGTGTTCAAACACGGTTTTAAGCAGCACTTTGTAGCACGCCACTTCCAAGGATTTTCTCTCTCCCCCCAAGTCAGCTTTTTCCCTTCAGTCCCAAGTAGACTTATTATTCACGTTCCATTCCTCACCTTCATGCAGCCACGTAATTGTTTTATATTACTTTCACACCTCTGCGAAAAGTGCATTCTGTGCCAGTACTTACATTTTCCTGTCAGCGGTCCGTGTGAAGCTGCTCTGGTTTCTTGTTTATTGGGCTGTTTTCCTTGTTCTTTTCTGGTGGGAAGAGAAACCTTTGGGGTTTTGAAGAAGAGATTGCACTTTCTGCACAATCGCCATCCAGCCTGGCAGTTAGTGGTGAATGCAGTACCCCTTCTTTCTTTAATCTCCAAGGATCTTGTTTAGGAAAGTGGGACTCTAGTACTATTAGAGTTAGATTTTAGAAAAGTAAAAAGTGGTGTTAAAAGCCCATTTGATCCAAACATTCGCATTCTCTACGTGTGCAACTAGACATTTTTGCTCCTTTCAAAGTGGTTTTAAACGCCCAGGTACTTTTGGGCTCTCTCTGAAGGTTGGTGCAGTCTTGCAGTGCAAAGGCAAACCTGGCATGTGCAGGCGTGTTCAGAGGCAACTTTTAAAACAATAAGTGAGGATCACGCTGTGTCTGAATCGCAACAGGACAGATATAAACCTGACCTTGCCTTCCCTGAGGATTGGCGGCTGGGGAACATGCCTGGAACTTCCTTTCTCCGGGGTGGGGTCAGGGTGGGAGACCTCCTTCCAGAAGTATTTTTAGTGTTGATAAGGAATTTGGAAGTGGTTGTTTAAATGCAGTTTTTGTGCATGTCTAATGATACCTGTTGCTGTCCGTGCAGCGTCACAGCTTGCTATTGTCTGTTCCCAGTCACTTATTTCTTTTTCACTCCCACTTGTAACACATGGCAGCCTTAACGTGCGACATGGAAAGTGAGTTAGAATTTCCATCCTAAGAAAAATATGCGGACATTTTATGCTGGATTTCTTCACCCTGAAAGATCAGCTTCTGTTTTTATTAAGCGAAATACACACACTGTACAAGAACAACAGTTATATTTATAAAGTTTTGCTGGAGACTATAAGCTCTTGTTCACTTCACAAAAAACCTGTTCATGCTAAAGTGAAAATACATGTGTTTAATTCTTCAGCAGTGAATTTGTGCGTTTGACTCTTAATTCACAAAGAAAACTTGGCTTACCAGAAACCTGTGGTTGCCTTCAAGGCAGCTGCATGGATTTACATAGAAAATAGAAACTGGCATGAGGAATAAACTTTCGAAGCCAGGAAAGGGCTCTGTTCACGTCCCCCCGTGGAATGTGCAAGGAACCTTATTCATAAACATTCCAGTGTGTGTGCTGGGCATTTCCCTATACGCTGCTTTTGGTTTTCCTGGACCAGTTTTAACTCTGTTCTTGGGAGATGAAAAGTGCAACAGATGCCGGAGGTTTCCGTTTTGTGCGTGATGCTCTCTCCAGACTTGTTTCCACAAAGCTTGCACCGTGGACGTTTGCTGTAACACGCTCTGACACCGGATGCAGCCTGAGTCCGTCTTTGCGACACACTTCTACGGTGCTTTTGCGCCTTCAGGCTTGCCCTGCTTTCCCCAGCCCCTCTCTGCCGGCTCCTGTTTGTCCACTGAAACCCAGCTGAGACGTGCCACGGCCAGCCTCTTGGCTTATGGCACCTCAGCCTTTCACATCTTACCCTGGCCTTGCCAGATCTTGGCAGAAGGCATCTTGCCAGCTAGAAGGATCGCACTTGTGTCTGGTTACACGCTCCAAAAAGATTAAACCACTCAGCTGCTGCTCCACACATTGCAATTAGAGGGTAATCCCTGGGGAATGTTGAGCATTTCCCCTACATGGGTGGTCCCTCTTCCCAAAAAGTAAATATAGGTGGAGATATTCAACACCAGAGAAAATGTGCCAGTGCTGCCATTGGACATCTCCAAGATTAGTGCCTTTTGTGGCCATAACATCAGGACATAAACCAAGCTTCTTGTCTAATAGGCTGTTGTCATCCCTACCCTATCATATGGGTGTGAAATGTGGCCAGCGTTGGAAACACCTGAAAACTTTGGAACGGTATCATCAGTGATGTCTCCCGGAAATCCTCTATATCAATTGGAAGGACAGAAGAACGAATGCCAGCATTTTGGCTTAAGGAAATACTGCCAGCATTGAAGCCATGTTTATATGGCACCAGCTCTGTTGGATAGGACATGTTATAAGGATGGCCGATGACTCACTTGTCCGCATCCTTTCTGTAGTGAGCGGCTCAAAACTGGACACGGTACTCCAGATGTGGCCTCACCAGTGCTGAATAGAGGGGAGTAATCATTTCCCTCAATTTGCTGGGAGTGCTCCTACTAACACAGCCCAGTATGCCGTTAGCCTTCTTGGCAGCAAGAGCACACTGTTGGCTCATATTCAGCTTATTGTCCACTGTCACCCCCAGGTCCTTTTCTGTACCGGTGCATGGGGTTGTTCTGCCCTAGGGGCAGGACTTTGCACTTGTCCTTATTGAACCTAATGAGACATCTTTTGGTCCAATCCTCCAATTTCACTAGGTCTCTCTGAATCCTAGCCCTACCGTCCAGTATATCTCCTACTCCTCTCAGCTTGGTGTCATCTGCAAACTTGCTGAGGGTGCACTCCATCCATCTTCCAGATCACTGGTGAAGGTATTGAACAAAACTGGTCCCAGGACCAACCCCTGGAGCACTACACTTGATCCTGGCTGCCAGCTAGACATAGAGCCATTGATTTACTACCCTTTGAGTCCAACAATCGAGGCAGTTTTCTGTCCACTTTATAGCCCACTAATTCATAGACGTTTAGAGCTGGAAGGGACCTCATGAGATCATTGGGTCCAGCCCCCTGCTCTAGGCAGGAAAGACTGCTGGGGTCAAGTAACCCCAGCAAGGTGTGCGTCCAGTCTCATCCAGTGCATCCAACCCATACTTCCTTAGCTTGCTTGCGAGAATGTTGCAAGAGATGTTATAACACATTTATAATTTCCCATGTCTAGGATGTAATTTTTGGAGGGCTGTCTTAAATTTGAAGTGGTCTGAATTTGGGTAGATATGGTAATACCTATTGACCTCTTAACACTGCTGTGAATTAACGTATTTCAATTTTTCCATCTTAAAGTAGAGTAATAATGTGTAACAGAGGTTAAGGGCTGGATTGTGGGCAGCGGTATGAGAGAATGCATACTCGCTTGAACGTGTTTCACTATGTTTTCTTCTGCATGTGCAAATGAAGTGTACTTTGGCATGCACTTCTCTATTAGCAACTGGCAACACCTTATTTTAAAAGAACACCATATTTTAAAAGAATAGGAGTCCAAAGTCATTTGCCTGAAGAGATGCAGTGAGTCTGTAGTAGAGGTGGGAATAAAACTTTAGGCCTCCTGATTTCCACTCATATCCTTTAACTAAAACATAAGGCTTTCTTACCAGCTTTACACATGTGAAATGCAAAGATCGGTGCACACAAAATAGCAGGCACAGCTTTTAGATGTTGGCTTGAGGCACTTTTGGTCATTAGTTCAGTTGGCTCCCACATTTCAGGCCTTAAGGGAAGGTATGATGAGATCTGATTAGCAGTGCGTCTGTTAATTATAACTTAGAGTCTCAGCACAGACGCATCGCTTTCTGATTTGGATTAGAAAGCCCTTCATCTCAACAAAGCACAGCCAGCGCGCATGATAGGAGAGTACATTGAAATCCATTAGATCAAAGCGATGCATTTCCAAAATACGATACCAGAATGGCTCACCTAGGCTCTCACATAGTTGCACCATTTGCACATCCCTGAAACTAATTTCCTCAGTTTCCCACTTGTTCTTTTTCCTGTAGTCCCTGCGTGTTCCCAGCTCTGTTAAAAGAGGACGTTGGATGTGTTGAGCACTTGAGCGTATGGTGTTAACTTCATAACCTCTGCCGGCCCCATCACACTGGGGGCTAGAGTCCAGCGAGGGGCAGCATAGTCCAGTGTAAGCTGCCTGTTGCAGATGAAAGTGCCCCTCAAAGAAATGTTTGACTGTGTCTGCACAAGCTTGTGGTTTTGGAAGATGTTCAAGGTTCCCTGTGTTAGGCTTTCTTTGGATTGACTGCATTGCCTTCTTGCCTTCTACATTTTCTCTGTAGATGATGGAGGGTCAGAAAGAAGGAATCAAAAAGTAGGGTAAGAATTTCTCATCCATTCAGAATAAAGCTTCAGGACTTAGGGATCTCCTTGGGACCATACAATACTGGATCAACCTTGGATGCAATGTGAAGGAAGAAAAAGAGAGAAAAAAATCTGGATAGATCTTTGCCTTTCTCTAATTTAACAGAAGAGTATTTTTTGCTTAAGATTGCAACCAATAGGTCTTCAATTAACAGAACAGATACAGATAATGGATGGAGATGTGGAGAATCCCCTGGCCTGTCAAGGAGCTGTCTAAAAATTAGGAATCCCTGGTAAAAGGTATATTTAAATGATATTAGGAACATCCTTTCATCTCAAGTCCTCTGCTTAAAACGTCACCTGGAGTATGCCGATACTGATTTCTATAATTCATTTTGGTGACAAAATTTCTGCTGCTATAATACAAGGAAAAACTTAATCTGCAAGGCAAGATAGCTAAGACATTAAGTAGACTGTCATGTCAGCACTAGAAAGAAAAGAATTGCATACATTCAGTGAAGTCTAGTCTTTATTTGTGAGATTGCCCATGTAGAGCTATCCATGGGATGGCTTGTTGATGGACCTGATGGTTATGGAGTTTGAATTAAAAGAAAAAAAATTCCAGACCTATATAGTTTGCCCAGTTGTGTTGTAAGGGTTGCATGTCTCCATCGTAGCTATAGTACCTGACCTCCTAATATCAACATTTTGTTATTTTGCCTGTGAGATTACAAATTAGACTGGCTTGATGGAAAATAAGTCATTCCTCCCAAAGCGAGGACATCTGGTCCAAATAGAAGTGTGTAGTGTTTTGTAATGTGTTGGAAATGGCACTATTGCAGTTCAGAATACAGTATGGAAACAGTGTGGCATGGTGGGGCACTCGTGTAGAATATCCAAAACACCCTCATATGGAAATCTCATGAACTGCAGCACTGCATTCAAGGGTTTTCCATGTAGCAAGCTATGTTTATTTGCAAAACTGATGCACAAACGCTGATGGTTGTGCCAGCATATTAGGGCTGGGGCCGACCTTGGAACGGCATACACTTTCCAGCAGATCTGCATTCCCTTAACTTGAATCCCTGATGATCCATGGACAGTAAAAGATCTGGGACTCTCATTTTTTCACTCATGTCACTTTGGTACCAGTAAAACTCCTTTGTCCTTAGTGGAGCTACTCTGATTTACATGAGCATAAGGGAAAGGAGACTCGGACCAATTTTTCTCATTCAAGTTCAGTAATTTTTTTTAGCAAGTAAAATGAATTCAACATATTGTAATGTTTCACTGTTGGGGTCTGACTCAGCAAAACCATTTTTGTGTTGCATTGCTTTTAACCTGGGCTCAAGTGAGGGAGACTGAAGAGTAGGCTAAGAAAAAAACCATTCCTCGAAATAGTTTCTATTCCCTTTAAAGAAGAACATCCAAATGAAGATGCAGATTTGCCTGCATCCTGGCCCTGGATACCAGGTTTCCCCATTTGAGTTTAGCAGTATTGCATATGTTCACTCATTGTGCCCTCATGCTTATACCACCTCAGAGACATCTAGGATAAGGTAATACTTTTTACCTCTCCTTCAGGCTTATACTGTGCAGCCCCAAACCCTTGAAACAATTTAGCGGTACTATCAAGAAACTCCTGACATAAGTAGTCCTTTAATGAACAGGACCTTGAGTGTCAGGAAGCAGGTGTTGTTGGAGACTTGGGTAACATTACCGTTGAGTTTTATTAATTAAGTATAAGCTATTAATGTGACCTTGAATTTAAACACAATGACCTCTTTTGTGGGTCTGATTAGCAGATGTTTACCATAATTCTTCACTCTATGAAAAATGTTTGTTGCACCCAATAAAAACAACCGTATTTACTTTGCTAAATCAAATATTTGGAAGTTGGGTCTTACTTTATATATCAAGGCTCTGCTCTCCTGCTATTTCCAAGTTCCAGGTTTGGATCGGTAGGAGTAACATCTGGGGCAGATCGCTGCTCACAGTGATCTATTGTGTTACTGAGCAATTTCTTATTATTTTTATTTTTTTGGCATTGCATCATCTACAACAAAACCAATGTGCT
>NW_017728997.1:10895880-10913094 GCF_001723915.1 Gavialis gangeticus
AGTAGAATGGGTCAGCTAACAGGGCTTAGCCCCTACCCCCAAACACAGGGCAGCGGTAGTGCCACAAGGCAGACTGGCCACAGGCTTTTGGTGGCTGCAGCAGGTCTGGGGAGGGGCATGTGCACAATGGTGAAGGAGGAAGTGGAGCTGGGACTGGGGGAGGGAGGGGAAAGGGAGGAAGGGCCTTCTGTTTCCACAACTTTCTTCTTTTTAAGATGCCTGCGACTTCCTTTCCGAAAATAATTGCAGCAGTTGAATTAGGAAACAGAACTTCAAAATTTTAAAATAAGGCCTGGAACTTTATCTGCATTCTCAGGAACACGTTTGGGATGTCACTTCCATTTAAAACTTGAAAAGGTCCTGCTTCCGAAATGTTTTCCTTCTCCCACTGAGCTCTGAAGTTGGAAAGGTTTGATGCCTTTAATGCTCCAGGCAGCCCCTGAGCTACAGTCACCTGCTGCCCTGGAGCTGCAACAGGTATTTCTATGCTAGCACTGTTTTTTAGCTGCTGCGGTCAATTTTCGTAGCAGGTCTGCTGCCTGTTTGTCTGCAGCACTGAAAGGAAATAGGAAGGGAATGAAACTATGCTTTTCTTGGGAAACCACTCCCTTTGGAATGGAGAGATCTGGCTTTCCATTTAATTTTGTTTCCCCCTCCAAAGTAAGCAACAACATTGCATTGGGGACAGCAAGAAAAGAATATTATTTGAAGGGCGTCATCTATCCAGCCGCTGCGTTTCAGGAAAAGGAGTCTCCTGCCTCATATTTTAGGGAGTACAATAAAAATAGCAGTTGGTTAAAGAAAGGGTCTGGTAGACCAGAGAAAGTGACAGCAGCGGCACAGGGAAATAGCTCTCCATTTATCCGAGCCAGCTGGCACCTTGCTAGCGTTCCTCGCTGTGGGTAGGCGCTCTCAATTCGGAGACGGATTGTGTCCCCAACCTGGCAGGTTGCTTAGATGGTAAAAAGTCTCCCCAACATTATTTCAGATCATCATTAACTCGGCAACCGCTGCTTGTATTTGACTGCTCTGCGGTGTTTGGGATAACCTCGCAGAATCCCTCTCGAGCTCCGTTTATGGATTTACCGATCCAAACGTGAAACTCGGTTTGGAATTGGGCAGTTGCTTCCTTTTTATATAAAAACGCTCAGGCTGTCCCGGTCCTTCCCCCTCCTGCTTTGACTGCAGCATGCTAAATGGAAGCTGTGTACGTTCAAGAAGGGGGCAGACCGTTTTCCTCCCAACCACATCAGTGGCTTTACACAAAAGAAAAGGACAATTCTGATGGCAAAGAAAAGGATGGAGTCTTTTGAGTCTACAGACCTAGCGCTGTTGCTTGCTGTATAGATCGTATGTGTGTGCATGTGTCTAATAAGTGTTGATGGCTTTATACAGAGTCTCCTACTTTCTTTAATTCTTTGCAAGCAGAACTATCCACCCATGCGCGTTTTTCCTTTCTGTGGTTGATCTTCTCTCCATATGTGTTTCAGATTCCTTTTCCTTTGTTTGCCAGCCTTTGTTTGAAAAGAAAAAAAAAAAAAATTAATAGTTCAAATCCCCTCCTTCCCCCAACCTGAAATCTTCTCTTTAGTTTTTTATGTCGTCTAATTCTCTTGGCTGACGCATGTAGCTTGATTTGTTTGTTTCAAGCCGCAAATTTAAACCCTGTAGTGAACATACTGGGTCGCTACTCGGCTTATGCTGTGTACTTGCATTGAAACTAATTGATCTCTGCTGATTTTACATCCAGAAATCGGTCCCTCTGTATCTCCCTGAAATGGTTGCAGTTTAGGTCACTCATGAGAACAGGCTATAATTTTGCATGAAAGCACACTTTGGAGAAGCTATGATATCAACACAACTACTATAAAACACTAAATGTTCTGTCTTCGCCCTTATAAAATGTATAATTTCTACTCATTATCAATATTATTACAGGAGTTTGCACACTAAACTTGTCCTCTGATGGGCAGAAACTTGTCCTGGCTAGGACTGGATACAATAAAGTGTGACTTCTGTTTTAACGAGGAATAAATAACAAGGAGGGAGTTGAGAATACAGCAAGCCCATCTCCACGAAAGCTGCTGTAGAGGCATGTAGACGATGACTGAAGATTTATGCTGAGGGTGAACATGTGTGCTGCCGTAAAGGTGCTGTTTAGAGAGCAGGATTGTAAAATATGCGATGAACAGATATGTCAAAAGAAGATGCACAGTTTGGTTTTTTTCTCACCTGTTTTCAAGTTGAAATAAATTAGTTAAGATTTACTTTAAATCTGGGCATTTAATAAGACAGAGAGGCCAGCTGTGGGAATAACCTATTTTCCAGACAGGGAGAAAACGTAGCCTGCCCACTGGCGCGCCCCATCCAAACTGTGCAGTTTGCCCTCTAAATTCAGGCCCCAGGACCAATAGGAAACAGCTGAGAGGTGGAAGGGCACTAATGACATGCAAATGAATGTACCCGGCATGTTGCTTTACTTGATAAATTCTATGTGCAGCACTTGCCATGAGCTTTTAAAACTGAAGCACGGCTTCCCCTGGCCAGGTGTGCAATTGCTTTAAGCTAATTAAATCAAGATTCAGGAGATTATAGTAAAGCAAAGCAAAAAGATCAGTAACGGGGGCGGAGTAGCAGTTGTGATTAGGAGTGAGGATTCCCGTTTGATTGATTTAGTCTTCAGTTGACCATTTTAGTCGCTTGGTTTTGGTGCACTTGGATAAGATTTCTCTTCTGACTAGCACTTAGCAGCGGCTAGTGTAGATAAGTTGTAAGGACTCCCAACATAAAAGGACAGGACTCATTTAGCTCCAGAGATCACTGGCCATTGCAAACTATGCCACTAGGAAGAGAAACCACAGACTGTAGCATTGAGCAGCTTCTAGAGAAAAGGTCCCTTCCCTTTTCAAGTACAGAAATTGGTTTCTGTGGCCGCACAACCCAGGAAGTTCTGGGAGGGGTAGTTTTCAGAAACTAATTTTTGAAGATGGTTTGGACCAGCAGGGAGAGAAATATGACTCCACACCTACCTTTGGGGACTGTTCCCATTTATTCAGGGCAGACAGGTTCAGAAGAGCTGCTCCTCTTGCAAATGCTCCCATGTGAGTCCTTCTACCCACATAAAACATGATACTTAGTCCCAGCGGTTTTCCCCACTTGAGCCCTTCACCAGCTCTGCCAAAATATCATAGCCAGTCCTTGTGGCTGGCCACAAGGAAACTTTTTCTTTAGTGTTGGGGCAAGGGCAGAGGAGGAGATACGTTGCTTTTGCTTTTTATCCTGCCTGGTAGGAAGAAGCAAGACCCGCTTGATGCAGGCTGGTGACACCAAGCCACAGAAAGCTTAGTCCAAACAGAAATATACCTTGCCGTTGCAAATGAGAGTAAAATACAGTGTGTATTTCTTCTAAACCCCCTACAGGAGTCAGAAGATTTCCAAAAAATTTGTTTTCTTTTGTCAGATCTGGAGATTGGAGGTAAAGCAATCTGGATTCAGTAGCATGCGTGGAAATGGTTCCTTCTGCTTCGTGCCATACACTGCATCAGCCTGATTCTCTTTTCCCAATTGTGCTTTACTGCATTAGAATTAATCACGGTTTCGTAGTAGGTCGGGTCGGAAGGGACCTGAGCAGGTCATCAAGTCCGACCCCCTGCCATGGCAGGAAAGAGCACTGGGGTCAAATGACCCCGGCAAGGTGTACATCCAGCCTCCTCTTAAAGACCCCCAGGGTAGGAGCCAGCACCACTTCTCTTGGAAGTTGGTTCCAGATCCTAGCCGCCCTAATCAAGGAAATCTGAATTACTCAGATACTCCACTCTCACTGACACGAGTGTTTCAAGGTATTTCAAGTGTGTGTACACCAACACACTGCTCTTGTCAGTAGTACAAAGGGAACAAAAGTTTCATAAAGCTTTACCAATCTGTGCACGCTCTATCTGTAACCCCACGCTTATATTTATGCTGACAAGCTAATATTGTGCGAGTAGTTGGAAAGCAGAAGGTAAGTCAACTAAACCCCTTCTTGGTCATGTAAATAGGCTTGCAGAATGGTTTATTGTGGGAATGAAGTGTAACCTATCATGTCAAACCCCATTCTTCTACTTCCTTTCCAGTTTCCATATGGGTAGCCACTGTGGTTGAGACTTGGTCTTGAAATCAGTGTGGTGTAACACAGTACAGTATATTAACACACTTCCAGAAAGGTGAGGGCTGCACATTTTCAATTGGCACTCTCAAGACAACCCTCCCCTTCTGCCCAGATAAATGACTAAAAATGTTCTTAGTGTCTGACATTTTCCACTTAACAGTTGATCAGAATGAGACAGCAGATGTAGAGTTAAGGCCTCATGGCTGCTCTCTGTCTCGAGCTGGCTACCTGCAACCCTTACAGGCTGCTTGAGCAGCTGGATGGTGACTGAGTGCAGCATTGCATTGTAGGAACGGTGCAAAATGGACTTGGAGGTGTGCAGGTTCTGGCTGTTAGCCACAAAATGTTTCATCTGCTGTGGTTTGGGCTCAGCTTGCATGTGATATGATGGGAACGTCCAGTAAAGTGCGAAGTGCCATTAAGAGGGGTCCCCTAAAAAACAACCCCACATGGATGTAGCTGGACTCCTCATTGTCCCTGCCAGTTATAACCTGCTGTTGGCTATTTTTGGCTTGTAGTCATAAATGTAGCAGCTTACCATCTTGGGCCTGCATTCAGAAGCTGTGATTGGGGATCCAAACCCTATTTATTTGGCTTTGGTACAAAGACACAAGGACACACTTTCTGTCCCAAAGAACTTGCTTAATTTAGTTGGAGGTGAGGATTTCTGTGGGTGCTCTCTGTTATTGGACAAACTGTGTGCTTGCGATACACTTGGACAAGCTTTTGATCGTAGTCCATTCTTCTTTGGGTTTCAACTGAATTCTCTTGTTTTGTCGTGGGACGCACAGTTTAAGCGTCTGTATCGTGGCTGAGTGATATGGGGTCATTTGTTCACTCAGAAAGTGTAAATGCTTTAAAACAAAATAGCAGCAAGGAATGAACATGACTAGAATAACTTTAATCTCTTCCTAGCTAAATCAAATTTTATTATTTCCATCGGATCTTATTCATAAATAACTGTGCACTGCGGGTGTTCATAGGATCACTGTTGAATACAGCAAATTCAGACTCAGAATTTGGTTCGTGTTACAATGATCAGAAAAGCAATGTGCTCTCAAATGCAAATGCGTCTCCATAAAAGAAAAAGAGAAGACGAGAACTTTGCTGTTTTACTGTGGCAAATAAATAAAGCACCCTCAAACCTCCCCCGAAGCAAAACAAGCGTTCCAGTTTGTGACGTCCACAAAGCAATATGACCTTTTATCTGTTGTCTTGCAGCAGCTGTGAAATAGTTTTATATTCACAAAGCCTTGTGCACAAACAATAAAGCTGATGTGAGCTTTAGGAGCAATGCAGGATGATACGCAGGTGAAAAAATGGCGAGATTGGCAAACAAAGAAAGGGTCTGTCTGGAGTGTCCAGGGGATACCTGCAAAGAATGGAAAGTAAAATGTAGAAATATTTTAAATGTTGCGACTATAGTGCCAACAAGGAAATAATGGGAAGTTGGAAATGAATGTGTGACTATGGAAAAGTGCATCAGGCATATGGTAATTATATAACCTTTATTTTTGTTGCCTTTGATGCCAGCACAAGTACATGAAAGATAATGCTCTGTAGAGGACAGGTTTGTGGTTGAAATACACTTGATAGATTTTGACAAATTAAACAGTTGTAAAGATGTTTGGAAGTTATCCAGATCTTTACTATTATTTATGTCAGTGAACTAAAAAAAAAATCAGTGGTTAATTTGCAGTTCTTATAATTTTTATGATACTTATGTTGTTGTAAATTTAGCGGTGTGCAGCATCAACTCAGCGGGATACATTTTATGTTGTCAGCTACCTTTTGACATCATAATAGATTTCAGTTGCCAAAGCTTTTGAGAGAGAGAATAAAACGTGAAAGAGAGCTGTACAGACTATTTGGATCAGATCCAAACACAGGTAGACATGGAGCAGGTTTATGGAGAACTGAGCTTTGTGAGTCTAAGAGGCTTATGTCTGAAATAATACTTGGTCTTTGGGAGGAGGCAGGGAGGACTTGAAAATATTTGCTAGTGGCTTGAAACTCACAACAAGAAACATTTTTAAACAACAGAGATGGATCATCGTGGTCTGTCTTGGGGTCCCCAACACAAATCATAGGCTTGTGAAATGTGGGTGGCTCTTTTGTATGGGTACTTGGTATCACCACTGGAAAGTCACGTGAGGTGTGGCATTGAACTTGCACGTGTGATTCTGTCCCACTTGGGTAAACTCTGTTCTCCAACCCTAATTCTGTTTCTGATTTTGTGTCATAGCAACTGCCTTGGACTGACTTGAAATTCTGCCTGTCCACGAAGGGGGACTTGGTTCCCGACCACTTCACGTTGTCACGCTTAGCTTGCCCTGCCTAGTCTTTACCCCACTGGTGCGTACCCAAAGTTTAGGGATCATAAAAGCATAGAAAATGAGGGTTGGGAGGGACCTCAGGTCACATGTAGTCCAACCCCCTGCACAAAGATGGACCGTCCCCAACTAGATCATCCCAGCCAATTCTTTATCTAGCCAGGTCTTAAAAACCTCCACTCTACAGATCCTTTCCCGACGTTGCAGAAACTCGTTAGCTCTGTAGTATTTCTGCTTGGGCTCCTACATGCTTCCCTTAGACCCTCCCTGCCCCATAACTGCTTTGCTGAGTGGGGTGAATGGATAGAGGTAGGAAGAAGACAGCTTACCTACAAGAGAGGCCAAATTGCAGGGATGAAAGAGATTTTTCTTCCTTGTTTCCTCTCTCCTTCTGGTGGCTTGTCCTGACTTCCATCTTCTGGATGGGCAGGAAGGGGACAGTAGGAAGGCAGTGTGACTTGGTGAGAGTCCAGGCAGAAGAGACTAACTATAGTTTACTCCTGGCTATAAGCAGTCAGTGAAAGGGAAGCAGTTAAATTAAGCAGTGAAATTCCCTTTTTAAAAGTGTTTTAACCTAAAATTCCCTCCACTTGTTGTTTAAACAAGGCCTCCAAAATGGAGCGGAGGAGCGCAAATAGTCTGCAGAGCAGTCCTGAGACGACAGCACGGCCACCCTACTGATGGAGCAGAGGTGGGAAGAAAACTTCGGCTCAGAAACGGTGCTGGAAGTAGCTTTTCTAGAAGAGTCAAACACCTGGTCTACCAGGAAAGTTCGCTGTGCATCATGGGATGTTCCTTGCCTCTCTGTGATTTTTAAGGGGCAAATTCCCAAAGCATCATGACAATATTTTGAGTCACATTTAATGGGTGCATTCAACAGTGTGGCGGAGTAGCCGCACTGCCTCGCTTCTGTGCATCAGTATTTTCATGTGATGCAGTTTGTAACTCTTATACAATCAGAAGGACGTCTCTGCACGTGCTCCGGGTGGGAAGTGGGCATTTTAATTAGATCAGCTCGGGCGTCATTGTAATTAAAATGCCCACAGCGTCTTGTATACTCGGCATCCTGCACTTTGAAATGGCAGCGGGAATGCGTTAACTAAAGCTCATCAAATGAGCTTTAGTTAAAGTGCCCCCGCTGCCATTTTGAAACATGGGGATGGTGAATACATGTGACCTCAGAATTAGACCCACATAATTTGAGCTGCTGGAGCGCTCTAATTAGAGTGCTCCAGCAGACTCAATGAATTGTGCCTGCCTCAATGCATTCTAATTAAAACGTGTCAGAGCAGGCATCGGGCATGTGTATAGGCGCCCAGAGTTGCAAAGCTCAGATGTGGGCCGACCCAGGTGTTATCACAGCAACTTTGGTAGCTGCAGTTGTGCTTTTCCAAGCTTTTTCTTCCTCTTACTGATTTTGCCCAATCATTTTTCTGCCACTCCACAGCTGAGAAGAGAGATGTGCCTCTGGTTGGGCTGGGTATGGGTGAGAAGAGACATCATTGTTCTGTCCTTAGGAGTCTTATTTTAGTGGGATAAAGGCTGCCTTTTTATCCGAGTTGTGTGACCTATATCAGGGGGAGAAATACATGATGCGCTGTCTTTTTAAAGAACACTCTTGCCCTCTCCTTTCAACACTCACCTTTTGTTTCTAGGTTATGAAAATGGAAGATTTTAGTAGCGATTGTTTCCCCACTGTTTGTGGCATTAACCATGTTTCTCAAGGGCATTTTGCATGCTCTTTCCACTTTAATGGGATCATTCCTTGAGTTCAGCACAAGCTCTTTGGGAATCCATTCTTTAAGGTAGCTTAATAAATTTGAATCTTGCTCATCCCTAGGTAATCCCCAACATGCAAATTGTTAGCACGAGATTGGTTTTCTAATATTTTGTTTTTTGTAATTAAGCACTTTTGTTCCCTCCTTTATCTCCTGCTTTTGTCCATGCTGACTCGGACTGTTCTGTTCCTGCCTTCTCCCAGGTCACCTTTTTTTTCCCCTGGAACGACAGTTTTAGATTAAGTGTTCTTCATGCGGTTACTGCGTTGAGGATAAGTCAACTTGGGTAGCCTCTAAATTTAATAAGCACTAAAAACCTGAGTGCTCTTCAGTGTCCCCTGTATTTGGGGATGGGTCTCCGTCCTTCGTTTGGACTGAAGGGAAATGGCATAGTCCGGAGCGATGGCATGTGTGGTATAGGTGAAAAGTGGTTTTACTTGGCAGTATGGTGTTTTTGTTCATTTGATTGCTAAACCCTCTCCTTGGGTCAGGGAGGAGGGTATTCCTTAGACCGAGAGAGGTGTTCAGTTCTTAAGAGGACAGCAAATGGGAAACTCAGAAATTGAGATTTTTGCAAAAGCAGCATTTGTGGAAACCAGGATCATAGAGGGATGTACCTGTCTTTGGTAGAATAGTCATACCCCGAAATGCACTGGTGTATGTTTAATATAGGGCTTTTGTAGGATGGAAGAACAAGATCAAATTTCTGTTTTGCTGACAAGTTGCAGGCTAACATGTTACTCTGTGTGTACTGGCTGGGCATATTCTGGCTAATGTTTGTGAGATTTTTCTATTGCATTTTAAAATAAGGTCATAACAGAGGGTTGTTATATATGCATTTATATATATAACATGTATACGTATACATGTTACATATAACAACCCCCTCTTATGACCTTATTTTATAATCCAATAGAAAAATCTTTCAAACCTTAGCCAGAATATGTCCAGCCATATTGAGAGAGAGAGAGAGAGAGAGAGAGAGAGAGAGAGAGAGAGAGAGAGAGTGTGTGTGTGTGTGTGTGTGTGTGTGTGTGTGTGTGTGTAAAAACTGGGAGAAAATAACTTGCTATTACCAGAACTTGCTTCATTCTTCTCTGTGTTGAAGTGTTAAGAATGACTGATATGCAGTATGTGTATATATAGGCTTCATTTATATTGTTTCCTTTCCCCACCCAAAGATTACAGACATTACATAAAATTAATGCCTTTTTAATAAATACTTTTCTTGTGTGAACTTAGCTTAAAGGTGGCTGCAAGTGCTTTTGTTGGTAATAAATGTTGCTCGGTTTTGGCACAAATAACAGTTGCAAGTTAATTTGCCAGGGTCAGTAACTTTTTAAACAAAATACGAAACATTCCTTCCTTTCTCCAAATCCAGATATTTCAATATCATAAAGTTTTCATTTGAAGCAGCAGGAGGGCAGGCCTGTTTGAAGAATTCAGGAATTTGGCTTTAAAAAATGTCTCTGTAAATTGGGATTTTAGGGCTACCTATTTGAAGGACATTCTGCATGATAAATGAGCCTTATAAGACAGAAAAAAAAGTAATTTTGCATGTCTGCTTCCTAGGATGTATGATAATAATAAATGAACGTTTTATATATCATTATATATATCACGGCAGAAGAAGAATCAGAAGATATATTATTCATTATTCCCCTTCCTTTAAATTTAAAAGGCAAAGATTTTTGCTTCTTTGCCAAAACAACTGTTTCTGAATATATTTCTAATAATCCTTGCAAGTACAAATGGCAAAGAGATCTTCCAGGTCATTAACACAGAAGAAAACAAAGATGTAATGATGGCCTTTAATTGTATTCATTTGAACATTAATAAATTTATGCAAAGATTTAAGTACTGTTGCTATTAAAAATTAAACTGAAGGGCCAGTGTGCAGATCGTGTGCTTAGTGTTAGTTGTCAGGTGCAGTGTTTGCATATTAGGCTGCCATTTCAGTAATAAAATAGGCGTTTGAAGCCAGATTTGGCCTTGCGAGTAACTCCTTTTTCTTCTTTCTTTTTTTTTTTTTTTAAATTCGTGATGTCTTACAGCAGTATATTTTTTTTTTCCTTGGGTGCAGCTGCACCTCATGAGCAAAAGCTGTGCCACTTAAAATCACAGGTGGATAAGGAGTAACTTCTTTGCTGTCCTGACGTCCTCCTGTTCTCTTCTGTGCTCCTTTCCCCCCCCTCCCGTGTCCACAGCTATTTTGCAATATGCAACCCCCTTCGAGCACTGCCCGCGGAACTGGAGGAGCTCTGGCATGTAGATTTCCCAGTGGGAGAACTTGTGTGGATGGTAATTTTAATGAGACCTGATTTAAGCAGTAGAATAGGTCCATAAAACTAATACAAGCAGACTTTCAAGAGCTGTACTATTTGTCAGGGCAGTGAATGCAGAGGTGTATCCATTGGCTTGGTAAAGAATATTATAATCTTGAAAACTTACCCTTTATTAATTCAAATTGTTTCCAGTGCAGGGATTATCAAGAACTTCTTGAATCCAGGGCAGACCAAATATAGCTTGTTTTTCTTTTCCGGGGAAAAAATCGAGGCTCAGGTCTCCTACCAAAAAAGCATCCTAAGAACTGTAAGACTTTAAAGCTGCGTTATACACGGATGAGCAGGAACCCTGTCCTGGTGCCCGCAGCTCAGCCTCAAAGACTCAGGAGAGGGACGGGGAGTGGACAACTCTTAGTGTTTCCTTTCCTTTCCGTGTAAGATCACCGCTGGTCCCAGATGGATTTTGACCTTCACCGCACCCCGGTGTGCTGTAATCACAACTTTCTTCTGTGTCTGCAAACAAAGCCATTTTACGTGCAGTATGCGGCTAAATTCTGCCTTAAGTGATACAGATGGAAACCAGTTTTGCCATGCTTATTTTTTCTTTGTGCCTAGGAACCTCCATAGCTATTACTGGAAGGTGTCAGGTCCTGCTTGGCCTGGTTACGCTGCTTTTCTTCCTACTTTCCCCTTTCTCCTCTTTCCTCTCTTCTGTTTTACTTTTTAGAAAGGCTTTCTTTAAAAACTCCATGCCCAACAGGAGTGACAAAAGGGATGTGGGATGGGGGCGCATGGTGGGGAAGGATTAGCTTGTTGGGGGAGTGGGCTTGGGAGGACAAAAAGTTGTGAGAGTAATAAAACGGGCAGTTGGGGATCCAGCAAAGAGATGATGGGTAGAATAGCAGTAAAAAGAGGGCAAAACAGAGAGGCCGAGGAAAAGAGGACAAGGGCAAAAATCAAAGGTAAAGAACCAGAAAGAAAGAGCCAAGAGGAGGAGTTGGCTCTCTTAGAAGGAGGCAAAGAATGGGATGGACATGGCTTTGTTAGCTCCTCAGCACCTACTTCGGGTGCCCATCGGAGTAGCTAGGATAACTGTCGGGGAGATTGGGTGGCTTTCCCCACGGCCAGCAGTGCCAGCCATATACGCTGAAATAGTGAAAAAGTTTCCTCGACTTTTCTCCTGGGATATGCTAAGTGATTTTGCAGTTGGAGGGACGGCATTATTGCAGTTAGCTCTGCATTTATTAAATACATTTGTTCTCCAACTCCAGTGTTAAGTGAATCTTATGAAACTTCACAGCTGATGCTTAGTGGTTGCAATGTGCAAATATTTTTTAAATTATGTAATGAAACAGGACTTGGGACTGAAGTGTGCAGTAAAGTGATTTATAAATTGAATGGTTTGATTAAATTTAATATTATTTTAGTTTATACAGAAAGGCCTCATAGCCTTTGCAGAGAGAGGGGCCACCAGGGATGGCTCAGAGGTCCTTAGGAGGAATCTTTGGCACCCAATTAAACATTAGCCAAGAAGATGTGACTTGCTCTTTCCCTCTCCCTGAAACTGTTTTGATGTCTAAGGCCGGTGACAAAAATTTTGCTCCCTCGACTCCCTTGCAGCGCACTCTATTTATCACCAGATTATTTCTAAATTAATCATGCTAAAAATCTTTTCATTGTAATTGTTCGGGGGCTCAGAGCGAGGTGAAGTGTGTAAATAACAAAAATACCCTTTGAATTTCACGTGAGCTATGTCTAGCCGTTGCTGCAGCCACACTGGATCTGTTTCCTTCGAATGTCATTTTAAAGGTATTGTGGTTACCGAGCGGCAGCTGTGATTGAAAAGTATGTAAACTAATCTTTTCTTGCTCATGTCCTTTTTATATTCTTATGTCAGAACACAAGAAGGCTGCTTTAAATTTGTCTTTCACTGTGTGTTAGTTCTCAAGTCTAATTTTTCTTGTGTTAGGTTAGAGCGTACACTGTATTCTTATTCTCTACAACACATTGTATTTCAGTGCCAAAGTAAATGGCTCTTCTTGAAAAAGTACCAAAATTAGTTCCTGCTTGATTACTGTAAAATATAAGTTTATTTTCAAGGGAGGGCTTTTATTACCAGTGCAAAAAGTACAATTATCCTGCTGGTATCAGTGACATAGAAGAAGAAATAATCAAGCACCCTGTATTTATTAATGTAAAGAGAAGTAACTTTTAAAACTCAGAATTGCTTTCTCGCAACGAGGAAAAGAAGATTTTTTTTTGTGTTGTGTTTTTTTTGGTGGTGTTTTTAGGCCTGCACGATATGCTGTTCATTTCTTTTTTCAGACCTTTAAAATTAAACTCTCGGTTAATATTTCTGCATAAAAACGTCTTTGTCCCTTGATGCCCAACCATTGAAAATTAAGTGTGGTCGTGGATAAGTATTTATTCATACCATACCTCACACCTGATCTTGTGTCTTGTATGACATCATCCTCACCACAAAGATCTCTAGTGGTTTAAAATGTTCCGTTGTGAAATAAGTGGGAGAGGTAGAAGGGCAGCAAGGGCAACAAAAATAGATTACTGGTGGGATTTTATTTTTCTACCAATTAAAAAAAAAATTAAAAAAAAAAAAGAAGAAGAAATTTTTATGTCCACATGTATAAAACTTTCACGTGTGCCAGTGGAGGGTCAGCCCAAGGATGGAGGGTGGAAGAGGAGTCTTAATTTGTACATTGTGGGATGCACATTTTCCCCGTGTGTGGTCTAAACTACCTGGATAACCGAGAATGCGTTATAAATACAAGTGTTATGTTTAAGCAAAACTTCATGACATTTTGGTGGTTTCCAGAAATGCACAGGACTTGATCTTGAAGCGTTATTTAAGAGGTTCTGGTGTTTGCACTAGACCTGTATTCCTCTAAATCAAACTTTTGAATGCATTATTATCATATTTTGGCCTGGGCAGCTTCTAGCTCGCACTTCATTTGCATCGCGCCTTTAGTTTTTCTTGGGAAGAGAAAAAAGACGGGAGCGAATTCTCCTGTGCCACACCGGTGCAAGTAAAATAGAGGTTGCTCGAAATTTATGGTGGGGTAGCCGAGTGTAGGAGAGCTCCACAGAACGTAATCCTGCTTTAGAAGTATTCCTCAGATGTGGCTGGCCCCTCAACCCAACGCTGGCGTGTCTGCAGCCATGCAGCACCACCTCTTTCCTAAACCATCGCAGAGGCTTGCATAGGATGTGGTGAATGGCTTCGCAAACCTGGTTCATGCATAAAAGGGTTTTATTTCGGTTTGGAAAATATAAGCCTCTTTTCTGTAGCCCAGGTGTACGTGAGGTTTCTGAGCCCTGTGTTTGTGGGATGCCAGAATGATTCCTACAGAGAAAGTGTACGATCAAGGAGATGAAATGTGAAAAGCAAAACTGAAAACTTAAAAAATGAACAAAGTGTTTGTGATCCCAGCTTGGTGCCTGGATGTAGGTACGGACAGCACCAAAACAAATACACGTCTTCCCAAAGAAAACAGTTACCTCCATTCGCCTCCCAGCAAAGGCCACAAGCGTTCAGGGTTTGTACTGCACCTCAACTTACTCCTAAAGCAGGACAGGAAATTCAGCTGCCCACGTGTAGGTGGTATCCTCCCCTGAAATAAGGCACTAGCCTTGGCCTTGGCAGTGGACAAGTCTTGGTGGTTGAAAAGCTATAACTTTACCTGTTACAGAAGGAAAAAGAGTCCAAGCATCGGCCTAACCAAGACACAGCTTTAAAACAACTGGCTCAGCCGCACGTGGCGCATGCCAGAGAGCCAGATGCTTCCACTAGAAGAATATCTTTAATAGCTTGTCATCTGGCTCCAGCTGGGCTAACCTATGCCTGGTAAGGAGCCACGCGTTTGTGCCCGCCAGTCGGTGGCCAGACACTGGAGCAGACCTAAGCAATTAGTGCAAGCCCCTATCCAGTGGCTGGATTCACCGTGTGTGTTCTTCACATAACTGCATTTGCTGTTCAAACCAGGGACCTCCCGTGGTCCACCAGCACCAGCTCTACAAGACGAACCAAAAAGACGTCTCCCTCTAGCCGGGTCTTTGAGAGGTGCTCTCGGCTGGTAGCAGCCAGTCCCCACTCCCGGCGGATCTAAACTTCTGGTGAGGGAGTCATTTGCTAGAGGGCTCGACGTGGCCTTGGCTGCAGAAGGTGATTTGCTTGAGTAAGGCCCGAGCGGAGGCAGAGCAGGGGTGTAGGCACGCTGTTTCTTGTTTCTCTACGCAATGCACATTTTATTTGGTTACAGCGGAGTTTTTAACACCAAACAGACTTTGGCTGGGGTATGTTGTTATAGGAAGATAGTCCATTAAGAATAAGAACTTTGAGTCAGCACCTCGATACCATGGTGATCGGTGTGCTGAAATTCCTGAGATAGACAGGCTTTGAAGTATTGTTTTTGATACCATTTTGATGTCAAGCTTTCACGGTATGAATCATTCTGGTTACACCGGTGATTTTCCCTCAAGATCACAGTTAACCCCAAACAGTAGCGAGCTGTTCTTTCAGTTAAACACGTAGGGCCCGAAGCCAACCTTTTCGGATAAGGCTGCCCGCATAAGCAGTGCGAATGATGCTGTGGTTGGGAGGAGCTCCCCATAAACATCAACAGTCAAACTTGTTATCCTCTTTCAAAACCCTCCTCGAAGCACTCCTTTGCCGTGGTGGCAACCAGAAGCATGGTGGTGGTTAAGCCGGTGACGAGACTGCTGATCACGCTGACCAGATTTGCCTCATCGACTCCTACTTCTCTTGGTCTGTCTAGCCACCTTCTTGTGCCTAGAAGCCCCGGCTGTCTAGCCACTTGGCGCGTCGCTTTGTACCGTGCTCCCCATGCTGGGGTCTTGCCTTCTCACCGAGGCTCCGAAGCATTAGGCTGGTACAAATAATAGATGGTAATAGCAATGCTGAACAGCAGAAGTGCTTGTAAAGGATGTTGTGTACTGGTTCTACCTTGTTCTGCATGTTCTTCGTAATGGGCCCGAGCAAACGAGCGCCTGGGTTCCTCTTGCCAGGTGTTAAATGCTTTCGAAAGTTGAGGGTGTTTGGCATTTCCCAGGAGATACTCAGCCCTACTAAGAATCAGACCTGCTTATGGGATGAGTGCATTGCTGTTATTCAGGGTGAAGATCCTTTGAGCGCCAAGGAGCATGTCTTGGTAATCCCACAGTAGCAAAAATCAAGAGTTGAAACCGAGTCAGTAGGGCTTAACATAGCTGGGTAATAGCAAGGCACATTATGGCGTGCCCCAAAGGATTGCTACTTCACGAGATTGGGGAGATGCGACTGGCTAATAGGAGTCGATTTTTGCAAGCGACACTATGAATACGGGATAGATGTTGCCAGAACATGTTGTGTCCCCCTAGCCTATGATATGCTCCAGGGGTCTTAATAAGTAGCATGATGAATGTCACCAGCTAAAGACACCGTGTGCTGGTGCCTGGCTCCGACGTGCAGGGCAGTGAGCAGCCCAGTATGCAGGGAGCAGTTAGAGAAGACGAATCCCCTATGAGTTTGCCGTGCTACTCATTTTTTTTCCCATAGGCATTTTTGGCCACTTCTGCCATCGAAAGAAAATTTGGCTCAGTGTTGTGCACTAGTCCCAGAGCTGCGTTTTGGGATCCACCCTGCCCAGTAAATGAAGTAAAATGGCCATTTAGTCCCCACAGGAGAAGGAAATATTTATGCTTTGACATTCCAGTTTTAAAGCCTCACACTTCTATGGGAAAATATTGATTTTTTTTTTTTGCAGTGGCAAACAGCAGGCTGATTCCTTGACTGTGGGCAGTTTCAAATAATTGGTGCAAATTTATGATATCCTAGATGGAAAAAATGTAAAGAGCAGTTACTTTTTCATTTATATTTCTTCTATCATATCCCATCTGAGGACACAATACAGCATCAGATCCAAAATCAGATTCAAAATTGATAATTTACCCCTATTCCTTAAGCACATAATTTCTCTGGCACATCATTATTCATGTTCCGCTATTTTCACGCTGACACCAAACTAGAGAAACGAAGAGATTGAAATTTTGACCAGTTATCCTGATACCTGACGCAGAGTGTCGATATGAGAGTATCTTTACCACAAGGACTTTCTTGGTGGTTTTACAGTTCCCTATGTGAATAGGTAGAAAAAAGCAGAACTAATAATTTAAGAAGCAAAAATATTTTTTTCTTCAAGAAATTGATTAACATGCAAATAAGTACTGTATGCATATTAAACGCAATTTTAAAATGTGATGGGCAGGAAGCATAAGTGATGCCATTTGGTTTTGTGGCATCAGTGTGGGTTGATTAAGGGGGTGGGGATAAATTTTGGGGATTATTGATACAGCATGAGTAGAGCCAGATGGTTGTATTACACATCTTTTGTGTTCTTGTTTGCTTCTTAAAGCAGTTGCAGAAATTTGCCCTGGGCAAAATTTTCTCTGTGCTTGTGTGTTCCCCTCTGAATTTACTTTTGATGAACAGTGTTGGAAACAGGGGGAAACACCACTCTTTTTAGCCCCAGCCCCTCTTTCCATTATTGCACATTGGTGAAGTCAACAGAACTGTACTTTATACAATAGTGTTATACTTGTTAAACAAGTTTGCAATAGGCACAGGTTCAGATCCCCACCTTCCCCCCCCCCACCCT
>NW_017728997.1:10913347-10915907 GCF_001723915.1 Gavialis gangeticus
CCCCCCCCCCCCCCCCAAAGGATATTAATTTACAAAGTAAGTAATTTAAAAAAAAATCCTCGCAGTGTTTTGGAGAATAAACTGTAGAAATAGCAACTAGTTATTTTAAATGTGCTAGTTAGATAGTATTCTTCCAATAAAGAAATGTTGCCTTAAAGATTAATGAGCTAATTTTTCCATTACTTACTTTAGGTTTTGAGATTGTGGTACACCTGATTCATGTTATCAAAAACACATAGTTTGTGGTATTAAGGTTGAGTGGGAGAAGATTGTGGTGGGTAGGTGGCTCTGAACTGGATGTTTATGTGACGTTTGATGGAACTGCTTATCACCAGAACCACCAAAATTTACACACATTTGTTATTTCCCTTTGAAAGCAAATTATGCTTTATTTCCCATAAAACGTTGTTGTAAGAGGTGTGTAAGTAAGATTGGAAAGGTCCAGGCCCCTTACACCTATTGCATGCTAGTGTCACTCCATTGAGTTGGCGAGCTTGTACCTCTGGCCCACACTGACGTAGAAGGTAGGTATGATTCTGCTCCTCTCTTACGAAAACTATCAAAATAGCTGTATATTTGCTTAATTCTCTTTCTTTGGACAAAGTAGCGAGGAACACGCGTATGCGAGCCCACCTTGCGTGTAAGCAATGCCTGTGTTTGTTAGGAGAGACTTCTGCCCTTCTGCTGTCCCAGGGAAAGCTCCCAACCCCTATGCTACTTCCGGTACAGACCAAAGTCGCACCAAGTTTCTCCCCGGCTTGTGAATGAGGGGGTCAGGCCCTTTATTTGGGACCAAGAGCGCTTGATGTGAAAGCAGGAAAACCTCCCGTTTTAACCTTAGTGAAATCTCTTAACTGGTTTAGTCACAAGTCTGAAGCGACTACTTCTAATAATGATGCCATTGTACTCATCCTATCTGATCAGTTCTTGAAATGTTTTAGTAAGTCTATCTTACAACATTATAAGAAGATAATCAGCTGCCTTAGCAGGTCCCCATCTGGAGTATAGAGTTCTTTTACTGAAAGATGTTTTGCCTTTCCGAGATAGCTCTCGCATTTCATCATCTGTTGTGCAGAGATGAAGTGCATATGAAAAGTCAGTGACTCTGAATCCATCTGTTGTTATTATTTTCCACTGATAATTGGCTTGAACAATGAAATGTCTGTGTCTGTAGCCTTTGAAACTGTACACCCTGTTTATTTTCTGGAGGTCTCACTCCACTCTCTCCCCCCCCACCTCTTTTTTTTTTTGTTTTGTTTCATTTTCTCTCAAGCTTATAGCTAGTGGAGCTTGCCTGAAGATGACATCTTTGACTCTGTGCATCAGTATGTGTCACTCAGCATCCAAAGCTTGCCTACCAATTTTTGTCCGAGTCCTATGTCTGCTCGGTTTGCTTCGACATAGAGTAGCCTTACAGCAGGAAGACTGGCAGATCCACAATTCAGAGATATCTTACCTGAAATGTAGTATTTGTTTCACTTTCCCTATTAAAATATTAATTTAGCACCCAGTATCTAATACCTATGGAATTAGATACTACCTATAATTGTATAATATATTCAGTTGCATCCAGTTTTGCACGATACAGAGCATTAATATTGGATTCCACTAACAGCAGTTCCATTAGCTTGCTCAACCAGTATGAGATATATATGAGCAGGGAGGCATAACTACCAGCCAGAACTGCCAAAACAGTCATTAGAAGCTCCATGGGGATGGACAAAGGCTTTTACACAGTGATATACTGATTAAATTTTGTTCTATGGTTTATTTGCATCAAGGTTAGATCACTATCATCTATGTGAACCGTATTATCTAACACCTTATTTGGAAGGTCATTTCAATGCAAAAATAGTGAACAGTATAGGGGCTCTAAAATTTCTTCTGGGCTCCCTTCATGGAGGATTTTTATCCTGTTAGGCTTTACTAGCTTTTGGTGGTGGGTTTGGTTTTGTTTTGTTTTTTTTCTCTCCCTTTTAACTCTGTGAGTTTATCCAGAGGAAAGTAAACCCTGTCTCCCCCTCCATGCTCCAGGAGCACAATAAAATAGATTAGTCCAACTATACAGGCTGGCAACTCGCTGGAACTGGTAGTGGTAGGCAGCATCTTGCCGAATCACCTGTGCTGAATCCAGGGAGTATATGTTGCATCTTTTAAAGTCCAAATTCTCTTTTTTGTGTGTGTGCAGTTGATCTTTCACAATGAAATGTAGGTATGGAGCAGAGCGGTAGTTCAGTACATGCCACACTGTAGTCTGCAGCAGTAAGAGAGAAGACACAGGAGCATAATCTTATTTATGTTTCAATAGCAATCATTTAATACTGCAAGTTATTAAAAAATAATTAAATTACCAAAACCAACATGTAGCTGGGACTTACAATAAGAGGTCAATGTGATTTGACTCCTTAAGTTAAGAAAGGACACTAGAGAATTTCAATTGCTTTAAAATTTTGCTTCTCAGTTCTGTTCTGGGGATAGAAGGATGAATGAGACTGCAACATAATTTATTTTCTTTAGAAACAGGAATAAATTGTTGTATTTAATTATGTATATTTAATTG
>NW_017728997.1:10920907-10923620 GCF_001723915.1 Gavialis gangeticus
TGAATCTGGACCACAGGCCATATTTTGCCTACCACCTGGCTACAATATAATTTCTTTTTTATAATATGTGATAATATTTAATTGTAATAATAAATGCCCAGGGATGGTTGGTGGGAAGTGAGGTCTCTGATTTTTAGTTGTTTTTGGAAGTAAATATACTTTGGGGAAACATTTCGTGGAGGTTATTTTGGAAAGAACATTTTGAAAGAAAACTTCAGAAAGGTCTTAATTTTCCCCCAAATAACTTGTAAAAAGGAGTGTATTAAATAGCTGGTTTGCAAGAATTACAACATAGCTTGTATGTGAAATGTCTTTTTATGTGCAAAACTAAACACAGGGGCAGCACACATAGTAGGGATTCAGATTTGATATGCTCACTCAAGGGAGCGTGCTGCTGTTCATTTTCAGCCCACTTTGAGAAGAAATGGGTCAGATTTAAAATGAATTGCCCTCGTAAGTGACTGACAGATGAATGTTATAGGTGGCGTTCGGTCCGTTTCTGGTTTGGTGGTGATTGTGGATGAGCCAAAGTGGCCACGAGAAATGATTGATTGATTTTTTTTTTTTTGATTTTTTTTTTTTTTTTTTTTTTTTTTTATGATGATTTATTTTTTCTTTGCCAGAGCAGTTTGCAGGTTAGAAACGAGTGAGTTGTGTTTAGTGGTGGTTGTTGACTCTTTTTATGTGAACAGAGCATTTTAGGCGGGTGCTTTTTTTTTTTTTGCTGCTATCCCCTTAAACAAGCTGTGTAGCTTGTCAGAGATCAGGACAGGTAGCATGCACAGCAGGCGTCTGATTTGAGCCAGTTACTCATTTGCTGAGTGTTTGTGTTTATGCAAAGGGGCCTCTTCCTGCATATTTAATCTAGAGTAAGGCAGTGGCTTTTGTTGTGTTTAGACCACATACCTTCAGTCCTTCCTTACACTGCAGCCAGTGTTGAAGCACAGAAAGCCCTGGATAGTCCAAGTGCTTCAGTGTTTTCAAACTCTCAACTTTCTGCAGTTGGTTGGGAATTACTGTACAGCTCAAAGCCTTGTTCCTCCTCATTGATGGGTAAGTTTGTGCTACGTTAGACTATGGGAGTTTTTGTTTCTGCTCCATTTTATCACCCTGCACAAAATGCTTGATTAGTATTTATTGTCCAGACCTCTTTAGGCAGTTTGTTGCAGTGAATTAGATGAAGAATACAGGTGCTTCTGGAGCACAGAGTTAAATACTGTACTGCAGCAGACAGGTACTTGGGGGGGGGGCGGAATGAGTTCAACGTTGTTATTCTTCGTACTAAGAAATCCTGTTTTGTAACTATCCTGAAGATAATGCTTCCATTGTTTGCTAAAAGCTTGCGAACAGCACGCAACACAGAACTGTAAAAGCAGCAAGAAACTCTGGGCTTTATTGTTTCCCCAAGCAAGGGTCCTCACCAAAATGTCTGTGCTGTAATAGGAAGGTTTTTCTTATGTGGAAATTGAATCGGCTCTTCATTGATATTAATAGCACACTAGAGATGTTAGCCATGATGCAGAGTACCAGGACTATAGAGTCGGAAACCCGATATTGCGGTGGGGAGGGGGGGAAAAAAATGACAGTCCTATTGCTCCTCAGTGTGGGAGACATCCCTTCTTGAGAGCAGAGTTTGCATAATGGCATCCTGGCTTAACTGTTTACTATAGGTATTTTAATCTCCAGCTCTTTCTTTTAATATAGATGTAATTACTGTTGCTTGCTCTCGTACTTATTAACCGTGCAGCTCAGTTTCTGATTCAGGCTGAATAAATTAGTTTTAAAAATGACTTTCTCGAAAATCCATGCTGTGTGCCTGCACAGTACATACCGTCGTAGCCGGCGCAGGCTGTAATAGTAACAGCATGCCACTTTCCTCTCCGGAGTCCAAGGAGAGAGAATTTATACCAAAAATTAAGTGTGTGTGGGGGGGGAGAATGACAAAGGGGCAAGTCTTCAAAGCAGACTGCTGTAATATGTAGAGGATCTGGAGAAATGTGGAAAATGTGCACTGAGGCCAGTAGTAGTAGTTTGGGTTACCAATTAACTATTTCCTTCATTTGAGTAACTCCTCTCAAACAGAAGAGTGTGCTGTTCCACCACATGTTGGAAAGTGTGAGGATCTGAATCAAATTTCATCAACCTTATTAAAATACATGGGGACTTTGGTCTTCTTGGGTGCAAATCAGCCTACAGACTCGGAAGCATTTATTAACAATAAGACTGCTGAGGGTTTTTAATAACAAAATTACAAATACCCTATCTAATTGTAAGTATATTACTTTTATACTCCGGTTTCCGAAGGAAAAAAAAAACTTTTTATAAGGCAGAGTACCTCAGTCAAAGCACCTTGTGTGATTAGCGCTATTGTATTCTTAAATTTTGATTGATAGAGATAATAGTTTTCACTTAAAAATACAGACAGGTACTTTAACTTTCCATGACAATAGCTATTTGCATTTCTTTTATCTTTTTGTTTAACATTTGTGGGGGTTGGGATGGATTTGATTATTAACTCTTATTGCACACGGAGGTAAATGCTAAAACAAAGCTTTTGTTAAAGCTTCAAAGGTAAAACAGCAAATATTGTTTTTAGGCTTCAATATTTAAAGGCTGTTAAAGGATACCTCAAAAATATTTTCACATGACCATGACCAAGGGTATCACTGTGTTGTAAACAGAGTGGAGTTGATTTTTTTTTTTTTTTTTTTTT
>NW_017728997.1:10923630-10924504 GCF_001723915.1 Gavialis gangeticus
TTTAAAAAAGTGGGGTTTTTTTTTTTTTTTTTTTTTTTTTTAATTCCCCCTGTAAAGATGGGCCGACTTCTGCGTGGCTGCTTTCCTGGCAGGGTGAGCGAAGGCTTGCACGGGAGATGAGGCTAATGCTGGGTCTCACGTGAAAGAGATGCAAAAAAAAAATCTGCGCTCCAAAAAAAAAATCTGCAAGATCCTAGCAGGGGTGATTCAAAAGAGTGGCCACCACAAATACCATGCAATGGAGCATTTTGTAAAAGGGGAACCTGAGTATTACGGTTCAAGGCAGGAGAACTAGAAGTTTGCCCACAAGCTCGCTCTCTCTCTCTGAAATAAAAGCTAGGTAAATAAAACAAGACCCAGTGGCCCCCAAGTCACGCAAGGAGTACGTGGCGTCCTAGTGGACTGTGGGAGTGTGTTCAGCACTCCCTGCAAGTGTCGTCCTGAAAGGCAGCCCCAAATTCACATGGCTGGAGACTGAAAGTGCCAGTGGCTTTGCCTGAATAAATGCTGTGAAGACTGGTTCCCTGTGGTCGGGGAGGGGGCAGAGGGAAGAGCCTTTTGTGTTATTACCTTAATTACAGGAGGTCAGGTTTCAAGTTGAGAATTGTAATGCAGCCACAAAATCGTTAAGAGTGACATTAAGTAATGCACGGGGAGTTATTTTAAGAACCGGTGAAGACCTTGCAAGTCTCAGACGCAGGGAATGGTTTGATCTTTTGGCTCTCTGCTTTCTGTAAGATGGCCTCTCATCGTTTGATTGTGCATTTGGCAGGTTTGATACTTTCTGGGAGCGTGTTATGGGCTTTATGTCTGAAGAATCCGACAAGGGCTACCTCTGTTTTGCAAAGTAATTCGTGAGAGGCAAATCCCCCCC
>NW_017728997.1:10929504-10937707 GCF_001723915.1 Gavialis gangeticus
AGCGTGTTATGGGCTTTATGTCTGAAGAATCCGACAAGGGCTACCTCTGTTTTGCAAAGTAATTCGTGAGAGGCAAAACCCCCCCCCCCCAATCCATCATTAAAAGATGCAAGACTTATTGACCGTAGTTCGAAATCTGTACTGCAGGCAAGGTGTTCTTAACTTGTCTGTGAACTATACCTGTATCACCTACAATAGCTAACAAAAACAGAAAAGACAGCTCTACTGTGATGAGTATAGTGGCACTGATCAAAAACAAATGATCCTTTTCCAGCTTTGTGGAAGAAATGAAATGTGTAATGTTATTTGAAACGGAAGCAATTTTGCTGTGTTCAGCTTTATCCTGTTGTTTGTTTGTTTTTAATTTCTGTCAACTTGAAGGAAGTAAAAAGCACCTCCCGACAGGCGCTGAGCAGTCTGCAAATTGGAAAAAACCCTGTGCAGCACGAGTCCAGGCAGCACCACAGAGGCAAGCACTTACAGCCCTCTCCCTTGGTCTGTACTGCGATCCACCTACCTCTCTTCCAGGGCCAGAGTAAAGAAATGCACTCTGCTTTGACATGTTTTTCAGAGCCACCTGCATTTCACTTTCCAAATAGGTAATGATGACACCTGGCATGGTCTGTACTGCAGCCAGTATCTCATGGCATGTAATATATATTGCACAGTAAAAACAAAGCGCTGTGTGAAAATACTAATATGCTGCTGAGTTAAAAATACTTAGCTTTAAGTATTTTAGGGTATCAGAGACTTTAACTCTTAAAAACCCAGCTGCCATTTCAAAAAAAAAAAAATCCAGAAGAAGAAGAAAGGAGCCAATCCTGGGAACAGTCAGGTGCATTCATATCTTTCCTTGTGTGACTGAGTTCATGCATGTCAATAAAGTCACAAAGGTACTTGGTTGCAGAATTGGCCCAAAAGAACCGCTGGTCCCATTGCTCGTCAGGGCCAGGTGCTCAGGATAGTTGAGCTATGAACAAAAGGATGAGGAATTCAGTTTTTTCACTGATTTGCCCTCCCTAAAATTGCTCCAACTCCTCAATCCCTAGCCTACCAAAATAATAATGATGATAATAATAAAAATAAGATAGGGAAACAAATGTCAATCTGTAAGTCCGGACTTAACTTAGGTCTGAAGGGAAAAAAAAAAAGAAGCTATATAATTTTGTTGCCACACACAGAGTATTAAAGGAGTATATGAATAAACTTGCTAATTATGGGGTAGCTTTATTAATTTTATTTATTCATGTATTTTAGTGCTTGCAGGAAGCCTTGTAATAAACATTTGAAACAAATATTTTCTATAGTTTGGCTGTGAAACAAAAGTTGTAATAGAAAGAAATAGTAAATCAAATTTCTTAGAGTGGCTTTTCCCCCTGCTTTCTAGGGAGCAAGGAAAAAGGATTTCTTTCCCCCCCTGTGGTTTCTGTTTCCAAGTCTACTTCTCCCTCTTAGGCTTTTCACCACTGGGGCATTTGCCTCCATCCTGCTGACACCTGTGCACGTGAGCAACCTTATGCAAGCAAAGAGTCCCATCGAAATACTACTCCCCTGTGTGAGCTTACTTATGTGAGCCAGGTTACATGGGCTCGAGGCCTGTGTTTGCCACGTTTTGGCAACTGTGCAAGGCCACATGCTTAGCAGCTATAAAAATATGCTTCTTCGATGGAGTATAAACCTCTTTGCATTCCCCTCCGTGTTATTGTCTTATTATTGATTGAGTTATGCCCTTCCAATAATGGCTGTCAATTAGGGCCACAGCTGAGAGCCTTGACACAGTTGACTCTTGTTGACACCAGTAGTACTGCTGAAGTAGAGCGCTACTCCTACGAGTAAGGGTTGGAGGCTTAAAGCCTTTAGGGTTGGCTTGTACACCAAGGATAATGACGGGGCGTCTTTTGACTTGGGACCCAAGCCTGATTTCAGGTAAGCAGGTCAAGATCAAGGACTTAACGCCAAACCTATTTGAAAGTAGGCCTTCCATTCATTTCAATGTGCATTGGATCAGGCCACAATCTCTTTAGGATTGCCGCGAGCACACCCCTAAGAAATCCAGCCCCCTCCTGTCTCCCATACCACCCCAACAAAGCAAGTGTCTTGCTTAGATGCTTCCTCCTGTAATTTGCTTTGCGTCCAAAGAGTTCAAAGCTCATCACGGATGGGCATCTACTGCATTAACTATCACACTTGTGGGTAAACTGAAGCAAAGAGCGATTAGCTAAATTTTCAATACTGGAATTCCAGTCCTGCAAGTATTTAAGCTTGGAAATGACCACTCAATCGCATCGGGTCACTTAAGTCAGTGGGACCACACCTGCTCTGTATCAGCTCTTAGACAGTACTTCTCACTGTAGCATCTGAATTCCTTCAGTATGGCAAACATCTCTTACAAGTTGTTTGTATTCTTCATTCTCCCTTTCAGGAAAGTATGTGCAACAAAGTGTCCCGGATCTGAATAGAGTAGCTGCTTTTTGGTTGTTAATTTGTGGGGGGAAGTGTACTTTTATGTTCTGAATAAACAGGGTGGTATGTATTTGTGCTAAAAAAAAAAAAAAAAAAAAAAAGACTGGATTGGAGAAAGGTTCTTTTTATGTGGCTAGACAAAGTTTATTTGCATACATGCAGTTCTTCATCTATATAAATATTTGCTGGATTTGCATGGCAAAGTTTTGTGATGCTCCATGAGTAGATGCATTTCACAGGAACGGCTGAAATTCTTATTAGGTGTGTAAATTCACAGCATTTTTGCAAATCCAGCCCTACGTCTCTCCAACTGGATAGTCAAAACTGCTGAACCCCACATTTGTGCCAGTTTAAAAAAACACAAAAAAACCCCAACAACCTAAAATGCAAAACCAAAGCCGAAGATCTCACACACAATTACTAGCTGGTTCGTGACTACAGCTGAAATGCTTCCAATTCCTAGTCTTGTGTTCTAGTCACTAGACCAACTTGAGTAAAACGTAGTCCATGGTTGTTGGGTTTCTCTGTTGCGCATTTACTTGGTATGCTCCACAGGTGTTCAGAAAGAGGTTTAATAAATTGATGGCAAATGCTAAATGTATTTGAGATGCTACAAAAAGATTTTTTATTCAAAATCATCATTTCCAGCGATTTTCATTTATAAAATTAAGTTTTAATATGGTGTATTTGGGAATCTATGCAGTAGCATGTTTATTTTGATTGCAAAATGTATGTCTGAATGCAAAACTTTCCAAAAATGGGTGTAACAGAATGAATAAACTCAAACATAGGTTTAAAAAACACGATCAGGATAACATCTCCAGTAGAGTGGGCTGAAAACCTTTATTGCAATTAACCTGAGAGTATATAGTATGCAAAAAATTAAGGTGTTTTGCAAGCAAGAATTGGTGTTTCACATCTTGCAGTCAAGGTGAGAGTCTGTTATGAAGTACTGTCTCCTGTAAGGCTCAGTCTGGAAACCCTTGCAGAGACGAGCAGCCCCAAGTGCTTGCACGAATGAGCACTTGCAGGGTGTTGGCCTGAGTTTTCAATACTTCATTATTAGAACCATGGAAAACTTCTCAGGAAACCTGTTTAAAGAAACTTGTAATTTTTGCAAATTAGTCCATTAAAAAGAAATACATCTTTGTTTAACTGCCTGCTACAAGTTGTCTATTTCCAGAGGTGCAATGATAACAGGTCATTGTGTAAACTGTTTTTCTTTTTCAAAATAAGTGATGAATGAGATTTCTCTTTTCCTTTTCCTTTCCTTCTTCCTTTCTTTTCTTTCTTTGAATTAACAGAGATTCTGATTTTTTCCCAAACAGCAAAGTTTTGCCACTTTTTGGTGCAAAGCTCTACCTGATTGTGGAAAGGACACAATTTGTCATTTGACACCCTCCCTCCCATCCCCAAACCTTCGCAATTACTGTGTGAATTTTGCAAAGCCAAGCCTTGTTTGTTCCACATGTGAAACATTTCATTACATTTCCATTTCATCTTGTGTTTTTTAGATCAGCAAACCCTTGCATGTTTGGGTTTGCCTTTAATGAATTAAAGCATTAGATATTACATGTTGTTCTGCACACTGCTTAGCAGATGATCAACATAGCAGTGAAATTATGTTATAATTTTACTCTATTAAAGCATTTGGTCAACTGACGTGGAATTAATTCTAAGCACTGTTAGTGGTTTGAGTTAGTAACTTGATCTAAATTAATAAACAAATGTTTTTCTTTTTTCTTGTACCATATGTTGATCCCAATTACATGAACAGAAAGTGGCAGATTGTCATGTTTCTTAAAGGATTACATACTGTTTTGCATAAGAGAGTACACAAGATGCAGTAATATACATGGTAAAAAACACACGTGCTGTTATTCTTCCTTCCTGCTTTATAATGACAAACTTTCGTGATTTTTTTTTTTCCCCACCCCTGCCGACACGCACCCTTTTTAATAACTCGGCGCGCTCGGTGTGCTTTGATTTGACTTTAGCAAGGGGAGACTAACCACAGCAAACAGCTACCTGCATACAGCATGAAAGGTACAGCTAGATATAAAGCATCTCATCTAGGAGTGCGACTCTTTTGAAAGGGTGGGGGAAATCAAGGACCCAGAAGACTTGCTCGAATAGCAGTGATTTCCAAACATACCAAAAGACGTTAAATAAGCAGACCAAGTCTAGCAAGAGTTTGGGTTCTGAAAACAAAGGGCTGGGAGTCATATATTATTCAAAGTGAAAATAAATTGATAGACATCAAGATTATAACACAGATGTCTCATCTTCAGGGTTTTTTCCCCCAAAGACCAAGTTGTTCTTACTGAGTTGGAGAGCCTCACGCAGGCTGGTACTGATAAGCACGGTCTTGTGACTGGATTGTTTTTATTAACTCTCTCTGAAAGTCATTCACCATTAAACACAATTGGATTCATTTGTTGTTTTATTTATGTTTGTACTTGCTAATGTGGTGCCAATGAAAATGCTTCAGACGGTGTTGCTAATACCGATCAGCCAATCACACTGTGATATCCTCTTTGTCTCCAGGGTAAGAAGAGTGACCTTTTTGGGTGGCTGTAACTGAAGATTGCTTTACAGAAGCAACTAAGGAAGGTAAATACACATACTGTTTTTGCACTCGGCCTCTGCAGAGAGGATTGCATGCACGCATGAATGAATGGCCTGATCTTGCAAAACCGAGGCACTGTTCCTCAGTTGCAAAAATTGTGGATTTCGTGGAAATATGTGAATAAAGATGACAGGCTTGGGCTCAAACATGAAACTTTTGCTGTGCCCAGAATCTGCCTTTCATCTAAACCTCTCTAGCAAAGTCAGTGGACTAGGGCCTCAGCATACATCTTCGGGCAAGGGGCATAAGCACAGCCTTTTGGGGCTGTTGCCTTCTCAGGCTGTTCTGGACTGGTCCTCGGTGACGAGGAGGACGGTGGGCTCTGATTTCTGTTGCTGGGAGATCGTGCCATGCACTGTCCCCAAGCCATGCCTCTAATGCATGGGAGAGTATAGAAGGGTGTTAGCTGCAACAGTGGCTCTGTGTCACTGAACGATTTGGTTATACCAGGTGAGTCTTAGGTAGGGGACAATCGGATTAATTTTAGGGTGGCTTTGCCTTAAGCTAACATGAGCCTGGATTTAGCGCAGTGTAACTGAGCGCAGAATTGGGCTCCTAATCAGATTAATTTTCAAAATAGCAATAAGTAAAATGCAGGCTCTTGGTTTTTCATGACATAGTTAAAAAAAAAAAGGGGGGGGGGGGGAATTCTTATATTTCCCTAAAAGCTTTCTGCTTTAAAACCATCTGAAAGTCCCTTGCTTCTTACTTTTTTCTTTTTTTTTTTTCCTTACTGTTGTTATTTTCTACACTGTAAATTTAAAGTTAGAAATAATATTAACATCACAAAAGTGGTGATTCATAAAATTAACTTGCCGAAGACGGGAGGAACGCATGTCAGTGCTCAGCACTGAAGTGGTGTCATCCGACTGAGGTTCATATGGCTGCTTTATAATCACCTTCTTTCAGAAATTAATAGTCAGTTAAGCACCATAGCAACAAGCAACACTGATGTAACCGTTAAGCAGTGGCTGCCATTCGCTGTGATGTCAGTGCTCGTTAGTACTGTTCTCTTGACCTTGTTCGAGTGTCGAATGGTGATTTCATTTCAAATTTAGAATTTTTCAGAATGGCTGAAGGTCTATGGGAGAAGTAGAGTTATTTTTATTTGTTTGGGTTTTTTGTTGTTTTTTTTAAACTCGACTTTTAAGGGGGAAAAGTGCCCATGTTGTCATCTGTTTCAAATTAAAATAGATCTGTGGATAGTGTGTATTTTAGCTCTTTGTTGCCAAAAATATCTATTTAGTGAGGATAAAATTCATGGAGTTCAAGTGAATATTGCAATCCTTGGCCATGCCTATGGTTTGTGTCAGCAATGTGATATACACCTTCCCTGGGGACTTGGGTATTGCTATTTTCTTATGGTGGAGCCCATGAGGTATTTAGTATTTTTCAGACACTTAGGAAGGAACAGACCCTGCCCTGAAAAGCTTGTCGTTCAAGGGCTAGAGCTTCCCTCCTCTTGGTTTTGGTTTGATTGAAATGACCCTGCTGTGCGAGGAAAAACCTTGTACCCCCGAATGCAGGTGGCCTTAGTAAAAGTTAGCTGGTGCTGCGGTATTGGGCCATAATATTATGCGGCACAAGTGAATTCAGGAGTTTTGTCTGCCCTAACCACAAAACGCTGTCTTGAAATTGGCCTAAAGGTTTGGCCCTAGATCTGCAAAAGTAGAAGTATTTGGTAATGCTGTAGCCATGGCACATAACACGTGCTCAGGCTTGCCCTCTTGTGTGCATCAGGTAATACTTCAGTAGCTGGCATGATTCATAAACTGAGAAGATAATGCTAGTAGGGACCATTTGACCATCCAGTCCGAGCTCCTGCTTTATTACTGGCCATCCAGTTTCATTGAGGTGACCCTTGTGTTGAGCCCAATGACTTGTGTTGGACTAAAGAGGAACTCAGATTTGGCCGAGGCATGCCTTTGAAAAAGACCTCAGGAAATGGAGAATCCACCACTTCCCTTGATGGTTTATTTCACTGATCAGGTATTGCCCAGGTGCAAGTGCGGGTTTCCAAATGGCGAAGCAAAAATGCACAATGTAATGAAAATGTAGAGTAGTTCCATATTGCTTGAACGCCAAGAATTGTTTCCGCGACAAATTACAGGTCTCGTCCTGCTGCTGAAGTCACTGGCACTACTGCCATTGTGATTTCAGGGGCTGCAGACTAAGGACCAATTCTTCCAAAGTACAAAGTAAAATAAATACATGATAACTGACATCTGGGCTGACAAATTGTACATCAAGGTCCAACTCAGTGAGAATTGAAACTGCCAAGATGATAAACCACGAGAATAGGAGTTTGTAATGGGAAATGGTGATGGAGTCCTAATTAGAGGAGTGCCACTGAAATAAAGAAGGTTAAGGGTTTCATTGATTGAGATTGAGCGCAGTTGCTTGATAACCTAATTTCAGGTGAAATCCCATTTTCTGAGTTTAGTGGTTAAGCCACTGACTCATTTCCAGTGCAGCAGTCTTCCCTCCTTGAGGAACAGTTGTACGGTCCTGTACTACCCAGAGCTCCATGGAAATCCAGCCTTGGGCATGCACACTGGGATGAGAGGACAAGGGTGATGCAATAGGTTTTTGGTTTTTTTGCTTCAGGTTTTTTTCCTGTGAACTCTGAAGAATACAAACATTGACAAAAAAATAACTGAATAAACTCAGCAAGGAGTTTTCATGGCTAAACCTTCAGAATTTAGGTGTTTGCATTCCCCTTTATGTATAACGTAGCTGATCGTAATACCTAATTAAGTTGCTTTATAAACCTTAGCCAGCTTTCTTCAAAGCGAGAATCTGAATTGAAATGCTGATTTTTTTGGGGGGGGGGGGGGGGGGGGGAGGGGAAGTGCATGTGTATAGAAACATGCTCAATAGCGTTAGTTATTCAGCAGCAGTCATTTGTTTAAAAATATGTAATGGCATCTTGGGTAATCAGACCAATTCAATGGGCATCGTAAATGAAGGGTAGCTTGCATGCTGAAAAATTGGAAAATCAAAACATATTACTAAAGTTGTATAATAGTAACAAAAGATGCATGCAGATTTCAAGATAGCCAAGGTTAATATCCTTCAGAAAGCCCTTAATGGGGGGGGGGGGGGGGGAAA
>NW_017728997.1:10937891-10944398 GCF_001723915.1 Gavialis gangeticus
GGGGGGGGGGGGGGGGGGGAAATCAACACAAAAGGACTTAGTGGAGTTGCACTTATTTTAAAGCATTACTTCTTAAAGCATGCTGGAGTTAAATGTTTATTAAATATTGATAACAAAGCAGTAGCCTTCTGTAATTTGGGACTCAGTGAGGCGATCAACAAATTGTTTTGTGGGCTTGACATGTGCTGTAATAGAGTCTTTTCACAGGGCCGAACCAGTGCATGTCTCTGGATCTCTTTCCCCTTCCGCCTTACAAGATCTGTGCTGATAAATCAGGAGAGTCTCTTCTCCCCATCAGGCTACGTAAGAAAAAGAAAAGAAGAACTACAGTATTAGTCCCTTGGGATGAGCACCCATGTTGGGCACAGATTTCCTTCTTCCTGTTCCCTCCAGCTTGTTTGGGCAGGGGGGACCGTGGCCCTGTAAAATGGGGAGAATGTGTCCCAATGCCACCACTGTCCAGCTAGGGTTGTGGATCAGTAATGCAGTTTGGGTCAGTCCTAACATGCCCCGTAGCGTACTGTGGGAGCTCCAGGAGCAGTGGGAAATGGGGATGCAGGATTCCTGGATTGTATGTGGATATATACTGATAGTTCATTGTATGAGCTTGGGAATATGACTTGATGGTTTGTGTGAGTCTGTGAACCCATCTCAAAAGTTGGATTCATTTATCTCCTGTCTGTCGATGAGAAGATATGTCACGAGACGATGTTGATGGTCAAAGCACCTTTGAGATCCTCCGCTGGTCTCAGAGAGTCTGCAAGATTCTTACTTGAATCTCTCTGTAATCTGCAGGGACGGGCATTACATTATATTTGACTGTCGTAGGATGACGAGACCCAAAGACTGCGGACATGCAAAGCGTGACTACCCTGAAACACTTGGGTCGAGAAGATTTATAAAGCAGATTAAGATGGGTTAAAATAATTTGGAAAATGTTTAACCCAAGCTCATTAACGTGAGCCGTGAGAATGCCATATTGAAGATTTCCAATGTCTGTTGCAAAACTTTGCTCTTTTCTCTAAGCTGTTATCTGCTAGCATTGTTGATCTTGAGAAAACAGGTTTCTATTGCTTTCCCCCATTTTAAATTTTTCTTCTTCATGTTTCTGTATACTTTAAAACTTCCATAGGCTTACTGGAGAATTTTCCTCTTTGGTTTGTGAGAGTCAAAACTGGTCTGTGCTGCTCTTGAGCAAAATATGACTTGTCTTCGGTGGAACTATTCTCATGAGCAAAAGTTGGTACCTCTTGATGTAATCCTCCCACCCTTCTTCCACTTCTCTGAAGTTAGATGCTTGATAAGGGCTTAAGTAAAGTAAAAATGCTGATCTGTATTATTCCATGCTTACAGTTTACCATCATCCATTTCAGACCTATAATACTAAACCACACAGTGAAGCATGATGGTTCGGCGGTTAGCGTATGTCTTTAGACCGGGAATCTTGTTACGTAGATCGTTAGCCACATCGTTATGTTTTGGCATCTCCGTTCACACCGGATTTTGTACTGTGGTAGACTTGCCATAGTTTCAGATCATTTCATAGATCAAAGGTGGCTGCAGAAAATTTCCAAGAGGCAGTTGAGCATCATTTTAAGGATTACTGGACTGTCCCATGTATTCGTGGATAACAAAACCGTAGTTAAATTAAACACAAATTATGGACTGAAGTCCTAATGGTGTGGCTTAATACTGAGTTGCACAAAATGTGGGACTTCCAGGCCTTTCCACCTGGGGAAAGAAAGTTAAAATGGCCTAGGGTGAAAACCTGGAGCAAGTCCTTGTTTCTCCATCAGTAGCCTTTGGACCACCTCTACTCTGGCGTTGCTTTCCAGTTAGATGTGGTAAATGGGTGAACCGCTTGTGTCAGTCTTGTGCTGGTATTTGTCATGAAGTAGGGGCTGTTCTAGACTGGTTAACTGGTAAATCTTGCTTATATGCCCCTGTGATTGGGATCACGAAGGAAGACTTCTCGCCTGGTGTCCACACGCTTCAGAGTATGCAGTAGCTGAGTCTGAGCCAGTAAGAGGGATGCAGGGAATTAGTATGGGCAAAGGAAGAGGCAAGGTAAAGGTGGGAAGTTCAGAGAGCAGACCTGGTGCTCTGGCGGAAAAGGACTTGTATTATGTGGTACCAGCTCTCAGAGTTGAAGGGCATGGGCAGTGGAGTTTATTAACTTGTACTGAGTGGAGCTACACCAAGAGAGCTGAAGGGTTAGTTACTGGTGATAGTTACTAGTAGCAACTATTTTTGTCTTTTTGTCGAATTGTGTAGCGAAGTGGGGACTTGCACTCTGTTTTGCCCTAGCTCCACCCTGGAAAGGCGTAAGCGGCAGATATAGAATAGGGTTGGCTCTCCCTATCCTAAAGCCAAAGCGTAGCATGTAGATGAGGACGTTTGAACTAAAGTTGCATCTGTTGCACTTGTGTCAAGCAACAAGCATGTCGTGTCTGGTGACCTAGTTACGACGGCCATTAGCTGGAACAGGCTGGAGGGTAGGCTTCAATAGGCCGCACATCCCATGATCAAGGGATGAGTTGCACTGCAAGAAAAACCTGGCTACAGAACCGTAAATCTCAGGATTGTAAGGCATAAAAATGGTACCCACTTTTGTGTGTTCGTCATGGGGTGAGTGGGAAAATGAAAGAGCGGAAACTAGATTTTTGCCAGGTACGTTGCATTTTTAATTGCTCAGCTCTTCCTGAAATCGTAGCCTGTGGGTGTACACCAGAGTAAAAGTGTGTCTTTCCGGTACGTTTTGTTGAGCTGATTGCCATATGGTGGTAGTAATGGCATGAGTGAGAGTTACGGTGGCAGCATTGCAAGTGATGCTGTTGGGCGTTACGCGACCACCTATTTTATTTGCTAGCTAGTGCAAAACCCAAGACATTTTTTTAAGTCTTTGGCCTTTGTAGCCTGCTGTATTTCTCACTGCAACGTGTGAAAGCATTTCTTGCTACTGCTAATGGCAGGAACCTCACTCGCCACATCCAAGAGATTTAATTGCTAAATGTTTCTTCCTGTGCAATCTGTGCATTTTAATTTGGGAGTCTCCCACCTCTTCATCCCTTACAGTTGAAGTGCGTTTTGTACAGATTCTGTAATGGCTCTGAAGGGTCGTTCTGGAGTTTGAGCTCACTTTGTTTTATTTTGGTAGCAAAAACATTTGACTTTTGTAACTAAGGCTCTGACATCATTTCCATTACAAACCCTTAATATCAGCAGTTTGTAATGTGGCCTTCAGAATCCATTTGGGCTGAAATTTGATGAGCTGCTTTTTGGGGGGGGGGAGGCGTTATTAAGAAATTTTGCAAGAAGATGGATCTAGTTCTTCTCTTTATCCCTTTCAGTCCCATGATTTTTTGTTGTTGTTGTTGTTGAAGTGTAGAAGATTCGCCATTTATACCCTTCCTTCTTCAATAATACAGAATTTTATTTATTTTTACCTCTTTTGTAGGGATGTAGAGAGTTCAACTCCACTAATGGGAGAAAAGCTATGTAGAAGGACAGAAGACTGATAGTCTGGGGGGGAGCTGGTTTCTTTTATGTTTCATTTTCAAGTACAGTTTTTGAGTCTATTTTAAGCAGAAGAGGACTTCCCCCCCCACCTCCACTATTTTTTTTTTTTTAATTGTATTTTTTCAGCCGGGGGGGAGCGGCGGTGTTGCTGCTGCTTCCCTTTTTTTTAAAGTTGATATCTGTAAATGGAAAAAGATGTTTGGAATGGCAGGGCAAAAGAAAAAGTGCATTCTTCAGTTTTGAATACTATTTAGGTATGTCCTGTTTTGAAAATGCATCTGAAAAAAAAAAAAAAGAGAGGATTCATTTGCAGCTAGCCATTTTGTTTTATGCCTTTATTTCTCCTTGAGATCGAGCGCCCAGCATTTTATTTGTTTGTGCGTTTTCTTTGGTTCCAAGAAAAGTGTAAATGGTTGTTTTTGGAGTTAGTTGCAAAGAACATTTGAACCTCTCAGAGAACATTATAAGCCCACAAGAGGTCTTGTGGAAGTTGTAAGAATTTGTGTGCATGTCTGCAGAGTCAATTATATGAGACGAATGGCTAGGGTGAGACTGTGGGTGAGAGTCCAAAACTTGCTGTTTACCCTCATTTAACATAAAATAAAAATTCTTTCAGTCTGAAATTTCTCATCAGACAGAGATTTGGGGGCAGGGGGAGTTTTTGATATTAATAAGGCAAGGCATTTGAAGCTAAAGGAATTAGTCTGGATTTACACTGGTGTAACTGAGAAGAGTATCTGGCATACATGCATATATATTTTTGAAAGTCAGATAATCAAAAATGACTTCGTTGAAACTGCTGTATTTGTTGTGTTCGTTTGTCCTTGATGAGATCCAGCTCATAAGACACAAGTTTCAAGGGTTTGGGGAGTTAATTTTGAAGTTGCTCCATAAAAACACTGGAATCTGAGAGGCTCCTGAATTATTTGCAGTTGATAGACACACCAGTTGGTTTTAAAGAGTTACTTAAGGAGATGACAAATTCCACGGACAGCCTGTGTACTAGTTTGTACAGTCGTTGTTGAGATGAAGCAATTCAGAAGTTTCACCATGTGTCCGATGCATGGGAGCTTCACGGGCACAACAGCTGGAGCTTGGCTACTTCAGGAATAGGTTGCACTGAGAGCAGTTGCAAAGTGTTCGGTTTCCGTGAGAGTTTCTAGCTTGCAGCTCGTTCCTGACTTGCAGACAACATGAGAGAGCTTTTTGTGCTCCATGTTTAATGGTGTAAAACGTTAGTGTGCTCACTCACTGCGTATTAAGCTGGCCACCCCTGCAGCCCATCCTACCTGTTGTGATGTCCGCCATCAAATGGACATCGCTACAGTGTGCTCTTTTAAAAGCCCATATTCTGGCTTCCCTTATTCTTATTAACTGACCCAGTTCTCTGACCCCCTTTGCTTAATCAAAGAGTCTCCAAGCATTATTGGAGGCGCCAACTTTGGTAGGGTAGGAGTGACTACGGGTGGGGTCTTTCAAGGAGTCACTATTTCAGTTTTGCAGGGGAGGTGCTGAGATGCCTGTACCGTAAACTCTTAATTTTAATGTCTTATGCCAGTGTTTCCCAACCTTTTCCAACCCAAGGCACACTTACATTAATAAAATATTTCTGTGGCACACCTGTTAAGGCATTCCCCCATCCTCATACCTATCGTAGCACATTGCCGTAGCAAACTTCTGCGGCACACCTGTTCGCTTTTATGCCGCGGCACACTGGTTGGGAAACACTGTCCTATGCTATTAGTGTTTAAAATGGGATTTCCCACAGGGTTGAGGTAGTCAAGCCCAGCCCTGTATTTTCAAGAAACTGAGTTTTGTCAGCTGAAATTTCTGAATGGCTTGGAGGTTTCTCAAAACATGCATGGGCCAGATTAACATGCTTGGAGGAAAAGGGGTAGATGCCACCTCTTCTCTGGCACCTGGTGCTCTCCTGCCCACAGGCAGGAAGCTGGAGATTAGGATTCCTCTGGTTCGGGTTGCACCTCCAGCACCTGCTTTGTAGTGCTGCATCTGTTTGAGTCACATACATGTTTTCATATGATTTTAGTATGTGTGTGTGTATGTTTAAAGATAGAGATTCATTCATCAGGGCAGTTGGAAGAACTTGGATCACTTACTTTCTCCTCCACCAGCGTTGGGAAACGGTGTGCATTTGATCACCGTCTCCCTGACGTTTCCTCTCCATTACATGATCAGTCCTGTCCCGAACAAATTAGATTCCTCAGGGCATCAACTGGGGAAAAACAGCAAGAAGTGGGTCCAAGCTCTGCTTCCCAAGGAAAAGCTCTTGTCTGTCTGCCTTTCAGTCTGCAGATTATGTATGGAGCTGCAGGCTCTCTGTTTTCAGTTGGCAGTCCTGGATGCTGGCTAACTTGACAATAAGATCAATCAGAAATGTATGTTTTTCAAGGCCCACACCTTTTCTCTATGGTTTCAATCTGAGCAAGCTTTCCTCCTTGAATTTTTTTCATTCTTCATGTTGCCTGGCCAGGAACGCCGTGCCCAGCCATATACGGCTGAGGAAAAATAGAAATGTCAAGGCCTGTCCCAAATCGTGTATTTTTTTTCATATATGTATACAGCCTTCATGATGTTTGATAGAAAAGTGCTAGGCCGACAAGTCTCAGGCTGTTCACTGGCACCATGAACATTTAAAGATTGCTGCATTATTTACCTTTTTTTTTTTGGTTGCACCTGTTGAACGGGAGGACTTAGCATGGTGCATCCCTCTGTTCCCTAGAGGACGATTGAATCAGTTCTCTACCAAACAAAAAGCCTTTAAAGCCAGGGCGAGTTGTCCAAAATGCTGGAGGGGGGGGTGAGGGCCAAGTAAACAGAAAACTCAGTAGTTACTTATTTACATAATACATAACTCCCTTGTCTGTTGTGTAAACCCATCATATTTTTCCGTCAACTATAGAAAATGAATTGTATTAAGCCTGTTCTCCAACCTATCTTCCCTTTAAAAGCTCATTTTTAAAGCTTTTT
>NW_017728997.1:10949398-10958319 GCF_001723915.1 Gavialis gangeticus
TTCTCCAACCTATCTTCCCTTTAAAAGCTCATTTTTAAAGCTTTTTTTTTTTTTTTTTTTAAAGACAGGGTCAGGGGAAGGAAAAAGGCCTTTAAAAAAATTCTTTAAAAGGTGTTTTGTTTCCTGAGAAAATGTATCAAACTACATTTTTACTCAATACTTCTATTTAAATGTTACCAAATTAGCCTAGAAAAGGGTTTCAATGGTGGCTCAGTATCTGTGTTGGAATTTTTATTCAAAAATGTATTTCTGAAAGAAATGAGAAATGGGTCGTCTTTTTTTTTCTTTCTTTTTTTTTTTTTTTTGATCCAATGAAACTAACTTTTTTAGGTTGCTTTCAGCCTCTTGGTACTATTTTAAAATTTTGATCGGCTGTGTGGGTCTGAGTTAAACCCACAATTAAATTCAATTTTTGTGCTAATAATCAGAATGCTGCTTTTAGAAGAAAAATCTTTTTTTTCCTTCCCACTGCTAGGTGGGGTGAGTCCGTACTGCTGTTATCCAGCCTTTAGCTGGATTTCCTAAATTAGGTGGGTTTAAAGCAAATCTTTAATATTAATGAAACTTAGTTTTCTTGCTAGAATTAAAAGCTGCTCATCACTGCCATATAGCAAGGATTCATATGCTACTGGCTTTATATTAAAAGCTTGCAAGCTTATACTTCATGAATCTAAAGTATGTGCTACAGATAAGAATAGGGTTTATTTAGCTGTACAAGATGAATTATTTTTCAATATCATGTTATGAAAATCATAGTAATAATAGTACTTAAAATATATAATGTGCACAGTGATGTTTGTGCTTCCCAAGCAAGAATTAATTGATCTCTGTTCGGTTTAACTACAGTTGCCCACCTATTTCGCAGATTGATGAACTAATGCACAAACGTGAGTGCCTTGCAAGATCCCTGACTCCCAGACTCCTCTGTTAAAATCGTAACGTCTCCCGTGCAAATACTGCATTTAAAAAGCTTGTCAGAAATCAGGGCACGGATAGCACGTGCTCATCATACCGAGGCCACGTAGAATATTTCCCTTCCACCAACCAGAGTGCCTAAAAACAGTTTGGAATAAATCAGGAGCAAACTTCAGTCTTCTAGACCTGTCCCTAACCCCCAGCATCCCCGTCCCCTTCTTCCAGTGCTTCTAGCATGGGAAGAGAAGAGCTGGATAAACTGCTTGGACTTTGGGGAACCGTGCTTATTGGAGTCTGTCATGCTGAACCCAGAAGCTCAGGTTTGCAGTTTGGCAAACCAAGATTGTGATGACATTTGCATCCCTTTGCTCCAGCCCTTCAGGAGCCAGTCTTTCAGCAAGGGTGATTGTAGAGGGCCAGCTGCATGGAAATACGTTTAATCACCGAGTCCCTGTGCCACTCCATCAGTCTCGGAGAATGAGAAGAATACTGGTTGGCAATTCATAAAGCCCGCTATTCATGCTCCCATCTCTGGAGCCTGTCTTCTGCTCTTGAAGTTTGGTAAAGGATACAATGGGATTTAGATGGGTATAGGAGGCTGGGAGGAAATGTCTAGGTCAAAAAAGGACACATTAAACATATGTATCAGCATGCCTTCCCTTTTTTGTGCCTTTTTCTCCCTTGGTTGCCTACCTTGGCCCTGTCAGCAGTGTCTCGTTGCTGCCTTCGGGGCTCTGAATGGTCTTTATTTTCAAATCGGGAAGAGTCCTGCAAAAGATCAGTCTTCGGCTTTGAGGAATTCACTTTTTGCATGAGCTTGCATTTTGCCTGTTGATGCGTGCTTCATGTCACTCCACCCTTTTTTTTCTGCTGTCCCTCCTCTTTTCCATCTCACCTAATGCTAATAAGTACCAAGTGTGTAAAAAATGTGGAAATTGCAAATGGGATGTTGCTATACATCATCTTTGCAAGCTCCCGGGAAGGTCCAGTCCACAGTTGTGGTGCATTTGTGCGTGGCACCAACTCTGCTCCTTGGATTAGTGCTTCTCTTTGGGTTCTGCCAGTTTGTCCATCTGCTCCTCTTAGCATCGGAAATATAACCTCTTGCCTGGCCAGACAGACGTCCAGATCCTGCAAGAATGGATAAGGCCTCGTGAGCGGTGCTCAGCAAAGGGCTTGTTTCAAAGAGGCAAGGAGCATTGGGACTTAGAGATATGTATCAAGGTACACAGCACTGAGGAGGTGCCCCACTTTGAGTCTGGTTTAGTGCTCCTTTCCATTTAAGATAGGGTCTCAGATAAGAGATCAGTCTTAACCTTTCTTTGGCAGGGAAGATTGTGATGATGAAGGGTGTATGTGACACAGGCCTAATGTCCTTCCCTGTGCTCCCTGGAAAACGACTAACAAATTTTTTTTCTGAAATGACTTTCCAGCTATAAATGTGTCCTTAATTACATTGAAGATTTTCCTAGGTTTCCTTCCATAGAAATAGATTGGGATCCCATCTGGTTACTGCTGATGAACTGAGATCTGTGGCAGCATCTGGCTGAGCCTGTGGCGCATCGCTTTGGGAAAGCTTGAGTTTATCATATGGTTTTATATTGAGTTTCCCTTAGAGTGTAAATGGATGCATTAGTAGCGACATGATCCCAGCATGACCTGGACTTTAATGGGTTTGAGCTTGGATCTGTTTAAACATTAAAAAATAAAGTCCTTTTTTGCACGTGCTCGGTAGGTTCTTCTTGCACGTAGATCCCCGAGCACTGAAGATTCAGTTTTGTTATGTTTTCAGATGAAAGGGGGGAAGAACAGCCAGGAGCGGGATGATGTTTCTCTTGATACAGATGTGTAGCTGCCAGGACGCACGTACATCAAAAGGACATTACGCCTTTTCAAACCTACTGTTTTGTTTTGTTTTGCTAGAGGCAAACAAAATGTCAAACCCCACTCACGTTTGGGAGGGTTTTCTTTTGTCACTGTTCACTTCTCACGGGAGCGCAGCGGCCTTGCTCGAGCAGGAGCCCGGGAGTCCGCCCTTTGGGGCCTTGCTTCGAGATCTGCCACCGATTCACCGAGCCCTTGGGTGCAGGGGTTGTCTCGACTTCGGTGTGCTGCAGACTGCAGGTGACATGCAAGCCTGGAGAGTCCCGTTTCTGATGGCCCGTGACAAAAGTGCATAACAATATATTTTAGCAATGATAGGAAAAGGCTTTTTTTTTCCTTTTTGGAAGGTGTGTCCTACTCTTCGTCGTCTTGTCTGCTCTGCCCACCCATTGATGAAGCCTCTTCACCCCGTTTCCTTTCGAAAGCAATGCTGCTTACAGTGTCTTCTGCCTCCAAAAAAAAGCAGGTGGGCATAAGGGAAGGTCTAATACCAGTTTTGCTTTTGTGTGGCAGGCACAGCACTCTGGCAAGAATATCAAAGGTAGTCACCTGTCAGCATTTCAAGGGAACGACGGTAGAAAGACCTGGAGTAAAAATTCCAGGAGTGAAAAGGCGGCTCCTTGGAGGGGGACTGACAGATTTACTAACCACCAGTTCAGACTAGAAGAGCGTTGCTTTTCAGCATCGCTGCTGCTGTGTATTGGCTTTTACCGATTTAGGTTATTGGATCAGCACCGAGCTAGAGCAACATTAACCTTGCCCTGATGATACACAGGAACAAATCTCTGCTTTGGGCTTTTCATGTTCCCCTGTTTCGCATCGTAGTAAAGGTATTATAGTTCATGTAGAATTAGTCTTATTTTACCAGCGATATAAATCTCTGTCCTCTGGATCACTGCCTTAGTTTAGATTTTCCTTTAAAAACGTTAATGAGTGCTTCAGATTGTGGGGTGGGGGTGGGGGGAAACTATCTACATGTGATGATGACATGGTATAAAAATGTCACGGCTAATGCATGCGTTGTATTGGTTTGTCTTGTCTTATAGGAACATCGTTTTTGCACATCAGTATTAACAATGCAAACACCCTGAAATGCTAATAGCAGTAGTAAGCTTTTAATTCCATGGAATTTATTGCTTGCTGTATTTCCATGAATTTATAACGCTTTGATTCTTAAGAGCCCCATTTAATCAGTTTTGCCTGGCACAGAACATAATAAACAACTTGCTGGTGCTAAAGTGCCACATGGGGGAGGCTGCTAACAAGAAAGTTAAATGCTTCTGCCACTAGCAGTTTCTTCGCTGTATTTTTCATGAGCTGTTACTACCCGTAATGTACTTTGCTAGCTTTAGAGCAGCGGTTAAACACAGTGACAAACTGAGCGGCACTCTGGCACTGTAAACACCCAAAGCAATACCATTTTTGTTCAGAGCTACAGTTTAAGCAAGATCTGAGACTCGGCCTCATTTTAAATTAATCAGTCACTTAAAAGGAATCACATTTCTGTTTCTTAATATCTCAGAATATGATTTCCAGGGATGAGTGGTGAAGTCTGAGCAAGACGTGGAGGACCGAGGGAGAGGGAGTAGCTGGAGCTTCTTAAAGAGCAGTTATTGTTTATTTGTGCTGCCTGACCATAAAAGTACAAAAGCCGGTCTTAATAGAAAAATGCCAGATGATCAAGTGCTTTAAAGCAGAAAATGTCATTTGATTCTCAAAACTGCACCAACTTTATATAATTACCCTTTTAATTATCCCTGGTGGCCCATGAAATTTGTAAAATAGAGCATCCAGGGTTTGATTTACTGACATGTTGCACTTTGGTGCGACGCTCTTAATGAATATTGGTTAGCACTGATGTCAAGCTGAGATTTCTGAGCGGTATAGAGAGGTGCACGCCACATTGCCAAGGTGGACTTGGTAACGCATAGGGAGTTGCAGAAGTAGCCTTTTATGATCCATCTGTACATATGTAAGTTAATAGACTGTAATTTTGTTTATAGGGTTGCTTGAAATGGAATTACATTTGTTTTTATCTTGGGTGCATTAGAAGTCGATTATAGCATTTTCTCTACCTAGCCAAACCAAACAAATGACCTTTTCTGAGGCATTTATTTGGTTCTAGGGAGGTTTCATAGGCGGTCAGTCCTAGTTCTTGTCTTCATCCCCTCTCCTCTCCCCCCCAGTTCTGGAAACTAGAGTCCTACTGTTCTTTCTGCAAATTCACTAACCAGAATATAGAGGCAGATAGTTTCATTATGACCTCATGGGCTAACTCGTTTAGCCAATCATGGAAAATAGTACTAATCAGTATTTTGGGAGGGATTTCCTTAGGGTATCCCAACAGCATTTATTGCAGAGGAATCACTGGAACGGGCGTGAAAGAGATATCACAGAAGTAGCTCTAAAACTCCAGGTCTACATGAAATGGGTTCCTCCACTGATGTCCTGAAACAGCAGAAGTAACCTAGATACAAATGGCTCTGAGATTTGTTCGTAAAACGGAGAGTTTGCAGCTACCCATTTAAATTTGGCCCAAATTTGCCTGGCAAGTATCAATATCTGAAGGCTATTTGGCAATCTTTTATAATGTAATACTGTGGATTTGGTCCATTTCTTGGAGCAACAAGCGTCATAAAGACCGTCTGAATGGGAAGATGAAGGACTTGATCAGGCAAGATAGCGGAGGAGCTGTGTGCGTCCATTCATTGAACTGTAGGTGGAAGCTACTAATTGGTTTCATGGCGCTAATAGCCAAAGGTTGGCCAGGAGTACGGTCCCATCATGGTGGGTAGTGTATAAACCCAGAGACACGGACAGTCCTTGCCCAACACCTGCTCAGGTTAGACCTGTGCAGAGTGTTCCTTCAAAATGATCTGCCCATAATAAAAGCAAGCCGAGGCAGGCAAAGAGTCAGTAAGCAAGATCTCCTTGGCTCATTACACTCCTTTCCCAACCTTTCTGCTTTTAAAAAGCTTAGGATCAAAGCCTGGCTGAAATCAGTGGCAAAAGTCTCACTGACTTCAGTGGGGCCACTGATTTCAGCCAGGCTTTGATCCCAAGCTTTTTAAAGGCAGAGAGGTTGGGCCTTTATTTTTATATTGTGTTTTTTTTCCCCTTACAAAAGATTAAAACAGGCACAAAATTAAATGTTTGGCCTCAACCTGAAATTTAGAAAAGGGATGTTATGTTCTTTGGGTTGCTGAAACAAGTTAAGTAACTAATAGTAAATAGTGGGGGAGAGGTGAAATTTTCATATTTGAATTCATTTATATTTGAAAGTAAACCACTTTAAATATCCAAGAGAGGGGCCAGCAATGACACTAGTGATGCATATTTGCACAGTGCCCAGCAGAATGGGGCTCGCTTTTAGGCTCAAGACCAATTAACGTGGTTATGTAAAAATGATCGTGGAGTTTTAATTAGTGTTTGGCCATTCCCGGGATCTGGGCAGTGTCAGTTTTCGGTAGCCACATCAAGGCTAACCTTGAGTTTGAGTCTTCTGATACGGGCAGTGCAATACCATAGCTGAGTTTCCAACACATCTTTTTCCACCTGGATTTTTCAGTGCAAATTCATAGGTAAAGGTTCAGCTGTGATGGCTTGATCTGGGAAGGCTAACAGCCGTGTCGAAAAAATGTCACGTGACTTGGGATTATGCTAATTGGAACAAGATACTCAACCCAGAGTAAATGCTCCCACTCTGGAGTTATTCAGGAATAATTATTGCGCTTCAAAGTCTCTTCCTGCGTTATTCTGATTTAACATTCAGGTATAGACAAGCCATAAAAGAGTGTGTGATCTTGTCAACTCGAAAGAGTGCATGCCAAAGAGGATGTAAGCCCCGCCACTAGTTGTTTGCAAAAGCGATCCTTTCTAGCATGCCTCGTTGAGGTAGTATAATCATGTCTCCACTTTTAAATCTGAGCTACATCCAGTGTCTTTCAGGCTGCTCCTATGAGTGTCTTCAAAATCCAAAGGAACGCCATTGGAGTAAGGACAGAGCTAACCCTAATATGGCCTCGATGCTGTCCTTTAAACATCACGTGTGTGAGCACAAACCTGAACTCTTCCCCTCGGCAGTAAGAGTAGGTGAAATCTGCTGAAAGATTGTTTTACTCCTGTCTAAAATTGGAAACACAAAGTGGAAAGGTAATAAGAAGAGAAGCATCTGAACCTAGTGGTTAGACTAACATTTAGCCACCCAGCTGAGGAGTGATGAAGGAGCTGAGCCAAAACAATCATAGAAAATCCAATCAGATCACTGTAGGCCTTCTTATTTTCAAAGTTGGTAGAAAATGGCTTGCTTAGGGGAAAAAAAATGAATTGATGTTCCTTATTACTTTCGGGAGCCAATGTTCTGATCTCCAGTTAAGATGAACTTCCACTGGCCTTGAATTTCTGGCCTCCCTTTCACTATTTTTTATTAATTGCAGATTTAATATTTGTTGGCAAATGAGATACATTCAAAGTACTGCATGCCACCAGCCCCTTTTAAAGAAATTAGTCTTGTTTTCCTTTTAATGCACTTTGGGTTCTTTTGCAGACGCTTCTATATATTCTTGGTCATTTTGGCTTTGTGGCTTTTCTAAACTTTGTGCAATCATTAGCATTAATGGGGATTTGCTAATGTAACAAGAAAAGAATATGCCCCAGAGTGTTTTGCTTAATTTCTCTTTGAAGTGGAGTGAAGCTGTCCAGTCGGCCGTATGCTGCAATTTGCCATCCTTGGGAGCAGTTTTTTTACTTCGATTTAGAGCAGGTAAAACCCAGTTAGTGAGGCTGGGATTAACTGCACGGTGGACTGTCTGATGTGTATAGGCGCATACTGCCTAGAAACGTGGTGGCAAGTTTCTGGGGCATTTTTTTTCTACCAAAGGAGCAACGAGCACAATTGCACATGCAATCATACTTTGCACAGCTGCAAAAATGGTGCGCTCACATCAGGATTGTTGGGGCCCTGGGCAAGAGAATCATTTGGGGCCCTTTAGAGGCTTAATTTTGATGACCTATAAGCAAGTCGGACATTTTCAATTTCACTTTGCCCTATCCATGAAACTGCAATGAAAGTATCTTACTTCAATATTGATAATACAAATGTTCCTTGTAATTAAATTTTATGAAGTGTGGGAGCCCGGGTGATCACCTGGTTTGCCCTCCCCTAAGGCTGCTAAGGCACACGGTAGTGAGGCAGTGAATTAAAAAGATGTAAGTTGTGTGCGTATGTGCATCTGGACAAAACCGCACAACTCGGGAAATGTTGGCCCTCCTTGTGAGCTTGAATGCATTGCTGTAGATCACTGACTTGCATGGACCTCTTCCAGATTACCCTGGGGAAGGATCTTCCCCTGCTTGTCTACATGTTGCCCTGTAGCAAAGCAGTAGAACAACTTGTGGGAAAAGACTGTGGCTTGATAAGAAATAGCACTATAATAAATAGCATCTGTGTTTCCATAAGAGTTGTCACCAGAGACCGACTCTCTCCCAGGTTCCTGCTAAGACTCTAATTCCACAGGATCCAGGACCCTTTATGTAAGGGGTACGTTTGGCCCCAGCATATGTTTAATTTCAGACCAGTAAGTAGTTCAGCCTGTCGGGTTTGGGAGCACCATAGTGATCCGTTAACCCTTTTTATTCCAGCACAACTAACAAATGCTTTCAAAACTTGTGAGCGTATTAGATTTGAGATAGGAACCGGCCGGCTCTTTTGCAGTTTAGAGTGGCTGACGCATTTCTCTCTAAGGACTTGGAAGAGATGAAGCTTGAGGTTTGATTCTTTTTATTGTGCTTTTCTCACTGTCTTCTGTTTATTAACATCGTTCCCGATGTCCGGTTACAGGGGATGCAAGCATAAAAGTTTACATGAAAACATGTCTTTGGACGTGTTCTGGCCCCGCGATTCCATCTGCTGCTTTAAACTGAAGCCAGTTCCATCCTGGTTCATCTTTTTAGCGCTCAGATCTGACGAGGAGGGAGAAGCGATACTTTATTTCCCATCTAAATCCACCTTGTCATTTCCCATTTTAGGTTTCTGTTACTTACAGATTTGAACTGATAGGCGTGACCAGCAATGGTGTGCATGGGTGTGTGTGTGCGCATGTGTATTTGTGAATGAGCGAAGC
>NW_017728997.1:10958330-10968012 GCF_001723915.1 Gavialis gangeticus
ACAGCGTTATCGGGGGTTGCCTGTACATAAAAACACACAGACGTGTGGATATATATCTATATAAAAGGAAGAGCTACGTTTTTCACATTCCCAAACTGTAGACTTTAAAAACAACACCAAAAGTCATGCAAGTTGGCAATATTGCTCATAGTCCCTGATTCTGTATGAGTTTGTTCACTCCACAAGCCTTTGCCTTAGGTAGAGGGTCAGAACCACAGCTGTGATTCTGCTCTGTGTCTGCCCAGGACCTTAAAAAAGCTGCATGTACAGGTCCATTCCCACATGCAAATGTGCAGATGCTGTCTATTTGCTGTCTTCCCAGATCCAGCTGTCTCTTCAGAGAGGACATGGACTAGTGGATACAGGCACTGGACTGGAATGCAGGACTCCTGGGTCCTTTTCTAGGCTCCAGCATTGCCCGGCTGTGTTACTTTGGACAAGCCCTTCCCCTCCCACCCTTTGTCCCTCTTGTCTGCTTAATTTGTGAGCACCACAAAAGAGGGGCTTGCTGTGTGCACGTGTGTGTGTGCGCATGTGTATTTGTGAATGAGCGAAGCCCACCTACGGTGCTCCCTCAGTTCTGTTCAAGCCCTGAACCAGTCAGATCCTCTGCCCTTCTGTGGATTTGGACCAGACTTGCAAGCTGGTTGTGTGATAACTGCTGGTAGTAGGCTGGGAAGCTTTGTCTGAAATTCCTGTTTATCCTGTTGATCATATGATTCATTCCAAGTGCAATTCTTGCTTATAATTGTTTTATTACAATCTAGGAAGTTACGTTCAATTTAAATAGTTCAATAGTTATGCTATCTAGCAATCAGTTAACTTCCTCGATTCTTTTGAGTTGAATCCATTCCCTCCTCTAGTTGTACAGCAGACTTCCTTGTACTGCTTGACTTCTCACGGGTTTTCAAAAGCGGCTAGTGATTTTGGGCACCTTTATTTCTGTGTGTCCAACTTGAGAGATGTGTTTAAGGGGCCTGTTTGGCAGATGGCTTGGCCTTGAAATTCACTTCCTGAAAAACAGGCCTCTTTGAAGTATGTCAAGTCAAACCACCCAAAACTGTGGTTCTGGAAATCCTAATTCTTGGCCAGTGTCCTTCATTGCAGGCTTCAAGGCTTTCGTTAGGGTTTACGAAGCTTTTCTCTCTGCCGTACACCAAAGGTTTTGGTTGAGCAAATATAGGACAACTCTAAATATAAACCAGTATTTGGTGACGGATTCTACTGTGCAAGAGAGTTTTCCTGTGCTGCAGGATTGCATAAGGAGTAAGTACTATAAAAACAAAAAAAATCAGTGACAGGTAGTCCCTGCTCAAGGAAGTTCAGAAATTGGGCTGATATTTTCTATCTGATCATTATTGGGGCGGGGGGGGTGGTATTGTTTTCAGTGATCAATGATATTTACTTGTAAACTTGTAGAAAGTTTGAACTTTTTCTACTGCTTCTACATCAAGTATCTAAACATGTTAAAATAATCACAGTTGGGGAAGGAAGGGAGCTAGGGTGGAGCCCAGCTGAGATGTGCCTATTCTTATTGCTATCTTCAGAGCTTTCATTTTACTTCCACTTTGGAAACAGCAGATCCCGGCAGTATTGAGAGCTCTTCGCCATTCAGGGCAAGTTCAGTTAATGGGTGTGCTCAACCATTTTCCCATGATGCACACACTCTGCACACTGTATGTGTGTGTATGCACACGCATACTCATTTGAACCCTGCTGCTATGCTAATTTAAGTTTTTGCGCTTTGGTTTCATGAAAGCTGCGTCCAGTAACCTCTCCTTCAGGGTTTTCATTGCAAATATCTAATTAAATTAATGGTTTTGAAAGACTGGTTGCACTGTTTCACTTGGCAGGTGTGTCTATTTGGTGAGTTTTTTTTCCAAGTTCATCTGGAGTCAGTTTTGCTGCTCCTTTTACTCGCAACGATTTCTATTCGCAGAACATGGACGGCGCATCAAGTTTAGTTTGTCCAACTGAGGGTTGCTATAACTAGAGCATTTTACAGTGATATGGGGCCTCTTGACACAAGAAGATAGCAAAATACTTTGCATGCTTTCTGTCCAAGACTGCTGAGACTGAGAGGTATGCAGTAGATTGAACAGAAGCTGTAGGACAGCAAGTTTTGGCCAGGAACACCAGGACAGACTCTCTTCCCAGTGTTACAGATGTTACTAAACATTAGCATTGCTTTGTCGTCTTTCATTTATAAATCTTATCTGCTTTTAGAGCACTAAGAAATTAAGTTTCACAACCTTCCTGTTCAACCTAGGCCTTTCTGGAGGTGGTAGGAGCAGATTCCAGGAGTGAAATGCTGCTCCCTTTGAAATCCAGCAGCAGAAAATCCCATGGATACAGTGGGGCAAGGATTTCATCCAAGATCTCTTGCCTGTCCGTTGTGCCTTACCCACGCATCTCTCACCTTTAAATTCCATGAAACCATAGCTTTTGAGGACTCATCCAGAAGGTCCCCTAGAGTAGACACAAAACTTTAATATACCTGGCCCAGAACATGAAGGGCGGAGTTGACCATGATGAGATCTGTGGTTCCAGGGAGTCTGGGTCTTTAAAACCTGCTGCTTTAGGCTACTCAGCCATCCCCTGTAGCTTTCCTTCCTGCATAAGATATGAAAAAAATCTCCTGTCCTGCAAAACAGATATTAAATTGGATACTCTTTTACCCTGCCTTGATAAGAAATGCTGCAGAGAGATGCAGGGAAATGGAATGCTGCTGTGGAAGCAAATACATGTGAATCTAACATAAAAATGCATGCGATAGGAGGATTTTCAGGGCTCACAGCAATACCCTCCTCAACGAGTTACTGGAAATTCAACTCTCCCTGTAGTTTTTGCACTAGGTTGTGAATAAAAAAGGGTTGTGATTGATGAAGCGTTTGGTGTCTCGCTGTAGGTTGGGCAAGAGGGACTTTTAAATCACCCAAATGAAATATTGCATTATCATGGACAGTAATATGTAACTGTTAAGTATGCCATTGCTTATCGTAAGCCTAAGCTCCTTCAGAGTCCTCTCCAACCAAAAATTCTTTGCAGGTGCTAGCACACAGAGTCTCCGCGAGTGCTTTCAACTTGACATCACGCATCCTAATTGCAAATGCCATTCCAGGATGTTCTGTGGTACGCAGCAGAGGAACCTGTGGACTTCAGGAGCAATGCCCTGGAGGGTCTGCTGAGCTCGGGGGAGTTGCCTGAATTTCTATATAGGGTGGGATCTCATTTGACTGACTAACTCCTTTAGGAAGGTGATCACTAAAGAGAGTTTTAAAGAAGAAGGTGGGACAGAGGGGGAAAAAAACACTACATAGTCATTTCAGGAGTTTAGAACGTATTAGAATATGGGAAGCCCTAATATGCACAATGCCCCCATCCCGCTTTGGCATAGGCATTATAATAGCCCATTTAATTACATGATTGCATACAGGCACACTAGACTCCTTACTCATTCCAGGCACGAGAAGGCAGAATTAAAGCTGAATAGGCAACTACGAATAAGATCTTTCCAAATATTCATATATTTTACACTGAAACCTAAGAAAGAATTCTTTTGAGTATAGTTTTTATATACATGGCATATGATAGAGGTAGCACAGTGACTCCTAGAATTAAGTCTGCCCAACACTTCCCATTATAAGATCCTGTTTTCGGGGTCTACTGAATTTTACCAAACTTTAGCTGGTCGGGCTGAAATGATCCATGTCCGGTTGTACATTTCAGAATGAACCGTCCTGGAAAAAATTCAGCAAAACAGTTCATCCTTTCCTCAGCATGAGATTAAAGAAGAAAAAATGTTGTTTTGCCCATGTGAAAAGACTCTTAAATCCAATTAGTTGAAGCCTCAGCGCCTGTGCGCTTTGGAACAAGGACCTGAAAGCGGGTGCGGAGGTCACCGTCAGGGATGGGCATTTTGCCATCCGTGTGAAACTTCACCCAAATTTGGTCAGGGTAAGAGTGTCTGACAACCTCACTTCTCACATCCACAGAAGATATTTAGAGCTTGGGAGAGAATTTTTTCCAAAGATCCTGTACGTTTCACGTGGTACTGGGCCAGGGCGGCAGGGGCTGAGCAGGATTCACCTCCGTCCCAGTTATCCCTCCAGGCTGTCAGAAGCTACTGTAGCAACAGGTACAGGAGCTGGGGTTGAAGCGATTATTTCCTTCATGCCCTGAGCTCCCTGGAGGGCGCAGGGGACAGAAAGGGCTGTAACCACCAGGGAATAGTCTCCTCCATGCGGATATAAATATTCCTCACAGGGGTATGCATTCAGCTCTGAATCACTGGGGAGTCTCAGCATTTCTCTGCTCTCAGCAAAGAGCTGTGGGAACCCAGTGGGAAAAGGTATGTCTTGTCATTTCCCTCTTATGGCTGGTCCACAAAGAAGGTGGCAACTGTAAAACAGATTTGTGCCCAGGATCTAGCAACTCTAACCCTACTGATGAACTAACCGGTTGGGATTTTTGCTTGAAGTTAGTGGTCCTGGCTTCTTAAATTTGGCCCTGTTGCGTGTCATACTCACGTGCAACTTTTTTCCACAGCTTCCCCTGCCTCATTCAGCACATGGGAGGCGTGGTACTCACAGAGTTAGCACCTATTCACTATTTCACTTTATGCTTAGCAGTCGCTGGGTGGCCTTGTACGGTATTTGAGACACCATGCAAACATTACATTGAATACAGAAGTTTTAATTTCCTCCAAGGGTTTTTTCTGTTGCACCCATCATTATAGTACCTGAGTGCTTTATAAACAGTTTTGCAAATAAGGTTGTTTTGCAGATGAGATTTTAGATACCTCAAGTCCTTGTTCCAAAGAACTTTTCAAAGAAAAGGGTCCCAAGAATTTCTGTAACACCGGGTAAACCAAAAAATGTTTTTTCTGTTCTCACTCCCAGAAACGTCTGAGCCCTTTTGGCTGAAATTCTGCAAAGAATTTGGGCCGTGGCAAACATCCTCCATGGAAAACTTCGGTGCAAACAGTTAAAGGTTGGCAAAGTTACAAGTTACAACTGAAAAAAAAAAAAAGTTGTAAGAATAGGAAGTGTTAGGCAGCTGTAATCACAGGCTGTGTTACCTGTCAGGCCTGTAATGCATGCATACATCCGTATACACAGAGAGAAAGAGGGAAAGTGGATGTGTTCAAAAACAGAAAGTAAGTACTATATGTAGGTGTGCACAATGCTAAAATAAGATGATAGTTGTGTTACCTGATACAGTTTAGCATCTGTGTCAGGAAGTTCAGGCCCTGTTAAGGACTACCTGCTTTGATGCGACTCTGGGATGGAACAAGAAGAAAATTAGGGGTAGGAAGTTTGACTTTTTTCCTTAAATGATAGCACATAATGAAGTACTGCAGAGTTGCAGCCAGAGTTACAGTAACTCAGGCCGTGTGTAGATGAAACGAGGGGCGTGTGTGCACATCACTTTAAAGCGGGTTAAATGCTTTCGCACTGCTTTAATGGTGTTGGTGTTTGGCAGCGTATTGCGCAGTAATTCCAGCTACTGTAGTAAATTCAGCAGCGTAATGTGCCTTAAATAACTTGGGGCGCAGCAAATTAAAACTCCTAAGTGCAGCTCAGGGACTCTGCAGGAAGCCCATGCGGGCAGCCTGGCAGCAGCCTGGGAAGGCAGGCTCCTCCCAAGGAAAAAAAAAAGTGGATATCTTTTTATTTATTTTTTTCCCTGGAGCCTGCTTGCCTGCCTGAGCTGCGGGGGGTCCCGGTGCTTCCCTCCACAGCTGCGGTGCCCCCCGGGCCCACCCAAGCCGGGTGCCACCTGCCAGGGTGCTGCCGCTGCCGCGGAGGGAAATGCCAGCCTTTCCCCTGCAGCCCAGGGACCGTTCCACCCGCCGGGAGCTTGCCCTCCACTCCCCATCACTGGAGAGGCAGGTAAGTGCATGGGTGTGTGCATGACATAGGGGTTTACTTGGCCCTAAATTGAAATGATGTTTTTAAAAACCCACCGCTTCAATTTAGGGCCCCCGTTTCATCTACACATGCCCTCAGTGACCACCCCTCTGTGGAGAGAGCCCAATTCTTCAGACTGGTTCCACGGTCCCTTACAGGTATCAAATATATGGCACTGTTCCCTGGTGCCCATATTGCACAACTGGTTCAGAAGGTTGGTTGTCACCTGCTGCAGAGTATTTTGTGGAGGCGCCAGCCTGGATCCTGGCAGTGGCTTGTGATGCGTTACACTCCTATGAATTCTCATATTCGTGTCCCTGCTTACCACGCTGCGTTCATGCCTGTAGAGGAGCCTCCATTTGACAGCTCTACGGTATTTACAGCACTGAGCAACTGGCTTCGCAGCCATTTCCCCACATCAATAGTAATCTTAACTCTTCCACCTCAGCTGAAACAGTCATTAAACTTTTATCTCAATAGGAAAGCTTCATGTTTTCTTGACAGAACAGGTTCCATGGCTACTAATTTATTACTGCCGTTTAAGAAACAGACATCTGTCTGACATGTGCCATGTAGTTCAATAGGTCACGGGTGACATCATACTTAAAAAAAAAAAAAACATTGACAAACTGCATTTTGGGTAGGAGCTTTTATTTATAGTTAGTCGTTTAAATGGAGGCAGAACTTTTACTTTCCTTCTGATTTAGGTTAAAATGTGAATGCGAGAGAGAGACGTTTCTTTTACCCCTAACCTGTCTGCAGTCTGTGCCACTTGTGGCATAGCTTTTAAAAAATAACTTTTATTCTCAAACCACAGCTAATCAAATGGTGCAGTTTAGTTAAATTCATTAGCTTTTCACTCCCCCAGTTCTAGCTGGAAGTGGTTCTGATCTTGCTACCAGAGGGTCTCTTGTCCTCCTCATTCATAAATTCAGAGATTTCATCCTCATGAAATGACCGTGCATTTTAGCTCATCTGAGCAGTCTTCAGTTTGTAGAGCAGAGGTATTTTTTTACGTGAAGGATTCGGATGGATTGGCATGGCTGTACAAAAGACCTTGGCCACTGCCTTGCTCATGAGAGTTTAAATCACAAAAACGTACCTATAAGTAAATGGAAAAATACAGAGTAAATAGGGCTTAATTTACATCTGCAAAGTCCAGATGCTCCTGTCCTCAAAGAGACTGGGAAAAAGTAATCTATGTCAGCCTTTCATTGGGCCAAATGCTGAATTCTCATGTTGAATAGAGCTGTACTTGAACCGGACTATGGAGAAGGATGGGTGTTAATGAAGGTATCGCATTCTGGTCCATTTTAAGCAATGGATTGGAAAAAGTATGCAAAGTAGTGTACTAAATTGCATTGTAGGGTGGCCTCTTTGTTCCACACAATCCACTGTCATAAGACACCCTGGGTTTAGCTTAGAGGGCAAAACAAATGTGTACAGCCAGAAGCAGCAAAGCTGTTGTGTATGCATGCATCATGCGAAATCGTCTAATTTCCATACAGTCTGTGACCCCCTGGTATCAATCCACATCGGGCGATGTCGCTGAGATCTGGTGCAGCTCAATAGTCACTTGCAGGGCTTTCTTCTGAGGTCGATCCCACCTTTGGCAAGGTATTGGTATGAGTGCTTGTTGATTCCCCTTCCCACCTCCCACTACGCCCTTCCTTATGGGACCTCTGGGTCTCTTGTAAATGTGTGTAGCGGCTCCATTTTAGGTACCGCATCCTGCCACCCTGGTTCTAGCACTAGGGATTTTTCAGGTCTTATTGCAGGTGAATTGTAACATGGTGATGACTGACTTGCACATCTCTGTGTGCCGCTTTTGTCCCCTTTACATCCCTCCTGTGCTTTCTCTCTTCCACCTCCCGTGGAGTGGTGCCACCTTGTTTCTTCCAAGCCATGTTGCAGTTGATAAGTCGGATGGCAGAGTGGTAATAGGATATTAACACTGGCACCGTTTCCATGCCCACCCTTCCTGCAAAACGGCACGTGAGACCCCAGCTTTCCGTTCGTCTCAGTAGTGGAGTTTTTTGCCACCTTCTCAGCCAAAGTCTTTCTTCCTACATCCCCAAATCCTCCTACATCTGGATACGTTATACTCCTTTCCCTCTCCTTTTTTATAGTGTGGGAATTTGGCAGAGTTAGGGAGAACCCGTTGAAACAAAGTGGTTGCCTAGTTTTTTTTGTTTTTTTTTTTTGACCAAAAATCATCTATAATGAGTTGGCTGTATTGCACAATAGTCTTTCTAAATATTGGAAAGAGTTTTTGTTTTTTTCCCCCAGATCCAACTGCTAAGATCACTGGCCCATTTCAATTTTTATTGAAACAAATAAACCCAATAAAAACACTTATGGTGAAAGCTGGAGCTCCACAATAAAAAAAAATCACTCTGTATTGAATTTATTGATTTATTTATTTACTCCAACGGGAAAATTGAGTATTGTGTTAATGTATTTTATAAGAATCACACTGCTCGATGAAATGGCTAATTTATTTTAGCGTATACATAAATAGCTAGCAGTTTTCAGTGAGACAGGCTAATGAAAATGATGCTATGAAATTGTCTATACTATGAGGAGTGATGGAGTCAAGTTATTATTGGTTGAATGCTAAGATGTAGTGAACTGGCCATCATGTCTTTGAACTTTTGAACCGCTACTTGTTTGTGTGATTTATTGATTTGGGTATCTCTCTGTGTTAAGTTCAACTTTTTTTTTTTTTTTCTTTTTGCCAGCCAGTGCAGATAAGTAACATATGCCGTCTAGTTTTATACATGTTTGGGTGAAAAACTTTTTTAAAAGAATGTAAAGCATGTTTTAACAGACCAGGTTTATGGTTCCATCTGGCTCGATACGGAGACCAGAAGTCAACAGGAAGGTTTTGATGCACAGTGAATAACTGCGCGTTACTAGCGAGTTTAACGGTACAAGCGTGCGTTGCACTTGCAAGAGAAATCAGTCTTGTGCTCTAAATTTAATGCATCATTTCATAGCCACTCTTATCTCCCTCTGTACCTTAACTCTGCACCCTTCCAGCCCTTCGGTGCCTGGTACAGGGAGAACATCAAGTGATCTCTTTTTCTCAGCTTCCTTTCAGCGCTGTATTTTTTTTTTTTCCCCTGTTCAACAACTGATGCCGACCGATAGTGCAGAACAGTTCAACAGCCTCACGTTGTTTTGCCTTGCAGGACAGCTGCTCCAAAGAGCACCTCTTACCTAGTTCGTGAAGACACAGAAACTTCCTCTTCACCTTACAGCTGTGCCTCCCTCCCCGCCCAGCTATCCCTGCTTGGGACCGAACACACAGTGCACATCAGCAGGCATCTCCACGCACTGATCCCTGGGCGCGGGGAGATGCTCCCCTTGCTGTTCTTGGCAATTTGTTTCGTGCCTTGGAACAGTGGTATCAAAATAACATCGCTCAACTCGGTGTTGTTTTTATAGAGCAGGACTTCTCTCCACGCCGCGCTGGGGTAGAAACCTCTGCATGGCACGCAGTCCGAGCTCTGTTTCTGATTAAACAGAATAACTTGACACCTGCGTTTCACAATTGGGTTCAAGTGTTGCATCCTGTAAAAACTCACAGTCGCAGAGGTTGCAAGCCAGCAAACTGGCGGGTGTTGGTACAACCAGCCCGTCCAGCGAGATGCGATTGTACGAAACCAGGTTGGAATCTGCTAACCCGCTTGTGCCCTGCTGAAACGTTCGGGCATGTTTTTAACCCCTGCAAACGCACTCTGTAATTCTCCGGGGGGGGGGGGGGG
>NW_017728997.1:10968204-10968450 GCF_001723915.1 Gavialis gangeticus
CGGGGGGGGGGGGGGGGTCTCAGAAATATAGGGGTGTGCTCTGATTTTTATTTATTTATTTATTTCTGAATGATTAAGTGGGTCTGTCTGTCTGGGGATGCTGAAAGCAGTTTTTCCTCCTTGTGATTCACAGTGTTTTCAAGCGGAGAAATTTGGAAGCTGGTAACACTTGCTCTCCCCCTAACCTCCCCCCCCCCCTCTTTTTAGTTGTTGTTGTCCCCTTTGGAGAAGGCCTGTTTGAACCGG
>NW_017728997.1:10968717-10974163 GCF_001723915.1 Gavialis gangeticus
GGGGCGAGGGGGGAAGGAGAAAAATTTCCATTTCATTGCAACCCTGTTATTGTTTACTTTACCACGCACATCCTAATATGGTTACCTCCCTGTCAAAGCGGCCGAGCCAGGGGCCGAGGGGCCCCCTCAGGGAGCAGCTTCTAACTGCGTCTCAGACAATAAGAAACAAACGGCACAACTCCGCAAAAGGCTTCCCGGAAAATAAGTGTCAAATAAATCCTAAAGACCTCTTCCTTCTGCCACCCAGCTCCGTGCATGTAAACCTGCTTCCTACCACGCTGCCCGAGCTGAGCCCCGCTTGTTTGGGAATGTAAGGCACTGTTTTTTGGGGGTTGTGGTTGGTTTTGTTTTTTTTTAAATTTTTTGTTTAGTTTTAAAAATTTTTTTGCAATGCGTTGGAGGGCTGTGGATGAATTCCTTGAGACGTATCTTTGCAAGTGCCTTTCGTGAGTTATGTTTGCCGGAGCCTTTTATTAGGAACATTAAGGTAAGGATGTTGATTTAGCCTGGGACCTTTGTCACTCAAACTCATGCTCATCAGTGGTATAGACGTTTGTAAAGAAATGCAGCAGAGGTCTGGCAGCCCCTCTCCTAAACAGTGATGTGTTGTGGCTCTTAATTGTCACGCCTGGATTGGGGGGAAAATGCCACTAGTTGTAGATGTTGGTGGAACAGAGGTGCACTCACTCCAGTGTAAACACGGCTGTAAATACTCCTTGGTGCTACCAATTGTCAGCTAGAGCAGTTTCTTTTAGAGGCTTTTCAGTTATTTCTTCTCCTCTACTTGTGGTTTGTCTGAACCTTCTTGGTCGTTCCAAAATCCTCATGGTCTTGAGGCTTGCCAGTTATTATCTGCAACACCAGAACAAAGGTAGGCTGTTAAACTGTGTGCTCCGGGGGAGGGACAAGTTATTTTTGGATGGTTGTCTTCCTAGTGCATGACTGGTTGACCTAAAAGGAGAAAAAAATCCTCCATGGAGGCTAGGAATGAGTGAGCATGCACTGTAAGAGCTTTATGTAGTGTAGTTTTATTTTTATGCAACTTAAAGAAGCAGCATCCTCTTTCATTCTTTGCTTTTTTTTCTTTCATTCCTCTTTCTTTCCTTTTTCTGTCTTCCCCCATTCTTTCCTTTTTCTGTCTTCCTTTTTTTCCTTTTCTTTTTCTTTCTCTCTTTCAATGGTCTCTCTTTTTCTGAGAGCTGACATGGCTATAGTACTTTTATCTGTGTAGTCCATTGATTTTTTTTTCTTTTTTAAATTAAAAAACAAAAAACCGAGATGATGTGGGGGCACGTGTGATTTGTACAATGCACAGACTTCTTTCAGCAGCTGTGAATTTCTATTCAGATTCGAAACAGGATTTCCTAGGGGTGACACACGAGTGGGTTATTCACGCAAGGATTTCAACTTTTTGCCTGGCATGATTTTAAGCTACCGAAGCGTTGTTGTTTTTTTGTGAGCATCCAAGTGCTTGTATGCCCCGAACAGTTATGTTATTTATTAAACCCTCTGTTTCAATGTCATTTTTGGTGTATACTCTGTGTGTTCAGCCACAGTGGGTGCTTTGCTGCAAACTGAACTGCTCTCAGCTGCCTTATATTTTGGGGGATGTTTGGGAATTAAAAAAAAAAATAATAATAATAGTAGAAAACTGGAACACTTCCACATCCTTCTGTTCAGAGGTGTCTGAAACCCTGTCTGCCTCTCTCCTAGAAAGTACAAGTTCAGAGAACAAATTCATAATTTAGTGCCAGGGCAAATGAAATCGTGGTGATAGATACAACATTATCCTATTTCATTCGTTCTCACAGGATTTAAAAGGCAAGCAGCCTTTACCTAAATAAGGTGTCATTCTGCTAAATACCTGTCCTATGCTTAATTTTTTTTACTCCCCAGGTTAGTGCGTGGCCCCCTGTGGATTTTTAGGAAGGTCTTAGTTCTGGAGCAAAACTGGAAGGCTGAAATTTTCTTCTTCTTCTTTTTTAATGATTATGTCTTGTACATTCCTGCTGCTTCCTTTCCTTTTTCCTTTCATTTAATTTTCCATTGAAGTGCACAGCCCAACCTGCTCCTAGATTAAGCTCTTCTTCAACATGTAAAACCGAGTCATTTAATATAAACAAACTTCTGTGCCCCAAAACTTTCTAGCCTAGAATGCTGGGGAATGCATTTTCCTTTTTTTAAATTAAAACAGAACAGCAGTAAACACAAATACATGTATTTTTTAAAACCCATGTGCATCATTTTAAATGCATTTATATATATTTTTGCTTTTGGGGCCGTGGAACAAGTGATAGGAATTAGTAGCCTTTAATTAGACGTGGAGATATTCACATTTTACAGGGATTTATGTTAGAACATGGAATGGCGGGTGGCTTGTTTCCTCATTATGAATACTCCCTGCACATAATGAGGTTCATCATTAGTTGATGGAGTGAATTTGCCCTAGCTCTACCTTGAAAGGCACATAATTTACATACTACTTCAGAGCTTAGGCTTTAATGGATTCCTCGATGAATAAAATGAAAAGCTACTTTCTTTAAATTTTTGAACACTGTTTTGATAATACAGATTTAATAAGACATTCAGTTTGCTTGTTAAGTATATTTGAAAGTGCATTCCTCGTTGTCATACAAAATATACTTTCCCCCTTGTTTTCTAGAATATTTGGTGTGAGGCACGGTCAGACATCTCGACGCCGATATTTGGGGAGTCCCAGGGGAATTATTTTGTTTCATACATGCAGTCTTCCTTTGACACTGCTGCTTCGCAATTGTGGCCTTGTGCCATTCAGGTTATTGCCAAAATCAAGGGCATTAAAGCTCACCTCCAATATTGTAATAAGATCTAGTATGCTTCCTTGTGCATTAAAATTCATTTTGCATGAGAAGTGTTTTTTACTGTATATTTACTGTATACATTTGCAGTGATTGATCTATCGAAATGTGTTACTGCCTGTCAGGCTGACAGTGACAAAACCACTAGTCCCACCTTCCTATTTATTTTAATGAGACGAGAACAGCAGAAACTTCCCTAGTACAGTTCCACCTCCGAAACTGCTGTGTAGATATGATTAGATTAGAGTAAATTGAATTGTAGGCTGCCTAATATGTTATCATGTCATCAGCTTACTAGAGTACTGGTCTACTGTACGGAGTTAGCAAGACATCTTTTTCTCCTCTCCCCTCCCCATCCTTTTTTTTCCACCCCCATTTAGAGGAAGGAGGGGGGTGGAAAATACAGGAAAGACTTAGCACCCAGCAAGTTTGCAGCACCGAACCAAGCATAAGGAGCATGTGTGATAGCATGTTATTGAACATGTCCTTTGCTCCTGGCAGACTGGTCACCCCAGTGTCGTTATCAACAGTTCAAACGGGAAGTCGAGAGCTGGTCTCTCTACTTTGTCACTTTTCCTTGCAGCAGAAGAGTGGAAATATGAGGCAAAGGCTTGTTTTGATGGAATGTTTTATTACCTGAAACGATGAGCATATATTAACATTAATAGAGTAGTCCGTGTCATTCTTTTTTAGGTAATTTACCTCCGCTGCAGACCTGTCTGCTGCGAAATCTTTCTCTGTTCTAAAACATATATTTGTTTAGGGAGTTTTCATTGAAGTGTACATGACAATTACAGCTGTTCATTAACAAAATTGGGTATTTGTTTTAAACTTTAACCAATCACTTTGATATGCTAATTATGGTGTAATTTAATTTGAGCCCTGTAATGATGATGCCGTTATTATGGACATAAATGATGCAGTTAAGCTGAGAGTAATCTCATTTGCATACTGTACATGCCAGTAAATTAAGCCCTTTCTTCGACGGCTTCAGCTTTAATTTTCCACTTCTTTTCACACAGCGCCTTTTCAGCCACTCTCTTATAAGCCCACTTTGTAATAGTGCTGATGACTGTTTGATGTGGAGAGTTGCTGCACCACAATAATGCAAGACACAAGATGTAACATTTAAAGGATTCATTATCTTACTGAGTGTTCCTTTAAGAAGCTGGGATTAACAGGGTTTGGAAGTGTCCTCTCTGCTGAGCAGCAAAGGTCTTCTGACAAACAAAATGCGCTGGTTTGGGTGCATCCCATAAATATAAAAAAATCCCAATCATATCCCTGCAAGACCAATCCCAAGCACCGTCGTTGTAAAACTGCAGTCCGTTTGACCTTTACTGTACAGTATAGTACTGTAATGCAGTTCTGGAGAGAAGTCACTAGATAACCACAGTTTACAACAGTATGGAGACGTTGGCGCACCGGATCATTTCTAAAATTAAGCATCTGGGCTCCAAAACCTGCCTATAGGACACGTAATAATTAGAAATGAAGATCTGACTGGCTTATCTCAGCCATTCTGTTTAATCACTCGTTTTTGCCTTCTGTGGGTTTGATGTGGATTAGGCTTGATATTATTGTAAGTGAAATTTTTAAGTATCGGTGTTAGAAATTAAATTTGCCTCCTGATTTTTCTCAGCGTACCCGTTTTCAACTGAACGCGAGACCCCCCCCAACCAAATAAAAAAAAAACCAGTGTGCAAACAGTTAAAAGCTGATTTTTTTTCTTTTTTTTTGAATGAGTTCAAAACTTTCTGATTTTACCCAGCTAAAATATTCTTAAAGCCACCTGGCGCGCACAGAAACCACCTGAAATAAACGGGGCTGATTCTTGCTCTTTTTAGAGCCACTGTCCTGGTTAGTTATTTTCATGGTTTGATACCTTTGGACCTTTTTAAAGTCCATTTCTAGTGTTAACTAACGTCTTTTATTAAAACCCTGCAATCTTTTCCTTAAGCAGTCTCCAATGACCAAAACTAGCTTCTGCTGTTGCCTACAAACCTGCAAGTTAGTCGCTTCCTGGGTGTCACAACTGTTGAGTGCTGCAGCACACTCCTTCCTAACTCCTTCGCCCCTTTATGGCACGCAGCAAACAAATGGGAGGGGCGCGGTGTTTGCCAACTGTCCAGCGTTTAATGGGCGTGCAGGTTTTATGGTTCGTTCCTGCACTTCATCTCAAGTCCGTGCATCTCCCATATGCTTTCCATGCCAGTGTTGTTGTTCTGGAGGGGGACTATTGCTCGAGCGCTGTGGCAGTCTGCAGGGTTGGAAAAAACCTTCTTTGCAAGAATTTTCAGGCTGGCGAGAGGTGTTTGTACCCGAAAGCTTGCAAAGAAGACTTTTTCCAACTATTTTAGTTGGTCTAGTAAACGATGTCGGATTTACCTAGAGAACCGTGTCTGCCTATGGCCTTAGACCAACATGGCTACAACTTGTACCCCTGGCAGAGTGAATTCGCTGCCAGCAGTGCTGCAGCAGTGAAGAAATGCCTGGCTGCAATCTAATTGCTTCCTGCACGGGTTGGACCCCATCTCTGTGTGGCACAAAGATGACAACTGTTTCCAACAAAATGTGTTTTTTTTTTTGTTTTTGCTCCCCCCCCCCGC
>NW_017728997.1:10979163-10986663 GCF_001723915.1 Gavialis gangeticus
CTTGTTTTCCCACCTAGAGCTAGGTCGATTTGTGCTTTTGGTAACTTCCTTGTTCGGCATTGCAACATGCTCGTTCTCCTAGTTTGAGAAGTCCTGGCATGTTGCTGCAGTTGTCTTTGCAGCATGATTTAGGTATTTTTTTCCTTCCCTGCCTACATCTACATGCAGTTGGTCCAAGGATGGACACTTGGGGGGCTCATTGCTGCAGTCACCTCTAATCAGTCCCTTGGTCTTCACGCACGGCAAAGGATTGAAGCAGATACCAGAAAATCATCTTGGCTGTTCAGAACAGGGAACGCCTTCACCTTGGTGGCGGTCTGACTCGGTAGGCCTTTTGCTGCTTCCAGGCTTTAGCTTGACTGTCCAGTCTTGGTGTCCATATCTGAAGCAAAGTGTGTACGCGGCGCGGGGAGGGAATTTCAGCTGCTATTTCGAGGCAAGTTTCCGTAGCTCCTCCCCGGAGATCTTTCTCCTAGCTCAGTGTCAGAGACAAAGGACATTTTTCTTCCGTCTTTGCTGACCCTTTCGTCTTCATAGGTGTGTGAAACTTAGTGATTCCCTTCCCACTTGTGTTCAGAGCCCTTGGCCGCCTCTCAGTCTCTTGAGGACTTTCAGCTGCTGATAACGCCACATACCTGGTAACTCCACTTATCGCCAAAGGAAAAAAAGAATGAGGGAAAACAGGGTTTTTCCTTTCCTAAAATAACATAGCACAGACAGAAGTCTCCGCATCTACCCCAAAAGGCCGTGTAGGGAAAACTCCAGATACTAAAATCACACTAGCAGAGTCTATCAGTAAGATCTGTTGGATTTCCTGCAAAGACCTCTTGGCTTCAACCCTCCTCTCCATCCACTCAACTCAGTCCTCTCTCATCCACTAAAGCTCCTTTTTCCCTTCCTCTGGAAGGCCACACATCTATTGTCTAAGGATGCCTCTGTGTGCTAAGAAAGAATTATATCCCAAGTCCTTGCAGGAATATGTAGTGTCTCCTAAATCTTTAATGGCCAAAATTTTGCTGCCTTCAGCTGGTTAGTGGCCATAACAACACAATGCTGAACCCTGTAAAATTGCCCATGTGTCAGCAGGGCACATGTGCGATCACTCAGTTATGATCCTGAGCGGTGCCAGGCTGACATGTTGGGCTCTTTTTGCCTGTGCTGTATCCTAGGGAATACGTAGCGGTGTAGCCACTTTATTACCGTGCTGCCAGTCAGCGCTGCCCAGCTCGGCAGAGCTGTTGGCCACGTGCACAGTGCTGCACCAAGGCGTCTAGTTCAGGAGAAAGTGTGGTGCATCTCGGTGCAGCATCACCAGGCTCTGCAGGTGAGCCGTAGACATGCATCTCCGAGCTCTTCGGTGGGGAGGCAGGGGTACGTGCATCCTCCAGGATGGTTTCGCTTCGTTGCTGTTTGAGAGCTGCAGCCATTAAAAACATCCTTAAAAGCAGTGTCAGGCAGAGACCGTTTCTCTCGTTTGTTGTAGTGGAGCAAACATCTTTCCCCCCTTGCGCAGGAACTCCATTCTGTATAAAGAAACCCACCTTGTAAAGATCCCCTTGCTCCTGCCCAGCCCCCCGGTTTGCCTTAAATCTTATCCTTATTGAAGTTTTCAGCAAGTTTCTCCTTTCGCAGCTTATAATACATGCCAAGCAGTTTGGGGGAATCAAAGTGATGCCAGGTCAGACAGTGCGCTGATGTGTCCTTTTGAAGCGGGGTTTGCTTGATTTGAACAAAGCTTGGACTGTTGGGTACGATTGGTCCTTGCAAAAGCTTGTTTTGTGGAGTTTGAAGTTTCCTGGGAAATGTTGTTTGGTTGTTTTGTTTTGTTTTTTTCCCCCTTCCATTTTTTTTATGAGATGCCTTTGCCCTCAGCTTTCTCCCAGTAGAAAAAAGAGGCCTTCGTACTCTTGGGGGGGAAAGTAAAGCACTTTTACCAAGCAACTGCTCGGGGTTGGGAGGCAGTTTACTACATACTAATGATACTCCAAAGTGTGTGTGGGGGGGGAGTTTTGGGCGTCAAGGAGCTGAAAGCAGGAATTGCCCTTAAATGAACGGATTCGCTGGAGTCCAGATATTTGAATGGCAAACTCCACAGTGCTTTTGGAAATACTAAGATCAGTGCTCATATAGACCACAAGCCTGCGTGGCTCAGTGAGTCTCCTTGCAAGCCAGAGCACCTTCATTTCAGTGCTTATTTTTCTTGCTTTCAGTCTATCATCCGTTCTGTACGTCATCAGAAAGATCTGGCTGGTTTAGTAACAGCTTTTGGGCAGGAAGGAAGAAATATTCAGCTCACTGGTACAGCTAGGATCCTCTTGGGAACAGGACAGGTTGCCACAAGGAGACCAGGACAAGGTATGGTATTTCCGGGCTGCCTTTTTGGCTTCTATGTGCTTTGGGGCTTCTAGGCACTGATTTTAAGAGAAGAAAAGCTTTTTTCCTTCTCAGTACTTCACAGGCACCACTAAGTGCCACCAAGTCAGAGAAGACAAGGCCTTCTCATTCCTAAAAGGGAATCCTGGGGTATTTATACACGCATCTTTTTGCCCCATGATGCAGCGAAAATCCAGTGCTTTGGAGCAAACTCGATTAATAGCCGCGCTGCGTGCAGTTGTATAAGTGGGAAAATGCGCGTCAGCGCGCAGAAACTGGTAGCGGTGCGCTTTTCAACTAAAGCACCTCCAAAGTGTTTTAGTGCAGAAGCGCGCTGCTGCCATTTTCTTCGTGCTGATGCGTATTTTGCGGCTTATACAAGTGCAAGTGTCACAGTGCCAGGCACTTTTCAGAGTGCCCGGCACTGCGGCGCTTGCACGTGTAAAAATGCCCACGGATACTGAGCTCGTGTCCTGGAATAACCAGAGAAAAAGTTGTTCTCAGCGTGAAGCTCTGTACCTTATTGGGCCCTGAGTTTTCTAAAACTGAGTGTCCTGAAAACTGATGAAAAGCCCTGCAAGTTTTTCACAGACGGTGTGCTCGCTCTTGCTCTTGCTGTTGCACACTCTCTGTTTCTGTCTCGTGTCCACATTTATAAAAGCAGATCTCCAGTGCCATGCATATGTGGACCCACCCACTGAAATACACTCCTCCCCTCCAGCCACTCCCAGCTGCTGGCTGCTCCCTGGGGATAGACAAGGCAAAAACGACCTTGAGAGTGCTGCTCTTCTGCACATCTGAAAGAGTCCACCTGGCTGCGGATGTCAGCTGCTAGGCTTGGGAGATACGCGCCGAGAGTAAAATAACAGGAGGCAAGTCCTGTAGTCGGTACGCTGCATCTGTGAGTGCTTGGTGCTCCTGCCTGTGACACTTCTTTTTCCAGCAGTCCTCTCTCCTGCGACGGGAGTATGTATTGCCCCAACTAGCCGACAACCGACATGGGTGTGGTGGGACCGAGAGCTGAGCTTGCACTGAACAAACACGTTGCGAGCCGGAGCGGGGAGGCGTGCTGGGCAGAACTGCTAGTAAGAGGATTTTACGTGGAGCAAGCTCCTTGCTGCTTTCCTGGCACCCGTGGTCCCCACCGTGCCAGTGTATAGCTCTTATTTCTGCCATTAAACGCCAGCCCTCACTGAATGGCAAACTCTGAATGGCAAACCAAGCTCTACATTGATCCCTTGCACTTGTTTTAGGAGCAATTTCCAGCACCATTTATATGGCAGCAGAATTTGGCCCTGTGCCTGCCTGGCCCCCAGCTACCCCAAAAGTGGTCTTTGGGAGGAGCAAGGACCCGCTGCTATGCACATTCACTGGGGGGCTCCTGGGATCATTCTGGGACGAAGACCAAATTCTCCAGTCCTGTGGTCTAAATTGTGTTGTGCTAAACTGTAAAGATTTAATCTGGATTTGCCCTAGTATTAATGATGGGCCAGACCATGTCCTCTTGGGACTGTTATAGTCTCCCTTTAAGCCATAAGCAAGGGGAATCCTTAACAGCCCTAACAGGCTGGGGCATTTGAGGCCAAGGCCAGTGTCCCAGATGGTCCTATATTTCCAGAGACGGTACCACCAGTGCATCCCTGAAATCCTCATGACTCCTACAGGGTTTGGGGTTCAAATTTTCCTCTAGGACTCTGGAAGAAACTAGAGCTTTCCCCAGCCTGTGTCCTGTAACAGGACTTGGAGTTTAAATTTGCTAAAAACGCATTGTCCCACGCCTCTCTGAAGTCTCAGTGCCTTCATTTAAGGAGGTCCTTTGTAGGATGCAATAATACTGTAAGTGAGGAGGCTTTATGAGTACTGCATGTAAGTTAAGAGTCTTGCAGAAATTCTTGTGGGTACCACTTTACTCTGATAGCTGTTGCATTTATCTGGCACTCCTGGTTCGTAAATCCTTTGCAGTCTGTTGAAGGAACATACTGATGGTGCTGCCTGTCTGTCTTCGTGTTTTATCCCAGAGAAACAACCTTACACACACTGCAGCTGAACTGGGTCTTGGGAGTAAAATATAATTTCCTTTGACTCCTTCCATTCTTGTAAAATAGGTGAAAGTGAATATAGCGCTACCTTTGACAGCCAAAAACTCCTAGGGCTTTCCCTGGTATTCAGAAACAACTGTAAGTGCAACGTGTGGCTCTAGACCCATTGCAGAAATTCAGAAGATGAAATCTAAAATGTTAGATAAATAGTGTAGTGAAATCTGTAATCACTATTTAGATAATTAGTAAAATCTAAAATGTTAGATAAATAAGTGGAGAGCTCCTTGCAGCAGCCCCCTTGCTCCTCATCTTTCACGAGAGCCCTGTTTGAGAGTGTTTAGAAGCGTTCCTCCAAGTGCTGAAATCAAACTTGGATATTAGTGGATGTGCCAGCAAAATGAAGCATCATAGCTGTATGACGAGGAAGTCCATGCACAGAAAGTATTAAGCCTTCCCAGGAACTAAAAAGAACCTAAATCATGTGTAGGATCTGGAACATATAGGCTGCCTGAATGAAATGATGATAGAAAGATAAACCAGTGCAAAAAATGAAAGCCTGTGGAGTTTCTATGGGAAGAAGCCCTGATCCCTTTGCTTTCCTGGAGTACATGGCTGCCTCCATGTTAGATTTAGAAGTGCAAGAAGACTGTATAAATGTGGTTAAATATCATAGGATTCCGATCAAAGGGTCAATTGCAAGTAATAAAATAGGAAATACAGTTATTGCTACTATTTCAGATCTCTGAGCCTGAGAGAATCTTAGCAGCCAGGAGGGAGGGGAAAGATTTAATATTCAGAGAAGAACAGCATCCCCAGATCTCAGCCAGTTGAGTCCTAGGAGAGCTTTCCTAAAAGACAGCAGTGAATTCAGTGATGACATTATAAAAAAAGAAAAACAACGAAAAAAACAGGTATATAGTTTGTTTGTTTGTTTTTTAAAAGTAACTCAGTGACGGCATTATAAAAAAGCAAACCCAGGTGTATTTTTTTTTTTGTATATATGTATTTTTTCACATGTAGCTAGTGAACCTAAATTTAAATCAGAGGGAAAAAAGGTGAATTAAAAGCTTCTGCAGAAAAACTCGAGTGGTGTTTTGTCGTGTATAACGACATGAGCACATAGGCAGTGCTTGCTGCCATTCCTGGCTTTGGGGTCATGTCTGGCCGTGCCGCACCCTGGGCAGATGTGGCAAGGGATTATAGGGAGTTCAGCCGTGTGATTGAAAAGCTCCACTTGCCAAATACGTGGTCTGTGCGATGCAAATGGTGTGGTGGCTTTCAAGTCTTTGAGGGGTGACATATTGTAGTCCCAAAGGAGCCATTGGTGTATTTTGGCATTCAGCTCCATCTTTAACATATTAAAGGCTCCTTTTGTGGAAATGTGCCTCTGTTTTACGTACTGCAGGTCTGGAGAGTGCTTGTCACTGTGAACTGGAAAGTGCCTACAGACGGGCCTGGGCAAACCTCACCGCCCAGCACCCTCGGGCCCGGGTTTGGCATTCGGTGTCCTCCAAAGGGAGGGACGGTAGCTCTTAATCCTGTAATAGGCAGCTTCTTCAAGGGATCATCTTGTATCCTCCCACATGTTAGAGTCTCACTTTCACTTGAGAGCTTGAATATTTTTCTTCCAAGGCTGTGTAAATCCTCCTTCAAACTTCACTTCTCCCTCACTTGCTCTTGGTTATTCCTTTGCCCAGGAGTTGGGTGAACTTGGCAGTTCCTTCCACCTTTGCTCCCTGTTCTAGTTTCTCCTGGAGAAATTGGTATTTCCTTCCCAGGCTATAGTAAGCCTCGGTCCCCTTCCCAGAGTTAAATCGCAGCAGTTCTCCGGGCTCTTCAGCATCCAGAAGATGCTATAAATGCAAGGGCTGAAACCAGATGCTCTCTCCTTGCAAACCCCAGCGCGGCAGGAGCGTGCAGAGTTGATGAAATGTCTAGTCCAGGTCGGAGCTTGTTTCTCCCGCATGGCCTGGGTGGAAACTTGCACAGAAATACACCCCCAAAATGTCTTGCCTGCTGGTTGTTTCCCATGAACTCCCTACATCACTACAAGTGCTCATTAAGGGCAAGGGAAGTTAGGGCCATCTTGTGTCCAGCCACGAGACCCTCCAAGATGAATGGGTTTGGGCCTTCCCCGAAACGCCTCCGATCTGCAGGTATTTGGCTGTATAACAGAAGCAAGTCTCCATCTATTGGTTTCCAGAGGCAAGTGGCAGCTCACCTGGCACAGCTGCTCGTTTCATTGAGCTTTCAGCTTGTGTTCAGAAAGTCTCATTGCTTGTATTTGAAAATCACCCCCTTGGCTCGCGGTTTCCCTCCCGCGAGGGTGGTGGAGTGCCAAAGAGAGCTCCGCTGTCGACTCCCTCTCTTACCTTGGGTAGCACTGATGACCTAGCAAAACACTTGAGTACATACTTAGCTTCATTAGGCCTATGCAAATGCTTAAACTATTTGTTGGATCAGGGCTGGAGCTGCTCTGTGTCCCAGTAGCTCCATTTGTGAAACAGGAATAAAATGACCCTGCTACTTCTCAGGGTCATAGCGGGGCCTAATTAATTCATGTTTGTCGGGCACTTTGAATCTCTGAGATGCATGACACTTTATCCGAGTGCTAAGTGTTGTTGTTGTTGTTTTTTATTTTTGCCCTGCGAGGCAAGAGCTCTCTTTTCCTCATGCAAGCGAACCCCCAGTCCTGCTCCTGTGAAGTTGTACACCTGATGCCTACAGGCTTGGTTAACGCACTGACCCGAGCTTTGCCTATACACAAGAGGTCCCCACTCGGCGTAAAATACAGGGAAATGTTTGATTCCATCGGTATTTCCAGTGGAAATACTCTGTGGATTAATCCTCCTGGAAAGAGATTAAGACATGTTCCCTCCCCCCACTCCTAATGTAAGAGTAGGTGATGTTTTTTCTTTTCTTTATTAACTGCAGCTGTCAGAGAAAAGGGGCCGTGCTGCCCTTTGATTTTATTTACAAGCCAAAAGTGAAACGTGTTTGATCGTATCGTGGCGCTTTAGTTTCGGTGGAAGAGCGGAAGAGAACCTGTTTCTCGAGCCGATCAAATCTAACTAAAATTTTGCTTAGG
>NW_017728997.1:10991663-10995079 GCF_001723915.1 Gavialis gangeticus
GGAGAACGTTATGCCCCTTTCATACACGTGAGCACCTGTCAAGTGCTGTTTGAATGCCCACGGTTGTTGTTTAGGCTCGTCTTTGGTAGCAGTGGGGAATAGGCCAAAATTCCCGTAACAGGTGCTTTACCAAAAGCCTTCCTGAAAGCTGTGTTTTCCAAATATGTAATATCTGTCGGGAATTGAAATTTCAGGGCACAGCCAGCTGTGTGGAACAGGCGGACAAAAGAGATGCAGCAGAACAAGTTCACAAACTGCCCCCCCGCAAGATGCCCCGTCCTGACCTAGTTCTGCTCTGTAGTCCCATCCTATAGGCAGCAACTCTCCATCTGCATTAGCCTGGGTTAGGGGACCATCTGTAAACCCTATAGCAGCCTTTCCAGTGCCTTCAATGGGATTTGACTCTGTCTGGTGATCCCTTTGGTAAAGCATGCTTTCTAGGGATGCGGAAGAGTCATTGGAGCACGCTGGTAACACAGGAAGTCGTGTGTGTACGTGTGCGTGTGTGTAACATTATTGCTAATGTAGGTGTAATGCACACGTTTCAGTTGCTCGCAGTGGACTCTCATAAGGGTTCTTGTTTTTTGGAAGCTCCGTTTTCTAAAGTTGCTCTGATCCTGAGGCACTGTGTGGGCAAAGGAGGGCAAAAATTGGTTATGTTTAATCCACACACCCTTGATTTCTGTGACGGCTCTCTCTTGAGTGTTAGCGGATCAACAGATGGTGAATTTTGAGCGCGCTAGCGAAACCCAATGATTAGGGACCCAGCGGGGGTCACTGCGTGCCCTATGTGAGCATTGAGCAAATAGCAGTGGCAGAGGGCACGGTTGTGTTCTTGTAAGGACTGCAGGCCAGCTCCACACGTTCCCAGATTTTGGTCTTGCTTTGCTTCCCTGTAGACTCAGCATTGAGCCCTTACACTCATCCACGTAATGTAAATAGCTTCATTTGCACAAGATCTCACTGCTGACCATGTATCTACGTCCTGTGTAGAGGATGAGTGAGTGTCCAATGGTTAGGGTAGTGGTCTGAGACTTGAGAGACTTTAGCTTTGATTCCCAGCTCTGTGACAAACTCCCTGTGTGATTTCATAGTTTCTAGGGTCGGAAGGGACCTGAGCAGATCCTCGAGTCCGACCCCCTGCCATGGCAGGAAAGAGTTCCGGGGTCAAACGACCCCAGCAAGGTGTTCATCTAGCCTCCTCTTAAAGACCCCCAGGGTAGGAGCCAGCACCACTTCTCTTGGAAGTTGGTTCCAGATCCTAGCTGCCCTGACCGTGAAGTAGTGCCTCCTGATATCTAGCCTAAAGTTTTGGGCAAGTTATTTAGTTTCTTTGGGCCTTAGTTGCTTATCATCAGTAAAAGGTGGGGGAATGGAGACCACAGGGATGAAATGCAGATAAAAGCATTACAGATGATGATGGGCACCTATACATGTGCATCGAGGCTGTTCCAACATGCTGGAATTATAGCGTGTTGGAACAGACCCAATTAATCGAGTCTGCCGAAACGTGGTAATTACTGCGTTCCAGCAGACTCCAGCGTCACATGCATCGGTGTCCCCGTACTGAAAAATGGGGGCACTTCAACTAACGCTCACTCGATGAGTGCCCCCGCTGCCATTTTTCAGCATAGGGATGCTGATACACGTGACGCTCCAAGCGCTTTAATTAAAGCGGTTCTCAGAGCTGCTCTGATTCGAGCCCCTTTCGGCTCCCCACCTGCTGGAGCACTTGTATAAACACCCAATGCACTTGCACACTGTCAGAAGCGGGCTACATTGGCACGTAGATCACTTCTTAGTATCTGTACAGCAGCGAGTTTTGCTCATCATTTAACATACTTAATGTATTTTAGGATTTAATGCACACGACATTGTTTACCCTTTAGCCGTTGCATGTTTAACATGGTTTTGTTATCCTCGATGTTCTGTTATGATTTGGCACCGAGAACTTTCATTCCTTTATCAGCTCTATTTCCTTTGCAGTTGTTCATTTAACTGTGCTCCTCTGTGTATTTTGCAAAACAAGATGCACTCGTTACAGCTCGCAGGCCTCCCTCCAAGGTTTCGGTGGTATGGTAACCTGTGTCAGTGCCATTCTTGTAAGTATTACTCAGTGGGACGTTGGAGCGTTTTATTTTATTTTGTCGAAGGAGGGGAGGCAGCATTAGGAAAATTCTTGCCTGACCTAAGAAGTTTCCAGAAGTTCTTTGCTCTAGCTATTTTCTGTTTTAAAGCTTTGTTTAAGCATTCCAGCGAGAAGACGGCTGGAATATGCGGCTGCAACACGGAGCAAAGTACGTCGTCTGCTTTGTTATCCTTATTGTTCTGTTAGGACTTGTACAAACAATTTTAATCCTAAAATAAGAGCTCAGCTGGTCTCTGCCTTCGGTTTTCAGCAGTCAAATCCAATGCACGTTATCCTCCCCTCTTGTACAGCCTGACACAGAATTTTTTCCCCCCCGTCTCAAATTCTCTCTCCCGTCGGAAGCCGCACGCACCAGCTGCGCGGCGGCCAGGAGCGAGAACATCTGCATGGCCATGCACCTGCATGTGGACGGAGATGTTCGAGCAGTGCATTGAAATGCAGATTTCAGACACAAGCACAAGAGCCCTGTAGTTCTGACCATATAAGGAGCAAGCTAGCTTTCGCAGTGCCTGTGCACGCTGCTTGGGACTCGGCAGCAGAGAGGCAATTTCCCTAAGCACGGACCAGCCTTCACTTAGCTGCGTGGGGCCAAACCCCTCCAGTTGGAGGACTGGGCTTGTTTGCTTTTTGTTTTTTTTCCCCCTAAGAGCCGCAGCCACGGTTTCAGATGAGATTTCTTTGCCCTCTCCTGTTCTTTTATTGCGCAGCTCAGGCGCTGCAAAACACACTGGGTGCCCACATAACTCTGTCCTCTGCTTCCCTTCCTCCCACTTCCTCTGTAGGGAGCCTAGCAAGGTCTCTTGCAGCCTGCAGCTGATACGTGGTCCTGATAGGATCCTTGGTAGTGGATGCAAGTTAGATCAGCCCCAAGGCTGCTCTGCCCCAGGCTGGAACCAGCAAGTGGCACCAAGCAGCGGGAGAGCTGCCGAGCAGCCTCCCGGAGAGCTGATGGCCTTCAGGCTTCAGGTTGGACATGTTGCAGGAGGCAGGTCCCTTGAATCAGATTGAGAGCTACCTGTGCAGAGCCCCTCCCTCCTTGCTGCTTCGGCTGCTAGTGAGGCTTTCAGTGCTCTGCTACGAAGATTTTTTTTCTCTAAGTCCTCACGTGTTGGAAGAAGGGTAGTCAAGAGCTGATGGGCTTCAGAGGAGCCCCCCAGTTTTGTAGGTGCATTGCACATGCAGCCCTCACAGTTGTCCTTGCATTTGCGGACATCAGGCAGGTTGTGCATGCACCTTTTTTGCATGTGCAACTGAGAGTTGCGCCTTT
>NW_017728997.1:10995263-11000262 GCF_001723915.1 Gavialis gangeticus
AAAAAAAAAAAAAAAAAAGCGTGTACCAAAACTTAAGAATTTGTAGCATATGGGAAATATATGCCAGCTGCCAGAAAGAAGCCATGTCTGAATGATTTTTCTTGTAGAATTCGATGCTGTTTCTGAGATGAAGGAAGTTTTATTACATGATTTTGCTCTAGGCACAGGACTTTCACAAGGACATTTATTATTTCTCCATGCCTGTTGCCCAAGCAGCAACCTGATAGCCAGGGCCCTGGCTTAGGATGAGGCAGCAGGACTGTCTCCTCTTCCCCAGAAGTTAAGCTAAGGCTTCTCATTGCAGGCTTGGCTCTACTGAGAGGGGTTGGATGCTTGTAGCCTTGTGCGAGTGCTCAGCATTTCCTCTAGTCTCCCTCTTGCTCACAAGTCAGTGGGGAGATTTTTTTTTTTTTAATGGGACAATGCATCTTCCCTTCATTTTTCCACAACAGAAGTACTGCAGAATTTTTGCTCTGTTCTTCATGCAAACATCAGCTCCTGTCAGCTAGTGATTCTCAACCAGGGTGCTACGGGGTGCCTTGAGATCCCTTCAGGGGTGCCACACAATGTTAGCGGTATTAGGCAGGCGAACACAATTCACAAGATAAACCCAGAGATTTCAGGTAGGAGTCCAGAGCGTTAAAAACCTTGGGGCCTGCTGTGGCCTTTCTGAGTTCTTTGCCACAGAAAAATTGCTCTATTCAATTTCTGGAGTAAAAAAATGAGCAGGGACTACAAAGTGGCATTTTCCTAGGGCTGCAATGAGGGGTGCCCCAAGTCTGAAAAGGTTGAGGATCCCTGGTATAAGCATAAAAGAGTGCCTGCCTTACACTGCTGGGTGTGAAAACAAGGAGTCCTAATGAAAATGGTTGTAATGGGTGTGACCTGTTTGTGGAAAGAAATGAAAGTGCTGGAGGAGGAAACGCTCGTTCTCTGTCCACGCAGCAGCGGCAAAAGAAGCTCGTTCTGCTTGTGTGCTTCCACCCTGACCCGAGCAAGTGATCTGGCCTCTGTGCTCCTCCCTTGACTTGAGTAAGAGTTGCAAGAAGGGAAGGCTGATCAGGGGCTGCCAAGAAATCCAGCGTGGCTGTCAATTAGTGGTTTCTGTCATCTGGAACCGGATTGCCACACTCCTTTCCTTTTGGCTGCTGAAGAGCCCAGCCGGCTGACCAGCAACTTCTGGTCACTGGTGAGCTGGCTGGACTTGGAGAAGCAGCCCGCCGCGGGGGAAAGTTGCTCTGCCCAAATCTGAACCTCCTGTGTTACACAGCGCTCCTTGCAAATGCGATCAATTTACACAGATGTCATTTTTGAAATCTTGGACTTGAGTTGAGAGCATGAGAAATGTTAGCATAATTTCTTAAAATAACATCTAGTAACGTTGAGTGCACAGAAATATCAAGCACATTTGTATTATGAGACTCATTTGCATCTCCACATTAAAAACGGTGGTTTTTCTTTTCAAGAAATGGTTGCTAGATTTGATTTTTGATTTTTTTTTTTAAATCAAAGCTAAATTTGTGTTTTTGCTTTCCTCTTTGCCCTTCATTTCACAATTTTTTCTCATTCTATAAATATAGAATTGTAAACAAGAGCTAATCCTTAGCAACAACCTGGAAAGTTAAGATTTTCTGTAGCTCCTATTATAATTAATTCAGACACTCTGAATATGATGTGATTTAGACACAGTATTCATAAGGCCAGTAGGTACTAATATCTTGTTAGAGAACGGAGAAAGGCACGCTCTTTTGTGTTCATCATATAACATAATTGCACCACATTTTCTTTCATATGAAGATGTTTAAAGATGCTTTTTACTTTACATTTGCAAAATGGAAGGTTTTGCTTTTACATTTGGCTGGAATTGTCTTAAATGTGTTTTCCCTCCTGCACCAGTCAACATTGTCAAAACATTTTGCAAAGTACCTTTTAATAATACAAAGATCTATGGGTTAAGACCATCATTATATTAATTTAGATCTTGCTGCAGGTAAATTGTGAGATGCTTCTAGGTTATTATAAAAGTTGTTCACAGTAAAGAAGCATCTCCCATTTTTTCTTAGATAGACAAAGCATGGAGATTTATACAGAATAAAAGCATGGTTTTGAATTATTGTTTAAATATGGCTTGATTAAGGCATCCTGTTAGAGCCTTATTTATTTTATTTGCTCAGGGTAAGCTGTTAATTGTGTGAATCTATGCAAGCCATATGCATTTGGATTTTGCAGCTCCCAAAAGATTGTGATTAAAGCAATATAGTTGTGACAAACCACACACATACATAAAAAGTTTACATCTAGCTTTTCTTAAAATATTTTATTCCAGTTTTGTAACACCCTGGTATCGTGGTCAGCGTTCCCATAAAAAATGCTGTGTTTTATGAAATGATACAATCTGTGAAGCATTTCCCATTATGTAGACACCATGTCTTTAAATTATAGCAATTTCTTAAGATTTTAAAGCAAAATGAGCTCTTAGAAGTGTGATTAATAGCAGGGAATGAGGCTAACACTGGGTCATCAGTGGCACTCCATTACAAAAAAGGATGGACTAATAAAAGCATCCATCTATTTGACCAATAAAGCATTTGATTGATATGCTTATAGTTTTTATCATACAGTAGTTACTTTATACTGAATAAACTGTGGTTTTACATGCTGGAAAAGGAGCACACAATAGGCAGCTTGCGTTCAAGGATGGAAATACCAGGACTTTTATATGAAGGCTAAGGCTTGTGGTGGGTTTCCCTTTGTGGGAACAAACATGAAGGGTGTGTGAATATTTTGCCATCCACTTGCCCTCTGTCCAAAACTGCTGGACGAGGCCGAAGCTCAAAAGCCTGAGGCGAGGAGAGAAGGGATTGCATTGAGTATCATTGTCAGCCCAGTGCTAAGTCCCTGATGGTCCAGACCTCAAAAATACTCGTGAGGAGCAAGAAATGAATCATCACTTATGTTTTCTTGGCGCGTGGACTCCAGCTCCAACGTGGTGTTCATACAATTCACCCGCTCCGGTAGGGTGGTGCGGCGCAGCCATGGACAAAGGTTCAAAAATTGGCGATCACTCCCGGACTCTCCCGGAGGGTTGCCTCAAAAATCAGATTGCCTCAAAAATTATACATTTGGCATTTAGGTTTGGGGGGGGGGGTTGTTTTTTTTTTAGTGTGTTTTGCCTTTTGGTTTGCAAGCCTCTAGCTTCTGCTTATTTGACACATTTGAACTTTTTCTTTGAAACCCCACAGTCTATAGAAATGTGGCGGCAGCGGTGTTTAAGGCAGGCGGAGAGTCTCCTGCCTTTGCAGGAATGCCAGAGCAGGGCTGCGAAGAAAAATTCCAAGTATCATCATGAGTCTCACGATAAAATCAGGGGAGGTGGCAGTACTCTAGCTGGGCATCGGGCCAGCCCTGCTATTTGTACGGGAATTGACTGCTGAATGGGATTTCTCATCAGCACTGACTTCAAGTGTGATTGCTTTATATACTTGAAGGGAAATTAATTAGCATGCTACCTCCTTGTAGCATGGTTACTTCCTTAAGCATGTTTTGAAATCGGAACGGGTTCCAGACATCAGGAAAAAAATAAAAAAAAGAGGTCCGTGTTGTGTATCTAAAGCCAGTCCGTCTATCCGCAGTCCCTGTGTCCCCAGGAGCTGAAACCAATAGCGTATTCGTCCTCAAGGCTGCCTCTGAGGCAGGGAGGCTGTGGCATGGGGGTGGTACACAAGTTCCCAAAGGTCTCGCACAGTTTTTTGCTGGAGCAGGGGTCAGCAACGTTTGTGGCCGGAGTGCCAGAAACGCCCCGGTCCTGACCCATGCCTCGACTTGCTGTGCCAGGAGTGGCCCGATCCTTGGCGGTGTTGGTGGCTGCCTGCATGCCTCCGGGAGGAGGGTCCGAGGTTGCGCTGCCCCAGCCCCTTCCCCGCTCTGGGCCCTGAGGCGCATGTGCCCAGCATGGAGCCAGTGCCGTGGCTCCAGCGCCTGGTGCAGCTGTTTGCAGCCTGCCGGCCACAGGCTGTTTGCAGGTGACGGGCAGGTTGCAAACAGCTGTATCGGGCTCCACAGCACCAGCTCCATACTGGTGGCAGGGGGCAGACGGTGATGGAGGGACCAGGGTTGCCCTGCCCCAGCCCTTTCTCCGCTATCTGCCCGAAGGCGCACGTGAAGCCGGAGCCCGGTGCAGCTGTTTGCGGCCTCCCAGCTGCAACAGACCCGGGCAGCCACTGCCAGCCACGGAGCCTGAGCTTGCAGCAGGGCTTGCAGCCTCCTGGCCACCTGCTGCAAGCAACCCAGGCTCCGCACCTAGCGGCAGCTGCCCAGAGCCCAAGCTGGCTGCGATGTGCCTTGCCTGCCACGCTTTGACACACATGCTGGGGGGTTGCCAAACTCCGTGCTAGAGCATGAACCTGTCTGCCAGTCTCCCTAACCACTAGAGACTTTGTCCATTCCTTGCATCTTTCCCTATCTTTTATGCAATATGTGCTTAGCCCATAGCAATCTTTGGGATTGCTTTTATATCTAACCTCCTTTAAGTCCTGGGGGTGAGAGGAGGTGATGGAAAAGGACTTTTCCTGAGTCTGAGAATCCCTAGGACCTCAGGATTGACATAGTGCAGCAAGATCAAGGCTAGCGGCGTGCCAGATCTTGAAGGTCCCTGTGTGCTGACAAGCAAACCTCGCTTGGAGCTCTCCAGAGCTGCTCAGGGATGGATGGGGCAGAGAGGTGGTTGCGGGGTCTGAAGTTTCCACTGCGAGGAGAAAGGGCGTTGGGGCAGGAAGCCCTGTTGGGGTTAATGAAAAGGAAGGAGATTTTTAAGCGATCTGAAAATGGTAATTGGCGGCCAGAGCAAAGAAATTGAGGATGGTGGAAGGAGGAGGGAGGGAGGAGGAGTAAAACCTGCTGTGCTGCTTCCATATCATGTGTTGATATATATAGATAGCTATAGAGTGTGTGTGTGTGTGTGTGTGTGTGTGTGTGTGTGTGTGTGTGTGTGTGTGTGTGG
>NW_017728997.1:11005262-11015769 GCF_001723915.1 Gavialis gangeticus
GAGAGGTGGTTGCGGGGTCTGAAGTTTCCACTGCGAGGAGAAAGGGCGTTGGGGCAGGAAGCCCTGTTGGGGTTAATGAAAAGGAAGGAGATTTTTAAGCGATCTGAAAATGGTAATTGGCGGCCAGAGCAAAGAAATTGAGGATGGTGGAAGGAGGAGGGAGGGAGGAGGAGTAAAACCTGCTGTGCTGCTTCCATATCATGTGTTGATATATATAGATAGCTATAGAGTGTGTGTGTGTGTGTGTGTGGAAATGCACATGCACATGTCCCTCTTGGCAGGGATTAAGTTGTGCAGTGAGGGATCAGAATGGTTTCTGCCTCCCTTGTAAGGACTGCCTTAAAACCCCCCCCCACAATTTTACACCCTTCGCATGCATATAGGCAGGCTGTTTAAATGCAGCCTTGTTGATTGAAGAGCAATGGACTTCTGCTCCCACGTGCAGGTTTAAATGTTTGTTTCTTCAATTTGGGTCCAGAAATTTAACCATTTGACTTAATGCCCATCATCCATATATATATTTTTAAAAACATCCTTGATGCAAACTGCATCCCGAGTCCCTTCTTCAGACTCGCTTCCCTAAAGTGATTTGTCATTTCTGCACCTTCATTTTTTGTTGTCGTTTTTAACAGACACGTGAAAGCAGCTTTTCCCCCCCCCTCGCAGTTTCTTGTGGCTGTAGAGCCTGAAGACTTTTCTCTCTGTTTCGATTTTGTTTTTGTTTTTTTCCAACCCTAACTCTGGGAAAGAGTTAACAGGATTTCACTTGATCTGCTGGTTTATATGATGAGTAATGCTAAGTTGGTAACAGCAAATTGTTGTTTATAAGCAAACATGGCACTGTGTAAACACGCCGGCCTGGTCCCCAACTGGTTTAATTTCATGGTGGTCAGCAGCTGATATATGTAACGTTCAACCTTTCTGCTTCTCTAAATGTCAGAAGAATGACTATTTGTTTGTCTTGAGTTCTTCCCAGCTGTTTACTCGGCAATGCATTTGCCTCAACCTTGGTTCCCTAAGAGTGGCCCCTTTCTCCTCCCCGCTCTGTTTACATTAGTCCTGCCCCGAGTGTCACCTACGAAATCTGTTGATTATTCCACCTGGTTAATGTTAAATTGCTCTTGCAAGATGATGTGTTTGTTCATAAACACAAATGCTGGGCCCCTTGTTTACTGTACCCATGGCAGCAATCAGTTATTAAACAAATATTGCTTTGTTTGCGGGTGTGAGCAGCAGTTTATCCTGCAAGGTCTTGGAGTGGGGTGGGGGGGAAAAAAACTTGAAATGCCACGATTTTGATAAAGGAGAAAAGGGGAACTTGTCCCTGGAATGTGGTTGAAACGGACTTAGGTTTGCTTTTCTTATCTTTCACTTGGATGAAGGGGCTAGAAAGATTAGCAAGCTGTTTGGTTTTTCCAAGAGATTTCCTTAGTGTAATGATATCTATCCAGTTGTTTGCTTTTTTTCAGAAGGGAGAGAGCACTCCTGCAAGACGACTAGCACAGTAATAGAGCATCTGATGGCTAGAAAATTCTGTATGGAGCAAACAAGGACTTAGAAGGTCTAGGACAAAGGGATAGGGCTATGAACAAGGTAATCGCCAAAAGAGTGCGGTTTCTGAATGTCGTTCAAGGGATGGTCAGGGTGGGATTTATTTGCTTGATTATTATTTTTTTGCTTACCTGTTCAAGTTGGATCTGATTTTAATTGATGCGTGTGCTCTCTGTCAACGTGGAAAAGGAAAACATGCGACTTAGAGGAGATCGGTAGAAAACCTTGCACGTTAAAAAACATTCGAACGGAGAGAACAATCCGACATTCAAAATGTGCCCGTCACTCTTTCTCAAATAGCATGATAGAACTGGTTTTTTGGGTTGTTTTTTTTTTTCCCCCCTTTCTGCTTCTAATGGGAAAACAGCATTTCCATCTGCTAATTCTGTATGCTGGTTATTTGCTCTTTCCTTTCTGAGAGTCCTAATTAGTTAAAGCCATGCTGGTAGTTTGTGCTTTGCATTATTTTGCAAAGAAGCAAGGAAAAGCTAACTTAAGACCATTTTTGTTTCTCAGAATGATTGTTTGTTATTGATCCTCAGTGTGGTGGGAGCTTTTAATGCCAGGCAGGACCTGTTAGCATCAGCTGTAAATTGTTAAGAGCTTTGCATACAACTTGGATGACCTTGAGAACCTAACCTCAACTCCTTTATCCAAAGTAGCATCGGTGACTTGATACGTGAGGCACCTGTTTCAAAAAAAAAAATCTATTTAACATATATTTATAGAGCGCTTGTGAAGGATAAAATTAAATAATTGTCCTTTTCATCTCTTGGAAAAGCAAGCAACAAAATGGGCACCAAATTGCGATCTATTGTATTCACTAACTCGCACCAACGATCCAAACATATTGTTCATTTTGGCCACTTGAGTGGTTCTGGGGCTTGAGGTGAAGCGAAAGGTACTTGAAGTGTGTAACCGAACAGGCCAGCCATTAATTGACCAGCAGCACTATGAAGAATCAACCCCCCACTCTATTCAACTAGGCAAAAATGTTGAAATGAGGGAGGTGTATTGCGTGGTGCTCTTACAAAGCAGCGCAGAACTGCTGCAAGAAGCCCTGCCAAGTGATAGAGTAGTTGCAAAGCTCCTTTAGGGTGGGGGAGAAGGAGAGATAATTACTTTATAATGAACACCTGGTCTCACTCAGATTTGGGATCACTCATCGCACCACTGTGGCAAAATAAACCAGCCATCCTATGCATTTACTAAACAAAACCCACTTTCAGATCTTCCCTTGATCTTTGTGAATGCGTCAGAGTCTGGGCTGCCAGTATGGGAACGGTGGCATATGAGTAAATCTCAGCCCTCGAGTTCATTGCTTACTGGAGCAGTTTCCCTTGCCATTCATTAACATGCAGTCACTGTGAATAGGGTATACTGGTGTGTACTGGAGTGAGGGAGACGGGTAGGTAACTTGTATGTTTGTGCACGTGTGTGTATGTGTGTGTGAATTTGAGACACAAGGGGATGGACGAAGGTAAATCTGTTAAGACAGCTATTCTCCAAGATATCCCTCCTTGTGGAGGAACGTTTCTGTAAAGCAGTCAATGTCTGGATCAAAGTCTTTGCTATAATGTTCAGCGTGTCCCAGTTGGAAGTGTCGTACTGTTTGTCCCCGCGAGTCCGCCACTATCCAGTGTGCCGTTCATTACAGAAGAAATGAAATGCCGCCATGCCTGCATGCTGGCGGTGATGACCGTGACCTTTTCTGTCTAAAAATAGTAGACGTTTCCAAAATACGAGCAAATGAACTCCGCTCCAGGGAACGTACCAGCTCGAATCAAACGCGAGGTAGCGTACAGTAACAAGATGGTAGAGGAGGTGGGGACCAATATTGAGAGAGACTCAGTTAGTGCCTGGCTTCTCCTTGGGGTGTGTTGGATTGGGTTGGAGAGTGGGATGCATATTTTCCAGCTGGTTTGAAGCAATTCAGGCCTGTAGTTTGAGATCACCATGGCAAGCAGCTGGAGTATGTGCGCTAATTATTGTCAAATAATAAGTGCATGTTAAAAGAGTGATTTGTTTGTCCTAGAGCAGGGGGCTCAACCCCCCCAGCCCACGGACCAGATCCAGCCATCGGAGCCATCCAGCTCCGCACCGGTCAGGAAATTTGGCAGCAGGGGAGAAGTGGCAATTACTATGGCCATCCCTCCCCTGCTGCCAAATTCCCACACCCTGCGGGCCGTACTCCCCAGCGTGGCCCACGTCAGACTAGACCCAGCCATCCCAATTCAGACTCCTCTTTCCCTACGCTTCAGCTTCTCCAGCAGACTGGCCGCCCTTCCCTGTACTGCTTTTAAATAGCTTCAGGTCTCCGTGCCCCTGAGGATCTGTGCAGCTGTTTGAAAGTGGTAACTCAGGTCATTCATTTGGGAGACAAAAAAATTAGGAAAGGAGAGAAAGAAAGGAAAAAAAAAAAAGGGGGGGGGGGATTGGGATTTTGTATATCACTAAGGAAATAAAAGGCCTTGGGCCAGCCTAGTGGATAAGCAGGAGCAGGTAAAGCTGCTAATCGAGAGTCTTGAGGGTGAAAATGGACATAAAACCCAGTGTAGGTTCAAGTTAGTTAAAGTTAAGCTTCTTACAGGAGTGATAGGTTTGATCCACAGGGAGGAGTGGAGGCAACCGTGCTCACAGCAGCGTCCTTATTCACTTGGCCAAGGTGATGCGCTCACGTACTTTTAGAAGGTGCCGATGGTTGCTTTGACAGGCTGAATTTAATTATACCTTGGCGTGTCCTGTCCCTCCCTCCTGCCGCCCTTCATTTCTTTTTTTTTTTTACCTCTTCTCCCCATTCCTGTACATCGTGAAGCAGTGCTTCCCGTTCAGCCCAAAGGGCAGGGAGGTGAGCAGCCCCCTTGTGAAACAGATGCCAATGCCACTCTGCGGATCAGCTAGCAGGGATGCTCTTAGAGCAGCGTGATTTGTTTCCCTTCCCCCGGGAGACTCCGCACATCACCTCTACGATACGCTCAACCTCTGCCGACCCAAGGCTTGGGACGAGTCCAATTCAGACCCTCCAACTCCCTGCTGACAGCATGAGAAGCTGCCTCTGTGTCAGGAGGCCGGCTGGAGACGGTGCTGTGGATAATGCCATTTCTTTTGGACCCTTTCTTCCAAAGGACTAAATGAAATTTCAGATTTTAGATCTGTCTAGACATATACAGTGCACGATAAAGTTGATAATACATTAATCATTTTTAACAACAGGTAATATGCATAATTTATGGTGTTACAGTGCTATCTTTTTTGATATTTATGATGGATAATGCTCAGTTTTTGCCCTCATATTACTGCTTTAAATTATACCACAAGAAAATTAATGAGAAAGTAGATTTATGGGTTTCATTTGTTTGTCAATTCGGAAATTAATTGGGTGTTAATTTTAGCCGTCCCTCATCAGACCAGGTCTTTAGTATGTGTGCATTACTTTGCATTCATTGAAGCCTACCTCCCATTTACTGTGGGTCACTAGCTTTGCATACATTAAAATAGCCCTCAGGCTCATTCTCTTGATTACTTTTTGAACTGCCATGCATTAGAAAATTTACGCCTTTCTGTTATAATTATGAAAATTCGGTATAGGAGGATGGTGCTTGCATAAGAGCAAGTACACAGTCTTTCTCTGCAGTGCAGGCTCGTATACAAAACCCTCGTACGTTTTTGTTTTAATCCTCGAAAATAGTAATCTTGTTAATTTTTATTGTATGGTTTTCAGCCTTTGACGTTTTCAAGCAACCTAAATTCTTTGAACTCAGTCTTTGGCTAAGGAAATATCAAAGGATTTCCTTGTGTAGTGTATTTTCTCTCTCTCTTGCTTGCTCGCTCTCTCTCTTCTTTCCTCTTTTTACACTTTCCCTTTATGTTCTTCCACCTCCTCTACCCTTCTCCATACCAAGAAGCCACCTTTTCATACATAACACAGCATAACCCCTAGGTGTGGTGGAATCTCATAATATTTTCATCAGCTCTGTTGGTTCTGGAGGGTCATTTAGGATCTTTATTTTAGCCCAGCCCGAACTTCTCATCCTGCTTCAAAAATCAGAAACCAGCCATATGCTGTCCGCAAAGATGAGCGGTCTTCAAAAGGGGTAAGCACGAAGACTCATCCAAAACTTGCTGACGTGTATTTGTGCCCTTGAATTTGCAAGAGGGAGGTGGAAGCTCTGTAACTTCAGATTTAATTGTGCGATGTTTAGTATTTCCTGGCCTCCTGTGATCCAGAAATATTATGAGGTTGGCTTTTTTGTCGCTCAGGCCCATCTGAAAGAAGGAAGCACTAGCTTGTTGATGTTGGTTTGATTTTTTTTTCAAGACAGAACCTTTCTGTGCTTCCTTCTTCTTCATTTTCTCCCCGGTTTGATTTCTTGCGAAGGTCTGGGGTGGTTCTTGTATTGTGGCACCTGTTTTCCTATCAGGACCCTACACTTTCAGTGCCCCTTTGAAATAATTTTAAAAAGTATGCGGTGCTGGATGACTGACAGCTCCTAAAAGCTTTAAAAGCAGGGCAGGTATGCAGCTGTCTGGAATCAAGTCTGTGTCAGGGTTTGTAAGCTGAGCCACAGTCCTGGTCGTTTTAATGATCTGCTTTGGTCAAATCAGACTGCTTATTGGAGCAGCTTTTTCGAATGGTCTTTTTAATCACACACGTGCTCCTAGAGTGCGTCGTTGGCCTGGTTTGAACGCTTCTCTTCTCTATTTCCACTAACGAATCCATATTCCTTTCCTAAACTTGTGCGTGGGTTCCTTCCATGTCACTAGCCAGCTTTCCAGGGAAACATTATGAGCTGGCCTTCAGTGGAAAGGTTTTGAAGTACGTCCTGAGCTGAAGACCCACACTTCGATTCCTTGGAGAAGTCCCTCGTGAAGAGAAGTGGAGCCTTCTTGATTCTGGCTCTCCGGCGTGAATCCATCCCCGGTCATGGCGGTGCTGGAAAAATCCCTACCTGCTAGCTCATAGCTTCTTCCTCCAAGTCAGTCTTAGGGCACTAGAGAAGGAACGGTGTTCCTCTCCTGCCGTGTCCCCTCCCTGTCCCGGTGATTAAAAAAAGGAGACTTCTCTTTCTAGCACTGTTCACCACTTTTCTCAAATGCTTTCCTATCCAAGGAGCAAATTGCCACCCCCAGAGCATTAGAGAAGAAGTGGGTCTTCACATGCATTTCAAAAAGGTTTATCGGTTTCCAGCATGATTAAAGACAAGGGAGTGCATCTGGAGCTTTCCCTTCATAAAACTGCAAACGAATATATTCCGTATTGGCAGCGAAGGGTTTAAAGTCCTGGATGTCTTTATGGACATGCCTGTGAGAGTGAGAATCTGGGACTGGAGCCTGCCCCTGCAAAGCTTACCTCACACAGATTTCACTGTTAACTCTTCTCTCCGTGGACAGACAACTATATGTTAGAAATCCATGTTTAGTTGAATTTATACATCCTTTGACGACTGGGCCAAGTTCTTTAAGGGCATTTATTCTGCTTCATATAAATAATTGATCAGCCAAGTTAATTTACTTCTGCCTGACTTGGTCACCCTTAATTAACTGCCCTGGAATAAAGATGGAACTTTTTGTTAGCTTCAAATCTTTCCCAAGTGTGAAAAAAGAAAGGCTGTTTAATGGCACATTGTTTTGCACTAACGCTGTTGGGGTGGACAGAAATGGCGAAGATGCGGTCACACGGGTCCCGAATTTCGGGATTTGCAGCGCCCTCGAAACAAAAATGATAGCTAAAATAATTATAAAAAAGACGAGGACTTGTAAGCAGCTTTTGTGCTACCGAGTTAGGATGCAGAATGGGGGGATGTAGTTAGCAGTGTTAGTCAGAAGTCAAGTAGAAGGCAAAGTAGATTTGTACTTTATGGACTAACTAAAGTTGATTATATATCTCACACAAACTTTAGAGAGCTGAAGCTTCATCAGAAATAGAGGGTCTACATTAATGGTGGAAACATGTACAGGAAAAATCTCCAAGGCACAAAGGGCAGTCCGACAATAGGGCCGGATTTGACTTTTTCCATCAAAACCCAGAGAATCACGCCTGGGAGCATCTGGCAATCTACCTGTATTTCATAACTTGATAGTGAATATTACAGGGCAGGGTTCGGACAATCCTTTTAAATAAAAGGACCCAGATTGGAGTCCCCTGAATGTTGAGATGAGAAATCCCAAATTAACCACAGCTGGCTACTCACGGGCATTCAACTTTGTCACTATTGACATCCATCCTCCATCATTTTAGCTTGTGAGTAGTAAAGATACTACTTTTCCCTTGTTTCTCCCCAGGGCGTTGGAGGAGTGTTCAGCTGTTTTTCTTCTGTTGTACTTTAGCAGTTCTGCTGATTTTGGTTTTGGAAAATCTGGCGTGTTAACCAAACAGTGCAGCGAGCTCTCTGGCTTTGGTTTGGGTTTGAATTCAAAAGGCAAAGACATCTTGCGGAGACGCGACCAGAATCCTGAGAAAATGACCCCTTGTCGTGAGATTTTGACCCAATCTGGTATAAAACTGTGAGAATTGTTTTTTGTCTGATTTCTCTCATTTCTGGCTGAAATTCTAAAAGAACAATTCGTGAGGTTTTACTGATGTTGATACTGGAACAAAGTTTTGATTCCTCTAGGGACCTAAACTCACAAACATCCTGTACCCAGGATCTTTCTCCCTGATCTCAGAAACTTGATGTTACTATGGAAGATGTTAAAATAGAGGGAGTAAGTGATACCTATTATAGGGGCAGCCTCTCTGATGCTTTAAAGGCAAGTTCTCCTTCGCAGCGTAAGTGTGAGGATCGCATTGCCTTGCTGTACTCATCAGACAATGTTCTTCTGCCATTAAACATATTAATTTAGAACGTAAGATCTTGCATATCGTGGAACTTTATGCACAATACTGCATTGAATATAATTTATCCTTATGCATAAAAATGAGCACTGACAAGATATAAATCACTGTCTTCACAGAGCACTGGTATACCTGACTAAGTTTCTTCCTTAAGCTTCTTCATTAACGTTTGATTAATTAGGGTTGCATTCAGATAGAAATCTACTTTTTGCCATGTTTGTCGTGAAGCCTCTTGCTCGGCTCCCGTGGAGGTTAAACCTGGTTCCCGAGGTAATCCCTTTTTGGTTTTCTTCCCTCAAAATTTGAAACAGAGGTTTCAGAAACAGCCTTCTTGGAAGAGGAAGTCGTCTTCCATCTGCAAGCATATATAAATGATCATCTTATCCATCCCATTTGAGAGAACCTTCCTTAATAGCCTACAATAAGAGGTCTTGCTCCTTCCACACCCATGTGCAAAAAAGTCTTCCTCATCCCATCCTGAGTGAAATGACCCTTTGTTCATTTGGGCACGCTCAGACAGACCAGCAATGTACGCTGCGGGACAGGCCTAGATTCTGAACGATTGAATTTACTGGGATTCTTCCTATTGAGTCTCATGTCACTGTATCTAAGGATCAAATGGCTCTGTCGTCTTTGCTGCTGTAACCCTAATCTTGAGAGGAGTTTGGCAAGGCATGCACTGTTGTCTGGCAGTGGTTATGATTAGAACTGGCTCATGTGGATGGACAATTTGGGACAAAAATATTGCAGAAAACTCAAGACCGTTTAGCACTCAAATGAGTCCAAAGTCCACTCAAGTCCATGCATTAATTGCCCCCATTGGAAAAGTTGCCATCTTTTGAGCAGTCATTTCTTTTTCAGGAGTGTGTTGCAACTGCAGCAGTGATTTTCTTGACAAATGTATTTGTTTGGGTCAGCGGTTTGTGATTGGGATGGATCTGCTCTTAATTTAGGCAAACTTTTTTTCCCCCCTAATGCCAGCCCTTGATAACTGGGGCAATGCTTTCTTTTAACAAAAGACTTGACATCACAAGTGTTAAAGGTGTGTGTTGGTTTTTTTTGTTTTTTTTTTTTTAATGTACCTGCTCCAAGATGACCTGACCCATATAACTCAAAAGAGCTGAGTTTAACTAGCTAACCAATTTCTGTACATACAGCACACCCTAGAATATAATATGCATCTTTTTGAAAAGCAGAATGTAGTAAAAAAGACTTTTACAGAGTTACGGGTTCATAGAGCAGGGACTGAGCCTGATCTTCAGCCATAATCTTCTTGCCCTCCCTTTCCTGCTTAATGAAAGCTGAAACCCTAGCTGCTCCTGAAGACCGATCTCCATGGGTGGAGCTATGATTTTAAAAAGAGCTAAAGAGTCTTCAGGCCTCTGAAATAGGAGGTCAGAGGCCAGGAGCATCCACCAGAATTGCCCTAAGAAAACTTTATCTTGGTAAGGAAAACTTCAAAACCATTAAAAAAGAGAGGTGATCATTTTCACCTCTGAAATGAAGAACAATGAGCAATTAAGTCAATCCACACTGTCAGTTATCTGAATATTAATGCCACAGCTATTGCATTGTGGAGCAGAAATTAGAGCAGGGTGCTTCTATCCTGGTCAGAAAATCAGCTTCTCTACTTAATTTGTGCATCCAAATTTTGGAGGGCTGCTTTTTGGTGGGGAGAAGTTGTGTATTGTACGTGAGAAATACGGTAGTCAGTTCCAGCCAGTTTCTCACAGTTTTTCATAGTTGGTCGGGTCGGAAGGGACCTGAGCATATCATCAAATCTGACCCCCTGCTATGGCAGGAAAGAGTACTATGGTCAAATGACCCCAGCAAAGTGTTCATCCAGCCTTGTCTTAAAGACCCCCAGGGTAGGAGCCAGCACCACTTCTCTTGGAAGTTGGTTCCAGACCCTAGCCGCCCTGACCGTGAAGTAGCGACTCCTGATGTCTAGTCTGAATCTCCCCTCTGCCAGCTTGTGACCGTTATTTCTAGTCACTCCTGGTAGTGCTCAGGGGAACAGGGACTCCCCCAGTGCCTGCTGGTCCCCTCTGACTAGTTTGTAACAGGCCACTAGATCCCCCCTTCAGCCTTCTCTTGTGAAGGCTGAACAGGTTCAGGTCC
>NW_017728997.1:11016015-11024299 GCF_001723915.1 Gavialis gangeticus
GATCCTTTTCTGCCTCTGCACTGATGAGAAGGGAGTTCCCCAGCCTGTAGGTGTGATGCTGGCTCTTCCTTCCCAGGTGCAGCACCTTGCACTTGTCTGTGTTGAATCCTATCCTGTTCTCATCCGCCCACCCCTGTAACCTGTCTAGTCTCAGCTAGTCCAAATGGATATCAAGTCCCATTTGCTTCCAGTAAGGATTGGTGCCAAGTCCAAATGAAGAAGGAAAGGGTTAGTGTGAAGTAGGTAGGTTAGGTGTTCCTCTTGAGTTCATTTCTCTCTGGTGAAAGATGTACCTTTGTCACTGCACTACGTAGGGATTGCATACTCCTCCTTGAGCTAGTTTGTGAGTCCTCAGTGTTCTCCGTGGTCCAGGAGCTGCCAGAGGTCTGTTTGAGTTGCAGTGGAGATATGCCCTTAGGCTTGACATGTTGCGTGTGTTCAAGTCAAAGGGTTATTTAAACCCCACTCTGCCTCCCTGGCTCACTCAGGCTCCACGTCCATGTAAAAAGCAAAAGACATAAAACTTAGTCCATGTCAGGACTGGATCGGTTTAAAAACACAATGCATTCTCTGGCTGCATCAGGGCAGTCTTTTAATTAGTTTAGATCTTGGGAGTTTTATAAGGGAGCTGACTATACCGAGCCCTCTAGCCCTTTTGCCTCTTCGCATAATTTGAAGATTCCACAAAACAGACGGAAACAAGTTTCCAGAGCCCAGCCAAAATGTATTTAAATGTAAGCAGAGCATTTGAATCTACTCTACCACCTTCCATAAGTGTGGACAGCATTCAGCGTGAATAGATCCCTTAGTGATTGCAGCAAAGTCCTCCTAATGAGTGGTTTCCCCCACACTGATTGAGAATCAAAAAACTGGTGCCCGCATTGCAGCATGCTTGTGACAAAGTCCTCATTAGTCCGTTGCTCCTCAGTTATGACATCTTGATTATCAGCTGCATGGATCATCACTATGAATTTACCAAATTGGGCGAGGGGTCTGGCATGTCTGTTTGGCTGAACAGTAATCAGGGTTAGAGGCTGCACATCACGAAGTGCTGACTGGTAGGCTACCCTTGAAATGCCGGTGAAAGCGAGGGGCTGTTTATTCTGAGCAGTTAAGCCAAGAATAGAGACCCTGGCAGGGAAGACTCTGTCTCTGGTAGGCATTGTACATTGGGTAGCTCAGGGCTTAAAATAACTCCTGCACATTTCCTGGGGCAAGTGTTTTCCCGTAGTATTTTTCTGTTAGAAATACATTGCTTTCTCACTCCTTCTCCAGTTGATCTTTTCCCACCTGTGCTGGAAGGGGAAATTTTTCTTCCTGTTTCTGAATTGGTAGAGCCACTAAATTCAAACAGGCCCACTTTTAAATATGGGCCTTTCCTTTCCAGTGAAGGGCAATTAAAAACCAAAGCTCTGCTTTGCTGGACTGCCCCTGTCAACTTGGGGATTGCCCACCTGGAAAAGTTACAGGCGGTAAGCTACAGTAGGAATTTACAGTAGGAACTACTCTGCACTAACTCCCTGCGTGGATGGTTTTAGTGTGCACGAAAGGTAAGGCAGCTGGCTTCACTTCCACAACAGAGCACAGTCGGCTACCTGTTGCAAATACAGTGAGTTGCATTTGGAGGGCTGGTTCCTTTTCCACCTATCAAGCATCACTCAAGTCCCTGAAAAAACATGAATGCTGCCACCAGTACTTCTGTAACATACGGTCACCTTAGCCTTAACGCTGTGACATAAACAAGAATGAGCCGGAGGGTGACCCCCTTGCCTTTTGTAGTAGTCGTTTTCCAGGAACTTGAGCAGGATGGAACAAGATTGCATTTAGGCACCTTGGAGTATCTACGTGGGCTAAGTGCAGACGGTCAAAACGCCCCAGGCTCAGTTGATTCAATCTTTGCAGGTTAGTCTAAGCTGCATGAACTGAACTGATAAGTAAGTGAACAGACATTCACTTTTATTCCAGAAGTGCAACCACAAGCCTCCAGCGACTCAGGCCTGAAGCCGGGGAGTGCTAGAGCACGCCTCTCTGCTGGGCTGTAGAGCAGACAGCCTGGGCCAAGGCTAGCCTGCCCACCCTGCAAGGTCAGGGGGACTTGTGGGGGAGGTGCAAAGCATCCTGGGATGCTGGGGGACTGCGAGTTAACTTGAAGGACAGAAATTCAATACACTGATTTACCTTAAATCAGTTAAGTCTGATACTACCTCCACCCAGGTTTATCTTAAACCAGTTTTGGCCATTTTGAAAAGTGGGTTATGTGCGCTGAACTTCTGTTGTGTTACAGATTTGAACTGGTTTCTGAGCGCTTATGTGCAACTTCTGTCCCAAGCCGTAGAGGCTTCATGTAGGACTAGCTAGTGCACTGGTAAGTCCCACCCTCACATACTGGGCATGCACTTCTTCGGCAAGCCCGTGTGGTCGGAGCTGGACAAGCTTTCCCCACTGATTCCTTTTGGAAACCTTTACTGAGAGAAGTGGAGCAAATGTCTCACCTTCCCACCCCTGCTTGAGGCATGCCTGAACAACACAGTCCCTCCAGCTGATCGTGCCCCACGCTGGAGTGCTGCTCTCGAGCATTTACCGTGGTGACAGTAGCAGATGTCACTGTGGACAAGTGATTTGGGTCGTTTGGATAAGAGGGTGGGGGAACCTGAAGGAAGGAAGGATGAATCAAGAGAGACAGAACATCACTGATGACATTTTAATTCTGTGGAGCTGGTGGTAGCTGATTGGAATACTTTCTAATACAGCTCATTAAATTACACAAAAAGAGAATTAACAGTAGTTTCACAGGTAAAATATGGCAACATCATTGCTATTTTTGGAGTCTTATTAACACCCATTCTTGCTGTCACCAGTTTATTCGCAGACACATTCAGGAATCCCCCAAATTTGATGAATGCGAGCATAAATACTCATTTGTTCAGTTGTCTTTGTCTTTATTCTCAAAGAACATCATTTGTTAGTTATTTATTTTCCTATTTAAAAAAAACACAACACATTTAGCATCCATTCAGAGAGGGGAAACAAAACCATATTCTTTAGGTGGCCACTTGTCAACCATGAAAACATGTTGCAAAAGATCAAAATGAATGGGTAGTTAGCGAAGAGCTCATGGACTGCAACTACGTTCATGCGAATTACTCCACAATTATCTCTGAGTCATGAAAGCATGCGTACATGGATCCTGGCTCCCGGGCACGTTGGACGAATATTTCAGGAAGCCAAAATTAGTGCGATACACGGCTCGTTGGAAATGATGCCGCTAATTGCGTCGGTAAAGCGGTATTGCCTGGGTGCTAGAGAGAGATTGCATAGAGCCGGTGTAGTAAGTACCAGATATTGCGAGCAGCCGACTGAATCTTAGAAGAAGAAAACTTGTTTCAGTGACAATTGATGGTGCTCAGGACCTCACAGATTCAGCCTAAATTGCCTCCATATACTGCACAATAATAAAAATTACTGATTTGACAGGATCACAGTATACGAATGAAAACCGAAATGCTGACTGCGTCGCTTCACCTTTCCCTGCCCACTTGCTGTATATCAAGTTTTTGATGCTGTCCATAATCCATTGCATAGAATGACTCATGGGTTTTGCAGCAAAGCATCCAGATGTAACGAGAGAAATTTAATTATGGATTCTGTGTATTCGTTTGAAAACATTTTTTTTCCCCTCTAAGGGAAAAACGTTGAGCAAATAGCACTATATTTAGAAACAGAACTTAACTGACTAAAATTTTAGCCGTACCAACAGATAAACAAACATAAACTGGTAGCACGAACCATTAATGAAAGATAAATCGTTTGAAGGGAAATGACAGATGTTTACAGGTTTGGCAGGATTTAAAGCAGGGCATGTCTCCTTATATACAGCAACTGTTTTAACAGCTGCTTTTTTTTTTTTCCCGCCCCCCCCCCCCCTTTGCCCTCCCCTAAATTATTTCAGGTTTTTGAGTCATGATGCAAGAATCTGGGACTGAGACAAAAAGTAACGGTTCAAGCATTCAGAATGGAGCAAGCAGTGGCAACCATTTAATAGAGTGCAGCTTACGGGAAGTGAGATCAAACGGCGAGACACCTTCAGTTGAGATTGGGGCGGCCGATTTAGCACATCTTCAGCAACAGCAGCAGGTACTGTAAGATCTATTGCACCTTCCCCACTGAAAGAAAAATAAAGCATTTAACCCGTAAAACCCTTGGTATTTGCCAGTCAGATAACTGCTTGGGAGGACCTGTGCATGGTATTTTGTACCCTGCAGCCTTTAGCCAAATTCAGCCCGAATGCAAGGGGAAATGTATGCTTCGTTCTGGCGCTCTTTTTTCATGCACTCGCTGGAAAGATCCAAGGATCGTAGCCTGCTCCTATTGTCTGAATGTGTTGAGCCTGGTGGCTCTGATTGGGCGAACCACTATATACAAATAAGTACTTTCCAGAATATGTCACTGGTTGGAAAATTCACTAATGCTGGGTTTTGTTTTTGCAACAAATTTTAATATAACCTAGCAACCTCTCTCAACAGAATGTTTTCTATTAGCAAAAAAAAGTTTGTTGAGGTATCTACAGCTGCAAGGCTGAAAAAAAAAAAAAATAGTTATCATATATCGGTGCTATTTTTACTGTAGAAGAATCGGGGACGGGACTGTGGATTTTTGCAGCCCTTAGTATTACATTTTTTAGATAGAAGCAACTATGTTTATTAGCACGACTAACCAGGCTGTGTGTGTTGTGTATCATCCCCCCCCCCCCGATAACATTTGGAAAGTCAGAGGAGATTGTAGAACAAACTATTGCCATGTATTGCTGCCGGGGGTTGGAACAAAAGATGCACCAGAGCAATCACGAATGTGTTTATGCCCAGCCCTCACTTTCTGTAGTGCAGCATACGTTCTTGAAACCTTTCAAGTAAGCTACTGGCAGCTGTGCAACGCTCTTAAGTGCCCTGCGATCTGTTCAGCAGGTTTTTTTTGCTGCAAAGAAAAACCTGCCGTTGAAAAGCTAGCAACCGGAAGGATTGAAAAAGAGCAAGCGGCCAATTTTGCCAGATGCGGGACGGAAAGCTTCCATAACTAAACAACCCTGAGAAATGTATGAAACTAACTGCAATAGACTTTGGTTGTTTCAATCGTTTTCCTCCTACAGGTTTTTACTTGAAGTGAGAATACCATCAGTGAGAAAATCACAGCCATGCTGAATTCATTACTGCAGTAGTCACACAAAACCACGGATAAAATTTCAATAACTGCAGGCCACAGTTGAGTAAACAGTTGCACTGAAACTTAATTCCTGTTGACTTTTCCCTCATTCTTCGCCAGGGGCACATTCTGATTCGTAGTGCAAAGACAACAGGGGTTACAGCTTTGATTAATGTAGGACAGTAGAATAAAATTAGAACAGTAAAATATGTTCAACACAAAGGTCTTCTCTTTAAAAGGCTTCATATCAAAATGAGTTAATTACGCTGTGTTTTCATACGAGCAGGCTGGAATTTTCCAGTCCTGTTCCCTCCCTCCCCTGTGCATGTACTGGCCTACGCACACAAAAGAGCCCCGTCAAAATATGGCATTTTGTCAACCATAAATATAGAACTTGGGAGTTTATTCTGCCTCGCCAAATATTAACCTGCCTGAGGCTGCCATCTTTTGCCGATGTCAGCACTTCCCCAGCATCATTCGGAGGGTCACTTTGGAGTGAGGTAACACCTTAATCTTGTGTGTAATGTGTTGTGTCATTCAACAGCTACCCGTCTGGGCAGTTAAGGAGAGCCAGCCGTGCATTGCAAAGGGAGGCCCGTGTGGTCTTCCAGACCCATCCCTGTAAGGTGCCGACAACGGCTGGGTAGGCTCCTTCCATTTGGCTGTCACTGCCGCAACCGAGACACTGAAACCGAGCAGAGAAAGTCACGTTTTCGGGCAGCTTCACTGAATTCAGCGGATTGTAATTTGTGCCTGGTCTTATCCATTGCCCGTGTCTCCTTTGTCAGCAGAGTAATTGCTTTGAATTAACATGTTTTCTTCCAGGGTTGTAAGCGCCTGGAGGTTTGTGCTCCTTGTTTGAAATGTGCCGTTAATTTGTTTGGATGAGTAACTTTTCTACGGAGTTTTCTTTTCTAAAAAGGAAGTTGCTCACAAAGTTTACAATACTTTCCTGGGAAAAGCAGCGCAACATCCAAGGGACAATCAGAACTGACATCATAAAGCCTCAGTCTTTGTGTTTTGGAAATATTTTTCAATGCCGAAAGAAAAATGTTGTTTTCAGACAGCTAATGCAAGCATTTACAGATACGCATACAACATGGAACATAATGTTTAGATGTTTCTCCATATACAACATATGCTCTCGGGTCACTTAACAGAATGCATACTAGAAAACACTTCTTCAATACAAATGAATGGCTGTTGAAATAAAACAGCTAATTCTTATGAGCATATCGGTCTTAGCTTTTCCTTGCGTTACCTGGCACTTGTATCATTTGGGAAAAAGGAATCAGCAGCGGGTCGTTTGAGCTTTGCTGCTCAATGGGTAAGCTGGTTAGTTCCCCTGTTCCCGTGATGTATAATGGTAGAGCAGAGAACGATGCTGTCATATAACGTTATGGACAATTAATTTGAGTTTGGAATTTAGAATTTGAAGACCGATTTTGCAAAAATTGTTCCATAATTACACAACACAAGCATGTCCTTTGGTTTTTTTGGAGGTGTGAGGGGATAGGAGGAAGGCTGTGATGTTCCAGGAATTATGCGGGAAGTGAGGATTTTTGTGGGTGATTATCTTTTATTGGACCAACCGCTCGGTTGGGATAAGGGACCCCAGGACGATTGCCTTGCATTCAAAAGCTCGTCTAACTATCCCAACCGCGCAGTTAATCCAATAGAAGAGATCACCCACAAAAATCCTTACTCTCACATAAACAGCAAATGTAAATTATTGTGAAATCTGCGCATCCTTGTTGCCACACACTCGAGTGTTGCTTCTCCACATGTCAATACAAAGGTAAAAATATGAATGGGCAGAATATAAAGCTGCATTCCAGCATATCACAGCAGGGCCTGAAATATTGCATCGCTGGTGGTCGAAATACAAGCGTCTCTGCATCACAGAGGACTTCACTTTGATACCCTGACTTCAAGCACAGCCTCCCGAGTATTAAAAAAATGTCCCTATCTTTTGTCTAATTCCAAGTCCTTTTGAACTTTTAGGAGGTAAGGCTTTAATAGTAAATTGTTGACAGAGTAGCTGCAGAGATTGCAAAGAGTTTATTTTGCAAAACTGGCAGGCTCCTATCAATGTTCTCTGAAGGAAAGAAACACACATTGCTGTTTTGCAATTGCTCGCATTTATTGACAACCAGTGCTGAACAGGCAGAATTGGAATGTTTGTATAATGTAAACCTATAGCTCGCCTGATGGAGTGTAGTGTACTTTTAGGTAGTGAATAGATTACTTGATAAAAAGGGTTACAAGGTGACTGCTTTTATGACAAAGTAGAATAGCAATAAAAATGCAAGTGGTACATAGCGAAACAAGAAAGAAGTTAACATAGAGCCCTGTACTTTCTGCAAGAAAGTTTCTGTTCATCACTTTGCCTTTGAACTGAACCAGCCCGGAATGATGAAGCGTCACTTTTAGCTATCTGAAGAGTTTAATTAAATTACTTGTTGGACTTGTGTCCACAAAAATAAGGCAAGGAGGCCTTCCTCCCCGCCCCCGAACAGAATTTGATGCTGATCTATCCTATTTTCTGTGTCCCATTTCCTACATTTACATCTTTACTCCACCCGAAGACAAACACCCAATATATTGGCATATAAAATCCTATTCATACGTATGAGTGACCAAGCATTGTGTACCTCATATATGAGACACGTTAGGCCAAATTTCGGATGTCTTTTGTGTGCAGTCAGTAGTGTTTTTGCTACATGAGTGTGTCATTGATTTCTGCGAAACAGTCTGTGTTATCAGTGTGAGAAAATCACATCTTGGCCCTTGGTAGTAGATTCGATCAATGGGTGCTGAGAGGTAAAGATTGAAGAAGGCTAAAGATACCTGGTTTCACCAAAATTCTCCACGGCAAACAAAGGAGGAAAATATGAGATAAATAGGTTATTCACTGTATTATTCAGAGATTGCTTCACTTGGCTAAATTGAGGGTTTCAAAAGGTTTATTGGAGCATAAATCATTCAATACATATCATAATACAAATGAGAATAATGCCGTCAAATATTTGTAACCACACTCACTTGCTATTAGTTTCATCTTAAAAAAAAAAAAAAAAACCAAACC
>NW_017728997.1:11024450-11031688 GCF_001723915.1 Gavialis gangeticus
CCAACCCCCCCCCTCCAGCCCCAAATGGAAGTAGATTATAAACTGCACCAGAAATTTTATGGTCCCATTGATCATGAAGAGGACTTATCTCTAGAGAACAAAACTACTAAAGCAGATCTAAGATAAAGCTTTTGTTTCGTATTGACACAACTGGGTTAGTCTAAATTTGTTTGTTAGACTTTAAGGGAATGTGCATGTTGAGTCATTTTTGTTGGGAAGATACAGATACAAGGCGTAATTATTAAACTGCTGTATTCACTGAAAGAGCCATTTAAGAGTATAGATTAAATGACTTGCAAGTCATTGGAATTGTGTCTGCTTTTGCATTTTAGTACACTAGTAATTCACCATTACAATAACCTCATGAAAAGATCAATCTAGTTGTAGAGTCTTTTACTTTTCAGCATTGGGAATTAAAAAAGACAGACCTTCCATACATTGTAACTTAGCGTTTTTATCGCTCGGCCCTTTTCCCCAAGTTCTCCGAGCTCCCAATGTTGAGTGAAAGGTGACACGATGTCTTTTTAGTCATTCAAATCTAATAACTTTTAATCTGAAGGTTAAGTAGTGAGATATAAACTAAGGAATGATAATATCAATTTTATGTTCACTGAAGGGCACAATATACCTCTTTCTAGTAGAGGGAAAATTGTGCGTAAAATGTCTTTTGCTTTTCAGTGGAAAAGCTGCGGCTCTGAGAGCTTAGGAATGAAGCAGCACTGGCAAAATTAAATAAGTTTTAACACGGGATGGCTACCTTGCCTGGATTTGTGAATCAATGATTTCTTCTTAATAATGCAATTTTTAGCTCGCTTGTCAGTGAACCGTGCTGACGGGCAGCATTCGGCATCTTCTCTGCTGCCGTGGTCCTTGTTATAGCTATTTATTGACCTCAACAGGCCTTAAATTGCCTCCGGCTGGGGACAGACGAGGAGAAACTGCCACTTGGTTGTACTTGCTGCTACTTTTTTGGCTTTTGTTCTGCTGTGTGCCTAGAAATAGCGCTAGCTAGTTGGTGGGGCTCAGTTTTGAACAGGGCGTCCATACGTGCACTGGGCGTTCCCTGGGCAGATGTTCACACAAGCGCCGGATCCGGGCGCAAGACATCTAACCACCTGCTCTAAGCGCACATCTCAGTTTCGAAGTCCTCTTTAGAAATCTGTTCGTTCATGGTTTACCGTGGCCATTTTTTGCTTATAAATGAAAACAAAATGAAGCAAAGTCCAGTAACAGGAACTGTTCAAGGAACCATGACTTTTGAAATGCGTTTGGTAGCTTGTTTTTCTAACCTTGCATCTTATGTGAAAAGTCGCCAATGATAGCCCTGTGCTGCTTTTATAGAGACGCACTCTCCCCTGGTATGACTACCGTGTCATATTTGCTTGTGCTTACTCATCAAAGCAAAAAAAAAAAAGAAGTTATACATTCACCAGTTAGGTATGTTCAGGCAAACTGAACAAAGGGATGTTTTCAAGTGGTTATCTAGCATGTCTGCACTGATAGGGAAATTCAGTAGATGTAGGATATAAATTAAAAGTCTGTTTCAGATGACTGATGTTATTAAAAACCATTATAGGATACTCCTCTTCCATTGATCTTTATACTTCCAGGTTGTATAACAAGCAGTGCTGCCAAACCTTTGGCTGGTCACGTAGCAAATCTGAAATGGCATTGTGCCTGGTAAGGTATAATGTAGTTTTTTAAATTCACATTGAACTCCTCTTATATTGTGGCCATCATGTACTGCAAAGCATATCACTGCATGCCTAAATTTAAGTGTGCATGCAGTCCCATTAGGGTGATTGGGGCTGATCATGTGTGCAAAATTAGTGCTGTACTTAAGTATCCTGCTAAATTGGGGCTTAAGTGGTTTCAGAGCAGCAAGACTCCTCGTGGAAAGTTGAGATTTCAAAATGAACTTAACTTTTGCTTGGAAATACTGTGTTTTTACTTTTGAATGACTTTAGACTGTGCTGCTCTGGTTTGAAGAACTGATCCCACAGAGCAGCCTTTACTTCTTTATCCTTCTTATGAACAGAGGATTTTGCCACTGCTGATTTTGCCACTACTGGAAACCATTTTACACCAGTGGTAGCTGTTGATTTCATTGGAGCTGTGTGAGACTTTCACATGCAGATGAGACCAGAATCAAGTGCTCTCGCTTGCCCTCTTTTTTGGGTATATTATATTCGTTCTCTTTTAGAGTTTCATTGCTTCACAGCAAACCAGAAGTAAGTCAACATTAGCTAAGCCACCTGCTTCCATAAAAATACAATCAATTGTAAATTGGGAAGTGCTTGCACATTTTATGGGGTTTTTAAATGCAGAGCATCCGTGGAAAACTGAATAATAAATGTTAGTTAAATTTTGAGAGGGTTTTGTATAAAAAAAAAAAAAATCAGCAAATAATGAAATTTAATAATTTCAGGATTTATGATGGCACGTGTAATCAGAGCGTAGCTAGCTATACCAGCTCCTTTCTGAATTTTGTTAGCCCCAATGACTACATCTTAAAACATAAAATGTATTTGTAACCTATTTTAAATAGTGCAAATATTTCATTTTTTTCCATAAAAGCTATATATTGTATCTATAAAGTCAGTGTCAAGTCTCGGATATTTCTGAAGCCTGGGGCAAGTGCCAGCTTTATTACAAAGTTGGGCTTTTCAATTTACTCTTAATCATATTTCTTGCTTTTCTCTCCAAGGTGGATTTTTTTTTTTTTCGGTGGGAAGGCCTTAGTGAAAAATAATGATCCATAAAGTAGAGGACCGCTAGTGCTGGATGGAGTTAGGCTGTTTCAGCTGTGTAGCAAGGTGTTCCTGTGTTGTGTTAGCAAAGCACAGAGTCTCTTCTCCCCACCATAAAGATTCATTACTGTGATGGTACACCGACATCATTTGCAGGTATACGGATGGGCCATTTTTGCTGTAGAGAAGCCTTCTGAAGTGAGTGCTCATGTCTCTACCTTTGCGTAGCCATATTAGACCAAGCCTCTCATTAAACCTGCAAGGCTTTCAGACCAATCTGCGTGCGCTTTCTGAGCCTGCTTACCTTCCTGAGCAAGCAAGCGAGTGCTTTAATGCACGTTGTTCTTTTGACTGATGATCAGCATCATAATTGAGGGATGCCACACAAATGGTTTACATTTGGAGATGCAGAGTAAGGTCACAGTTTGCCTCTGGAATCTGAAGTAACCAGGATTTTATTTCAGATCAAATCTTGGGGGGGGGGTCAGTACATGAAAAACGCCATTATTACCGCATGAAATGTTTGTCTATATGCCTGCCTCTTTTAATTCAATAAGACTTGTTAGAGTTCAGGCGGGATTTCAGGCTCTACTAAATGGTACCTGGAAATTAAGTGCAGGCAGGGGGTGGGAGTGCAGAGAACGTCTCTTCTTTGGGTGCATGCACTCAAATCGGGATGACTGAGTTAAAAGCACAGTTGAAATGCTTGAATTCAGTTTTCTTTAGAATTTGTTTGCATTATATTCCCCGTAGTGGAACGGCATTGCTAACTCGTGCCAGTCCAAGTGCAAGAAGGCTGGCTCCTCCCCGCCAGATACCCAAGGCGCTGCGGTATTTCCCTGTTCGTATTTGCTTTCTTGGAAGCAGGCTGTCTGCTGAAATTCTTATAAAATTTCAGATCCTTGGCTGCTCGCGACAGCTGCGTGGGCAGAGGGTCACCCTGGCATCTTTTGCACACGTCTTACATTATCCCTCATCAGCAACAAAGCCAGAACTTTCCGTTTCCAATTGCTTGCTCGCTGAGATAAGGAACTCGGGGGTATTTTTGTTTCCAAACTCAGCCTTAATACCACATTTTTCAGTTCTACATAAATGCAGTGATTCACTTGCAAAAAACATGTCACCGAACCGAAAACTTAGAACGGGGCGTATTACAGAGCGTCAGTGGCTGGCACTTACCCAGTGAAGACACAGAATAAATCACAGAGTCCCAATTCCCTCGCGTATGCAGGGCTAGCACACTTAAAATAAACGCCGAAGGAGGCATGAACGACACAAAGGCTTTTTGTTGTTCTTCCGCAGGAGATTGCAGACTCCTCCGATGGCCCCTTTCCCCAGGAAAATCACCCCCTCCGCTGCGGAGGGATGACTGTTGTGCATCTTCAGCTTTGCATTATACTGCATTATGTACCCACTTGTGTAACATGTTAATGACTACCTGCCAGTGCATCCTCCTGCATTAAATGGAGGGGTGGAAGTGTGCGTGAGGAAGGGGATGGAGGCAGGCTTACTCTGGATTTCACTTGGAAGCTCGGTTTGCGAGGAAGGAGGAATCGGTGAACAGCCTAGAGACGAGAGGCTGCCCATGGCCACTCTTCAATAGGAGTTGGGCTGTTGGTTTTGTAGGCCCAGGAAGGTGAGGCAGGACTTTTGGGTGTCAGGGCGCTTACTAGGAAGTGGATCAGGTACTGATAATATCTCTACAGAAATCTGTATTGCATCTAAAGAATGTCATTAAAAGAAGGTGATCTATGTTTGCCAAATCCCGACCTCAAATGCTAGGAAGTACGAGAACGACGGCTCTCTGGAGAAGTTGCTATAAATGGCCGAGAGCAGGGTGTTAAAATGGGAAGTGTTTAGGCAACTTGAAAAGCAGGTATGGTTACCAGCCCTGCCTGCAATTAAATTCTGTGGAGGTAGCAAAATCAGAGCCAGCTCTAGGGATGTCCGGGTAGCAGCACGTGTAATTCATTGGCTTACTGGTCCTTTTGCCTCATGCCGAATGAGAACGTGGCTGGAGTTAGCCAAGAGTTCGTATAAGTAGATGCTGTGATTTTTATCTTTCAATTACTTGAGATTTTAGCTTTGGCCAGAGTCCAGCCGTTATATCGGTGAGTGCGGAGGCTGTGATTCTGCCAAGCAAAGGTTGGATATGCGGAGCCCGCACAGTCGGCGCATACTAACCTGGTCGATACTTAGCCACAGGAAGCTGAACAGGAGGGCCCAGAGCTATGTTTGCTGGGGAAATCTGCTGCAATGCGAGTCCTTATACCCCTTTCTGCTCTGGGCAAGTGATGTAGGGTAAGGGTTGGTATCGTCTGCTCCAGCTGCCCAATTTCAGGCATGAGTCCTGCAAAGAGGATTTACCCAGAGACCAGCAGGTTTCATAGATTTCATAGACACTGGGGCTGGAAGGGACCTTGGAAGATCATCAGGTCCAGCCATATGCTTCCCTTTTTGCATAATCAAAGCCATAGTTGTAGTGGCTTGTATAAGGGCTTAGAGTTCCCGTTGCTGCAGATCTCTAAACAGAAGCCAGGAATCCAGTCTCCCGTCCACATCACTAGCTTTCAGCCCTCCTGAATAGCCCTGCTGCTTTCTTATGTAAATTTGCCTTTAGCCTTTTAGTGAGTCCACAAAAACTGCAGGCTAAGAACAAAGCCAGAGTTGCTCTCTTTGCCCATCCCCATCTCCTTGACATTCACCTGCCCATCCCTTCAGCAGGGGTTAGCTTAGGGACCCTTTATTTTTGCCCAAACGATCAAATGCATTTTTGGATTAAACGTGAGCTTTTGTGCTGCCCTACCTCTGCTTCGTCCCTTTTTTGATTTGCGCCCACGATCCGAAACATACCCAGTCGATAACAGGAAGCTTATTGCATGCAGGGCAAAACACCCAACGTATTCCCGTTCCGATAGCTTTCAGCTTGCATTACAGATCCAGAAGGAAAGAAATCCCTCCAAGTCAACAAACAACAAAAAAGTAAACTTATCTTTTATAGTGTTCTCGAAACAAGTGTAAGGTTATAACACTGGAGCAGGTTTTATTAAATCTAGGCATGAATCCATATTGGAGAAATAATCTACAGCTTCCTTTCAGTTTCTTGTCTTTTTAATTAGTGCTGGCAATGGGATTGTTAGCTTTTAAGATATGGTAAATACGAGCCTATTAATATTATTGAACATAATACTCAACAAGGTACAAGAAATGCTGGCTGCTGTAGATGTTTTATAGACAAGTTAAGAGCAGGCCATTTTCTGTTTGACAAGTTTTCCTTTATTGCCGTCGTGTTTAGGTACACAGAACATGAAGCCTTGCACTGTAAACTTTTCCAGGTGTCTACAACAGCTGTCATTGACTGGCAGGCCCAGGGACTGCCTTGGATGTTTTTTCAGTATTATGTGGCGTGTTTGAACCCCTTTTTCACAACAGGAAAGTATTTGGAGTTTAAAGTATTTTCTGACTCCTTATTTTTCGTGAAAAATGATTCGCTAAATTCCACTGATTAGCGCGGAGCCTGTTTGAAGTGTTTTTGCACTGGGTTCCCTTCTTTTAACGTGTGTAGAGATCAGATTAAATGGGCTTAGCAGTGATTAGCTCTATTTACATTATTTTCTTTGCTCAGAAGGTAGGGTGCTCCTTTTTTTTTTTTGCATGTGTTCTTCTTTTTTTTAGTGTCCCTGCTTGATCACCTGTCTCCTCATTCATTACAAGGACAATTGCAAGGCATAATAAATTAAAGAAACGGCCCGTGAAGGCTGTCACAGGAAGTAGGGTACATCCGCTACAGGCAAAAAAATACATACTTTTCTGTAGATTTTCCTGCTTATATCCTTATCTGGGGGAAGACTTTGACAGCTTTGACTTTGAGAGGCTCCATGATTGCAGTAGACCATTGCTAGTGAACGTCGGTAGCTTCACCAAGTGCGGTGACCACAGGAAGTCAGTCTCCAAGCCCAAATCCAGGGTTGCTGTAGACTGTCTCTCCTATCCTCATCATTTCTCATCCTTTAATTAGGGTAGACCAGATTTTTTTTCATAAAGCTTGGGAGGAGGGGGAGAGGGTCGGGAACTGAAGAGCAGTTGTATTTCAAGATAACGTCGTAGCTGGCATCACGTGGTTCTTCCTCTTGCCTGTTAGGGAGGGTCACAATACCGTACTTGTCTGTATGCGTCCCTGTTGATTTTCCTGTCCCTCCCCTGTTGTTGAGCAGAGTCCTTCAGAAAGAGCAGTGGGTTGTCCCTTTGCTTGGTTATGTATAGGACACAAACTGCGAAGCACCCTTGGTCATCACAGCTGCAAGCATCAAAACTTGTGTTACCGAAATGCACCCAACTCAGCCAGAAACTCCTGAGCAATTACAGTAAGGTGTCTTGATAGCAGCAGAAGTTACCCTTATTAAGTATACAAAATTCCACCTTTCTTGGAATTGTGAACTTCTTGCCAGTTTTTAACACCTTTTTACTGCAAATGAATTAGGGCTTTTT
>NW_017728997.1:11031813-11063817 GCF_001723915.1 Gavialis gangeticus
GAATTAGGGCTTTTTCCCGCCCCCCCTCCCCCCCAAACCTGGTTTAACCCAAATGAACACCATATGATGGCGACTCCTGGAAACAGCCTATATAATCATCCCTGTTTCTTTTTGATTCATTCCAGCCATTTCTTATTTCATCTTATCTTCTGATTATTGTAGAAGTACAGCCTTAGCCTCAATAAACACCTCTTCCCTGGGTTCGAAATATGGGGGGGGGGGCTTGGAGGGGCTGAGGCCCCCCCATAAGCTCCCACCATGAAGCTTGTCTGAATAACTGCTATCTTGTCAAAGTCTTGCTCAGATCAAATAGTTACTAAGGTCCTTCCATCTCTAACCTCACATCAGGCGAAGCGAAAAAATGGGCAAACCACTACATTGCAGACTTTGCGGGTGAGTCGGAGTAGACTCAGTCCCACCTGCCTCTGCTAGTTAGGCTCTTTCTTGGGTTATATTCTCATTTCAAAATTCTCCACAGCCTTAGATTTAGGATGAAATGAACGGTTTCATAGGACAGAAGAAAGCACGTGACGTTCAATGCATAAAGCTTATGCAGACCCCGCAGTAGTGACGACAGTAGCACTTCAGTAATTTGTATGTCACTATTGTTTTCTCTGCCAGCCCTCGGTCATTCAGAAAGACAAGACATCTGCACGATGCTTGTTTCGGGTAAGAATATGACAGCTATGGAAACAGCTGTTGGATAGCGGAGCAGTAAAAGGTGAAAGCTAAGAGCATATTCTGCAGAGCCTTAGTTAGAGAATGGCTTATAGCAGAATTGGGCAAGCGCTCTTTTCAAACCCGTCTGTGAGATGTATTTATCAGCACATCGATCACTTCTTCACATCCATGTCCTGGGCGTTGCATTGCAAGAAATGGGACTATATGGCAGAGATACCCTGTTTAGAAATGCCTGAGGTCGAAAGATGCTGTTGTCTATTACCGCTACATTGTCTCCTGGGTATGACACCGGAGGCCACTCGTGCCAGGTACAGACATGACCCTTTTGCTGGTATAAGTGATTGGAAACTGGTCTATACCCATAACAAAACAGAAGTTCGGTACAAGTAGACTGGTTTAAAAATGACAGAGATTTACCCCGCTCCTGCCAAAGGGTGAATGTTTGTTCTGTTTGCTACTGATCTAAACTATGCCGCTTGCAGAAAACGGCGTAACTTAGATTGATTTGCCTCGGGTTTTGAGTGTTGGTACCTAGACGCACATTAGTAGTGTTACTAGTAGCTGAAGCAACAACCTGTACAGCAGTAGCTGAAGCAAATAATACACTGAGTGACAGAGACAGCACAAGCCAAATGTAAGACAATGTTGTTTGACCACACCTGTGTCCTGATCCATAAATCCATTACTGGTCATCTACTTTCTGCATAGGGCGACTGGGATAATGAACTTGGTGCCAGACGCTATCCTTTTCTTCACGTGAAAAAGTAGCCACTTGTAACTTCCCCCTCTCCCCCCGCCAAAAAAAAAAATTAAAATCATAGCAAATTAAACTGGAAAGGACCTCAGGAGGTCACATCTCATCCAACCCCCTGCTCAAAGCAGGACCAGCCCCCGCTACATAACTGCAGCCAGGGCTTTCTTGAGCTGGGCCTTAAAGACCTCCAAGGATGGAGATTTCACCACCTTTCTAGGTAGCCTGTTCCAGTGCTTCGCCACCCTCCGAGCGAGAGAGCTTTTTTCTGATATCCAACTTAAACTTCCCTCCTTTCTTTTATCCTCAACAAGAGCCAAGGGATTACCTCCTGAAGCAGCATGCTCTTGGCACGTAACATCACAGCGTCTAAACAAAACCACACCAGCTTTTCAAGAAATCTCTGGCATGCCATACTGTAACGTGACACTGCTTTTTGTAGTGACACGGTAGCCCAAGGCTGACAGATGAGTCCTGTTTCTGGGAGGAAAGTGAAAACGTTTTCCTGTCTTCCTCACTCCCACGCCTTGCCCCCCTTGAACTGTTAACTGATGGACAATTGTGTTTGGGTCTTCGAAGGCCGGAGTTTCTGACGGAGGAAGGGGAGGATGATCCCGGAGCTCTTATGGGGTCTGAAATGCCAGTAATCTGGAAACAATACTAAGATATGTTCATGCTTCCCAGCATCCTCACATCTGAAATACTCCCAGTGCTTGAGTCCTAGGAATAGGGGCAGGTGTAAAAGTATGCAAGGACCCCATGCAACCAAACAGTCCCATGGTAGCTCCCACTGGGCCTTTGTAGACCCTACAGATCAGAAATAACTTCCAGGATCTCTGCTGATCAGAAATCCACCGAGGCTGCCCTCACCTCGTGGATCTGCCACATTTGTGGGAAGCAACACGGGTTTGCAATGAGTGTCTTGAAGGTCAGGGCTTTGTACACCAGCGACGCCTCCTTGGCAGCTGCGTGGCACCTCTGTCGTTTGCTCTGTGTCGTTTGCATGGCACCTCTGTCATTTGCAAGTGGACTTGACTACATCTCTGCTGCCATTTCTGCCTTCAAAGAGCAGCTGTGGGCTTCAAGCTACCTGAGCGAGGATCACTAGGGTCACGTCCACCTGTTACCTTTACATTATGCCTATATTTTCATCCCGCAATTAGCAAAAGAGCCGCCGTCTTTTTATTGTCCGTACCTTCGGCGGTTGTCTCTTCATCTGTACAAAATCGTCTTGGTTCTGTCTCCGTCCTCCTGTAGAGCGGTGATGCGCTGTGATGTGTGGTATGAGCAACAGGCTGTCCATGACACCGTCTGGCAGGAAGAGAGGACACGCATGCTGCTCACTTTGTGCTGGTAGCAGCTGATAGGTGACACCCTTTGGAAATCAGCTACCCCATTTCCCTTTGGCTCCTCTGCAGAGGTCTGAGCTACGGTCGTGTTCGGCTAAGGCTCCCGTGTGCCATGAGTGGGATCCATGGACATGGCATGGTCGCAGCCCCTGCTGGCTGAAAGAAAGGAAGAGCTAAGAAAGCTGGAAGGCAGAAGTGAAAAACGGCCCGTGGGAAGTTTAATGAAGTCCAAACTGATACTTTAGCCTCACAACCAAGGCCCAGATAACTGGCCACCCTTTTAAGAGGATAACCCATCTAGCCCTTCTTCCAGTTACATTTTTAGTGGCCTGTGACATTTTGCTTGTAGTGCAAGAGTTAACATAAAAAGAAATGTTGAGCCAAAGATGCAGGTAGGGGGGAAATGGGGGTGCAGAAGTATCTTTCTGTTCACTCCCTTCTTACCATGAGCATTTCTCTGGCTAGTGGGGATTTCTTCCATGTAAAATTGATACTCTATCTAAAAGGAGCGTCCATTTTTTCCAGATCTGTGTTTATTACTCTTGCAATTGGCTTTCTGTAGCATAGATCAAAAATAATATCCAAAAGTTTTAGCTGGGAGCTCACATGCATTCGCACGCTGTTGCTGGCGTTTCTTAGTGGTTTTCCTGAAGTATACCGTTTACTACTTGTCTCTACCTGAAAATTAGACTATAAGTTAGGCACTGAAATCTGTATTGAGGTACTTCAAAGACCACTTAGATGCCTAAAATGGATCATTTAGGCATCTAACTTTCAAATCAATCCCTTGGTTTCTTAGAAGTTCTGTAATACAAATTTGTTGGAGTAAACACCTGGAAATGTACTGCTGTCACTAGGGTTAGGCAGGATTTCCACCATGGTAGCGGGGAGCAGAAAATATTGTAGCTTGTGAATTCTCTTTTATCAAGTGATAGCAGAAACATTTCTGTCCCTCTAATGTACAAAGCGGGGCTTTTGTTGAGAAGAGGAGTTATCTGACCTGGTGTAACCTCAGCCAATTGAAATAATAATTGACCCATCGTAGTAGTCACATGAAGAATATTTTATGCTGGGCTTTAATATAAAGAAATGTTGATGAGATCATTACATTTGGAAAATATCGATAAATAATTGATCAACATTACAAAAAGGGTTCTCTCTGCACACAGACTTCAGGGTAGTAAATAGTTATAGGCTCTGTTTGTCAATACCCAGCATGCAGATGACGAGGTGGACCCAATTAGCATGTAATAGGCCTGAAGGACATTTGTAGATAAGGGTTAAACAACCTATTGAAGCTGAACCCATGAACCTGTTTAAACTGCCAGACTTGTTTGTTTCAATAAAACTTTTTGTCTCTGCTGTGTACATATTTTCCAGCATATGCCTTTCATTCTACAAGAAACACTTAAAGTCAGGTTTTTAATATAATGTTGGTAGCAAAGTATGAAGGACAGAGGAGGTAACAGAGAAGGCAACTTGCTAATGCAAAAGCAGTGTACTGAAAGTCACTTTTATTTCTTATTTATAATCTACATGCACACTCTGGATAATAGATGACAACGCTCATTCAGTACTTTAACTTCAAAGCAGAGAGAAGGCATGGATGACAGAGCTGGGAGCTGGAACACAAAGGTACTAACAACAAGAGGAAAAATGCCTGTTTACTGGATTGCATTTGTTAGCACGCTGTCTTCAGATATTGTTCCCCCAGGAATAGTGCGAATATGTGCTGCACGAACAATGATTTAACATCTGAAAATGGTACTTAAAGAGTTTTCTGTCTGGTAGTAATGTGATGAAGGCTTCTGAATGGAACCTGGGGACTTCATTTCTTCTATTTATCTATATGTCTCTCTGGTTTTAGGCAGCGGTAATTGCATATTTAACCCCTTAAATAGGTTTAACCCTCTCGGCACCAACTTTTTTTTTTTTTTTGGGGTCTCCTGGCTGCTTTTGTTGCACGACAGCTGTGCCGCCTGAATTCCTTGCCAAAAAATCAAAAAGACAAAAGAATTTCGGAGAAGTTGTAGCCAGGGACATGCATTGAGAATAATACCAAGCTCCACCCCAGCCTTTCTCTTTCTTTCCCTCTTTCTCGCTCTCTCTCTTTTGGAAGGAAGGCAGTTTGAATGTAGATAATAGCAGCTACGAAAAAGTGCTTTAATGGGATTCGGTATAGCTGGGAGCCTTATAGCAGAGAGCGAGCGAGCTGTAATGAGGGGGGAAGTTGTAGATAGTGCTCTAAATCAACAGTATAAATTTGCTGCTTACTTCAGCAGTATACTTCTTTCCAGCGTTCTCAATTAGCACTTGTTCTGGGGGCTTGCTTAATAGCTTATGTGAAACAAATATTAACATAAATTGTGTAATTATATCAAAATCCCAAATTCCTCCAAGATGAAAAATTGTTTGGAGTTAAGACTACATCTGCAGCAAAACATCATCCAGTTAAAGGAAACGAGGTCTAAGGAAAGCCCTAAGAGTGGAGCCGAGCTACTTTTACAGTGTATTTCCATGGTATTTAAATTACGATACCAGTGGGTATTTTTAATTAGTGCCTCTTTAAAGTGTGCACTTGTCTACATAAGCCATTTTGGCAAATTTGACTCGTTCATACAGTGGTTGCTGTAAAAGAGGCCAGCACAGCCTGCAGGAATTAGAATTAAAAGTTTCTGCAAGCTGTTGTCGACATGACCACATCTCATTAACTTAAAAAATGGAGATTATTTGCCTGAAAGCTTGATTTGACTAACAGTAATCAAATATTAAGCTCAGCGGAGGAGGAGGAAAAACAGCTTCACTGTTGTGATCTATATCGTTAAGTGTTTTGTGGTTCTCTTTAAATAGCTGTATAAGATTTCTGTTTTGACAAACATAACAGGGGAAAAGGGAAAAATAGACATATGGCTTTGAAAATAAGCTAAGGTTAGTTTTATTTTACATACTGAGACATTATTTACCAAGTGTACCAGAGATAAATATGATTTCTCAGATGTTTCATTAAGGTGGCAGAATTGATTATCTCTAAGCAGTTTCCCCTGAATTATCAAAGTTTAAGTACTGGAAATTGGTTCTATCTCATGATTATCTTTTGCAACTGTTAAATAGGCATGAACTGTACATTTATACCCTAGATTTATGTTATTGTTTTAACAAAATACAATGAAGTGGGCTGCAAAATTGTGCATAAAATCAACCAAAATAGAAAAGTGCGTTGCTTATCTCATGAATTCTTTAAATAGCTTGTTAGTTAATTTAAGTAGCTGGGGGCGGGGGGGACCCTCTCTTTTGGGCAGCAATTAAGGTATTTGAGCATGAAAATCTGAGCAGCCAGATAGTCAAAATGTGGCGTTCCATGGTTTTGTGTTTTCACATTAAACAAGAGGCAATGTAATATCTAGGTGTAAACTGTGGTGCACATTATTAAAAAAAAAAAAACAACCCAGGGTGCTGTTAAACAAAAGAAGATAAAGTCTTGTGCCTTTTTATGCCTTTGAACTGAGAACATGTGCTGCATTTTACTAAAGGAACATGAGCCTTGAATGTAAGTAACTGGTTTTTGCATTAGGTACTCCCTGGAGGTAGCAGAAAAATATCATGTCCCTGCATGAAATGCGAATGTGAAATCTACCAGAAAGAAATATTTATGACCATTTTATGCTTGATTAGACTTGGATGACATCTGTTAGAAGACAGGGACTGGACAAAGAGAGAGACGCTCGGGGGCAAATGTTAACAGAGTTGTTTAGATGATGCTGGGGCAGAAGCGTCCATTTACTGCCAGGCAAAACATAGGAATTGTGTTAGCGAGAGTGCAGCTGACAAGAATTCGCTGTGATGGAGACGCTGTAAACTGACTAGCTGAAATAGTAAAATGCAGCTGTTGATATTCACTGCGCTACCTCAGTTGATGGTCAGGTAGCTCAGCTAAACACAAGGTACAGCAACTTGCAGGCGGCAGATGCATTCACACAGTTACGGAAAGGTGAGTAGGTTTCGCCAAGGTGACACGTGGCCCTTTTCAAGGTGTTATTTCGCCTTCCCAAAACCCCCTTACTTGTTCTGGGAAAGTCCAAGGAGAACGCGCTGCACTGAAATCCCCGCCTAGCTTATGCCCCTTGCTTTACTTCCTTGCTAGTCCTGCTGCCTGCTCTCAATGCAACTTGGTGCTCGGCTGGTTTTAACTTTCTCATTTGAATGCGGGGTGGGGGGCAGGTTCCCATCTCCTTTACCCTGCTGTACATCTAGAGCTGCTCCCTTCCAGCCAAGGGACTTTTGCCAGGTTTACATCACACTCCACAGCCAGCAATTTAATCATTTCCAATGGTGTCAATTTTTAACTGGGGGGGGAGGACATTTTCTCAATTGTTAGCATTTATGTGCTTAAAAAAAAAAAATAGCCTGTTTATAGTGTCTGCAAAAGTGCTCTTTTATGGCTCGAGGTAGCAACACTCACTTCTTTCTGGGTCTTTTCCCAGCTTTCTTTTCCTGTAAACTTTCTCTGTCTGGAATGCTTATGGGAAATGTTATTTTGTTTTTGTTTGCAACAGTTCTGTTGTTTTGATTTTGTCTGAGCGGTATGGAAAACACGACGTCACTCCGAGTGGGTGTTTTGTCTATTGGCCATTTGGCTATTGCACATATATTTCTCATACTTACAACATGATGACAAGGGAACCCAAACGGCACAACGTTCCAGTTGAATTTTTGCTTTTCCAGTTTAATAATAGTGAAAGGAAAACAAAGTTAATAGATTTAGCAGTTTTGATACCGCTCGCATGCTGATAGATGACTTGGGTTGGGTTTTTTTTCTTTTTTTCCCTGTGGTTAAGGAGCGATTTTAGACAGAGGTCAGATGAATGCATATATCAGTTTCCATAATAAACTGCATAAGGATTATGTTGCACATTTTGCATACAGTTGTGAAAAACTGTAATTTAAGTAGCACAACCCATAAAAGGGTAATAAACAATTTTAATATCATTAGTATGATTAGTTTATGGTACTTTTACCCTGGTTTTTAGGCAGTACATAACATAAGCTCGACCAATAAATGTCTTTTAATTAAAAAATGATTTAGAATAAATTTCTGACTGGAAAACAGAACACAATGTTCTGCAGATGACTTAGAGGTGATAGCTGCATAGATTTAAATGCAAGATTTACTAATTCCTGCTTCTCCTTTCCCATGTTGGGGGGAGCATGTTGAAAGGCTATAGAATACAGCTTTAAGACCGGATAATTTTTATGTGTAGTACAGAAATATAAAATGGAAACTATGATTAATTTTTCAATTTCTCTCTGCAGATATCTAATAATTGTGCCCATGGACTGCCAAAGGCTCCCATTAAAGATTTAAAATGCAAAGAAAGGTAGAATCAAAAAGATGGTATTTTGGATTAAATAATGTAAAATAACTGTAGGGCAATAGCAAAGTGAAAAGCTATTGGCAAAATAAAAGCATGGCGTTGACTCTCCTTGAGACGCACTTAAGCATATCCACTCTCTCATGCATCTTGTTGCCACTGTCGTGTTTACAGTAAAAGAAAAAAAAAAAGCCCCCACGTATTTATAAGGTCGCTTAAACTGGTCCTGCAAATATGCGTTTGTCCTTCAGATCTCACTTTTTCTTAATCGGAGTGATGCACGTACAAGTATGAGACATGGCAGTGCGATATAAAATTTTACCTATCTGTATTGGCCGGGGCAAAAAGCTGGTGTCCAGCCTTAAAGAATTTGTTGGAAATCCACAGGATGCATTGTTTCCTTCGTTGAAGATCCCCGAATATCGGGAGAGTAGAGAGCATTTTGTGATGGCTACCTTGGGAACGTGTTATTTTTGTTAAATAAAGGTAATTTTTATAAGCCTACAGAAAGGGATATTGCATCCCCAGTATATAGAGGCTGTCAGAAAGGTCCAGCTGGACTTATCCTCCCTTTTCTGTACTGTCTTTATCACTTTGCTCAGTTCCACATAATAACATCTTCATCTGAGATTGCTGTGGCACAGGGGAACTGCATTTGTTGATCAAATTTGGCTGGATAACACTGTGATCTCGTATCCTGAAGTGCGGAGATGTGCCTGGAATACTTAAGCATAAAGCTGGCCTCTTGATTGATTGATTCTGCCTGTCACAGAACAAGATAACTGGATCAGTAAATACCCTGTGCACTTCAACTTCATCTACACAATCAAAAGTGAGGGCATCATGGGGCTGAAAAACACCGAGGCATGATGGGAATATATACATTTCAGAATGATAGCCAGGAACTTAGTGAAAAAGAGAAGTCTTTCTGTGTGTTCATACTTGAACAAAAGGGAAAATTGCATTAATTTTGGTATGTTTGCAGTGTACCTGACTCATGGCCAGTGTTTTTCAGTCCGGTACTGGAGTAATGCCTCCGATCTGCCAGCGGAGTTGTACCAGCTTTATGCTGAACTCATGCAAAGGTGATCCAGACTCAAGATTTTTTTTAGCGGGGGGGGCAGTTGGTTTTGTGCCGGTCACAACAGAGTGCCTTGGCCCTTAGCAGGTAAAGTCACTGCATTATTTTATTATTTTCTGTGCTGTGAAGGTGACTAGAATTACGGAGGATATTTTGGACTTGGGCACACTTCAGTGCCGGGCATCCTGAGCGTCATGCTGAAGGATCCTGCCTATTCCATCGTGGAAATGCAGGCTGAATTTTGAATCGGGTGGGATATGCAAAGAAATAAAACGCGTAGCAACTTTTAAGGTTCAAAAAGGGCTCAAGTTTCTTAAAAGCAGGAACGTGGGCAAACAAACAGGTTTTAGGTCTCTAAAGTTTTATCCTTTTCACTGCAGTGGTATTTTGGGGACAGAAAATGCCTGCCAGGGTTGGTGCTTGAATGGCAAGGAGTGTTTTAAAGAGCAGTGCTCCTGCTTAGAAAACATGGGCAGCGGGTAACTCGTGGCGTATGCAACTACTAGCTCATCATTATCCCTAAGAGTTTCCTTCGCCGTGTTTCGGCTATGATATCCAGTAGTTTGTGCGAACAACATGAAATAGAAGGGCAGAAGGGATGCCTGTTATGGTGCTGGCATTAGTGCTATTTGGTTACTGCCAAGCTGTTTCTCTAAGGGACACATTGCTTTCAAAGCATGTCTTCCTTCAGTGGTTTGGGACATCATCCCTGTTGCATTTATTGGGAGCAGAAGCCGGTCATTCCACTGGTACCACTGGGAGTCTGTCCTGTGCAAGGACTACTGGGCAGGACCCTAAATTTGCCCTGCATTTTCTTGGCTAGTTGAACAGCACCTTTTGGCAAGGGCGCCTCACCGCTACGAGAAATAGCCTCGAAGTGCAGTGCGGCACTGAGACACTTACTTGTTTAGTTTGGTTTGTATTAACAAAAATGTTTGGCAGCGGGAATCAACGCTGTCGGCAGCTTTGATTTATTGATTTTTAACTTTTCGAGAGGAAACCTTGTAAAAGACTTTTTAAACGTCTAGGTAAGATACCTTAAGAGAGGATTTTGTCCCCTTAGGAACGATGGGTCCAATCCCGTAGCTTTATTCAGGCTAAAGCTCCCACTCGTTTTTCATGCTGGTTACAGCCATCTCAGGAGACACGGAGCATGGATCCTTTTCTGGTGGAGAGAGGTAGTTGGCTGAGACTCAGAGAGTTAGATGTCCTATGCTCTGTGACTTGCATGGAAAGACGAGTTCCTAAGGCCTGTTAAAATCTCAGCTTTACCCCCTTTTTTAACTGTGGAATAGAACCGGATTCCAGGATGAAGTCTGTGCGGAGACACTAGCACGACGCGCTCCAGAGAAAACCCTTGCAACTCGCAGCTACCTCCTCAACCCTGCTAATCCACATCCTTAAGGGCCGCAGCTACACTACAACGCAGAGTTGTTGTGTACCTGGAAGAGGAGACATCAATGCTACAATTGAGTCTGTGGTGGGATTGGATGTTGGGGTGGCTTTATTCAGAGGAGTTTGCCGTTAGCTGTGACTGGCAAATTGTTTTCAGAATAATCTAAAATATTTAAGTTGACATGTTTACATAGCAGTAATACTACCTAAAATCTAGACTTGCGTGTGTTCCTGGAAACTGTCTGCAAGACTTCAGCTGATGCCTAAGGAGGGAGAGCTGCAGGGTTCAGGCATCTCCCTCGTGGTTTGCTAAGGGAGACCAGGTTACTGACTGATGTATACTTTGGATCACGCCATATCGTTGCGTAGAAGAAAATGCCTAAGTGCAGAACGCCGCATGTTTATTTGCATGGTGTATGGATTGTGCTACGCTCTTTACCTTCGTGTCCTGCTAAATGGGTCCGTTTGTATTAGCAGGAAGACTTCTGGACATGGTAATTTCATGTATTTCTCCCAAGCGCTCTACTTTAAGCATGCAGTGTTTGACTGTGGCCTATGTTAGGAGAATCATGTCTTTTGTAAGCTTTCTGTCATCCCCGAAGTTGCATCGCTTGCCTGCAGTTGTACGATCTGCCATGGTGCCCAAGCTTGACTAACGGGCACCAAGTGTCCAGCTGAATATGCCGTGCTGTGCGGGTGTTCGTCTGAGCTGGGCTGTGGAACTGGCCCTTTCCAGCTGCAACCGTGGTTTGCTGCGTGTTGAAAAGGGTTCAGGAAGACTTGGTGGCTGTGTGTGGACACTCACCAAATGTGAGTTTCTACCTAAACCTCCAGGGCTATCTTAAGACTGCTCATAGATTTCAGTCTAGCATGTCTTTTTGCCTGGAGCATGTCCTGGTATCTTGGTGTCGGTACAGTCTGGAAGTCATGCTACTTGACGTTGTGAATATAGGTCGGTATTACCTCCTTCAAGAGCCTACACTGCTGAACATGCTTTGGAGGATAGGTTTTCTAGGTTACAATACTTGGCCTTTTTGTTCTGGTGCCATTTCAATTGCTCACAATTTACTTTTATTAACCAACCGGTCACTGTGCTTCCTACATAGTGAGTTATAGCAGCAACATCTCTGTCAGGCTCCCGCACCTACTGTGCTTGAAGTGATTTCTGATTAGTTGCCCAGAGGTGATAGGCACAGTTGTACAATCTGATGACTGTGGTACAAGCTAATTTCAGCCAAGGCCCAGTCATTTGTGATGCTGAACTGCCTTGTGATATGTGCTGAGCTGGTCTCAGAGGATATTTGGCATCTCACAGGAACAAGTCTAACAGGCAGAAACCAGTAACACACAGCCTCGATCTCTAGAGCGACATGCGGTGCTAAAAAAAAAAAGTCTATAAAACTTGGGTGAGTCAACAGAGCAATGATTACAGGAGGGCACCTGTGCTACTAGGGCTAAATTGGGGGTTGTAGGGTCCTTCTTTTTCTATCCAAAAAGGAGGACCAGAGGGTGATGGCAGGAGGATGACATACAAGTTTTTCTTTACCAGCTATGAAGAAGGCAGATAAAATAAAATCGTCCTTCAATGTTGAAGTTCTGCTTTCGATCCCTTTCCCATTCCCGGGCTACCCAGTGCTCTGAGAGTGCTGGAAATGATGCGACTGTCGATTTTTATAATGTTCTCTAGCCTAATTTCTCAATTAATCTCAAATGTAATTGAGTCATTTAAACCAGTTCTAAATTTGACCTTCTGCAGATTCGTTTGTGAAAAGTGAGACTTTCAACCAGAGACTGGTACGTTGCAGTATCGCGGCTCAGAAATCCTAGAGAGCTGAACCCGAACCTTTAAGAGATGGTGGTAATCGCTGAAAAGTCAAAATTTCCAACAGTTACCATGCAGTGGCATCTGCTGTATTTTGCAATCGTGGTTTTACAGTCTTGAAAGTAGAGAGAAAATTTGGCAAATGGTTCTTCTTTAATGTTCATAAATATTTTTGGCACCGAAAATGGATGAGAAGGCTAAAAGCAGCCTGTACCTACACCATAACAGCCAAACATTTTCTTGAAAGTAGTACCACCACAATCATTAAGACAGTACCGAATGCTAGAAATGTTTACTTAAAGGAAACTATCTCCCTGCGCTTTTCAGCAGTCAGAAGTTTTGCAATAAGTAGCCATCATCCCAAAGGGGAACATTGTGGATGCAGCAGTGAAATAATGAATGTGTGAATGACAAGTGGCTAAAACCCTCTTAAATAAAGGCAGTCTAACTGGGACGTAGGCCTTCCTTTCGGTTATATGTAGTTTTAGCTTTTTCCTTTCTTTTCCCAGTTCTGTTACCTGGGGAGATGACGGGAGTGATTTTGAAGCAGCATTTGCAGGTCAGGTCTATAAATACCTATGTGAGAAAACTCCTGATTTTGGAGAAAGGTGGGGCAAGTTCACAGCTCTACAGATCATTTTGGTCCCCTCCACCATGAGACTTGTTTTCCTGGGCTGGAGCCCTGTGATGAGGCTGACATGTCGATGTACAAAGCTAGTATTTAGTTTGGAGTTTTCCGCATCGAAATGATGAACTAAACAGAACTCGTTTGCTTTGTTTTTTTTCTTCCTTCCCTCTGTAGCTGTTTGAATGCGAAGTGACATACTGCAGACAAGTCTCAACATATCCACCCCCGCGCTTGACCACTAGAATTAATAACTAGCCACATTCCTTGATGAATCTATAGGGATTGGAAACTAGGCAGCAGAGTTTGCTATGCAAGAGAGTTAATAAAAATTTTCATTGCTGGAGGAAAGCTTATATACAGTAGTCTGTTTGTCCTGTGTTTCAACCACCTGAGTCGGAGCCAAAAAAGCAATTGTCTACTACATATTTCAAACAGATGCTGAGGGGTAGAAAGGGTGACTAGAATTCACAGCAATAACGTGCTGGCTCTTTAAGTTCCCTTGGAGGAAGCGAACCCATAAAATTTTTGCTGTCGACTTGTTTGTCCAGTGCTTTGAAGTATTTAACATTAATTTAGCCTGCAAATCATTGCCACCTCAATTTTTCATTGAAGTATCGAAGCCTGTTAAACGCATAACGTCGGCGCGCACAAAAATTGATTCCTTTAGCAGATATCTTCCTTTAACGGTTATCCCTTTAAAAGGTTATTATTGAAACCAGCCATAGGGAATCCTAGCTATAGATTTGCAAAGGAAAAATTCTTGAGTTCACATTTATTATTTTAATGGAGGTGAACTTGACTTCTGCTAGGCAAGTGTATTTTCACTTGCTTGCTTTCATCCATTTTCTGCTCTTCAGGCCTTTTCCCATTTTTACTTGCATTGGGCTCCTTTGTCATAAATCAAAGTAGGGAGGCCGAAAAATCTGGATGGTGCCCTCCAGATACCCATCCTGTACCTGGTAGGGCGGTGGTCTGATCGGAGGAATCAAGGCATTGGCAGCTGCTAGTGAAGAAGCCGTTGTGCAGACTTTCTCATGAATGGCCCAGGTGAGAGGAGCCTCCCATTTGCTTTGTGTCTTTGCTTGCTCCCCTTTCTGAAGGGCTGGGCGACCGGGACTTGTAGCCATTCAGGGGGAAAGACATTCTTCAGCCAAATGCCACTGTCCCTGGGCTGGCATGCCTGGGCGGAAAAGCATAACACGGAGATAAGCCGGTGCATTTTCTTTGTCCCAATGCCATCCTCTTTCCCTGTTTTACGGACCAATGGGGGATGTTGGCAGGTGTCATGGAGGTGACTTTAAAAAGCAAGTTGGAGAAGCCACATAGGAGCAGCACGTTGGAAGATATATTGTTGTCTTGCTGGACACTTTGACACTGCAGCCGGTTTCCCACCGGTTGAAAAATGTAATGCAGCGATGCCACGAGACATTTACAGTGGCTCTAGCGGTAGAACAAAGAAGCAAACGTAATTCTGTTTTCTTGGTGGGAAATGAATTAAAGTTGCATCCATTTAGCGGCTGCTTCCCATCCTTGAAATGACAAGGGCCATTGCAGACTGTCTTTGCTTCAGTGCCGCTGAAGATCTCTTCTCGGGTTTCTGGCAGAACATTTGTTACAAATACTTTTCGCTCCTGGTGGCTTCAGGCGCCCGAGTATGTGGGAGGCTGTTGGGTGTCGTGAGTTTTGCGCTTCGCCTGATGGTCCTACAGAAGCTGAAGGAGGAGTTAGCATGATGATTTCCATGGCAGCGTTGCCACCTTTGTTTCAGAGTTAACATCCAGCCTAGGTGAATGGGGTAGTTGATACTTCTCAGATGTTGTTTCAACCTGTCTCCAGACTTCTGGCTTTTAAATGTGAGGGCTAATGACATTTTCGTTTTCTTTATTATTTTGCAAGAGAGCTGAGATTGCTCAACCAGGCCTGGCTTTTGTGGCGAGCTACCACATCACAGACTACTTTGAGACCCTGATCATAAGCCCCTTTCCTTTCCTTTTCCTCCTGTTAAATTTCTGATCTCTCCTTTCCCTGCATCCTCTTTATTTGGCTAATTCAGCATTTAGTTTTCAGAAGCCCTCTAGGTCTTCTGCATTTCTCCATCCTTTCTGACTCCTATTCTGCAGTAGCGAGGAGTCATTCCTCTCCGTGGCGTGGTCTGTGGAGGTGCTTTTGTGACACAGCAGTGGCAAAAGTGGAGGGCATTGGCTGTGAGGGAAGTTTAAAAAACACCATCAAACCTAACTTGGAGAAAAATAATAACACAGGGGGTGTCAATTGAAAACCAGCAGGGTGGCAAACCTACTGTACTGTAGTAGGAATGTAGCAGCCTCAAGGCCCTTTAAATGATTGGTGACACACTAGAGATATTGTTAAATTACCTTTTTTATTGGTTCTTGAGCCTTATGTATTAAAAGACTATTCTTTGGAAGAAGTCAAGAGAATCCTTATATTCCGTTTCGATCTAAACCCGAGACCCAAAACCTGGATGTGGATCTGGACCTGACTTTTGCCAGAGTCAAGGGGAGCATTTGGATCTTGGGTTTGGATATATGAGACCTGTCTCTCCTTCCACAGACTGTTTTGAAATGCTTATATGGCTACATAATCTGTTATGCAGCAGGATTGTAGCTGGAGGGTGTTTGCATTTTGGCATGTTTCCCTGCTAAACAAAGTCTTTGTAAAGTAAGTGTATGTGTGACTGAATTTACCATAGCAAAAGCAAATTGAACAAGCAAGTTAAGTGGGTTCTGCAGCTCTGTGAAATACTGCAATGTATCCATAAAAGTATCTTATGCCTGTTTAAAGATTTAAAAAAACAGTTGTATTGTTGTTAGTTTTCTGCACCAAAAATTGAATATGTGGATTTTACACGGTGCTAAACTCAAAAAACTCAGTGGATGTATTTCATAGTGAGGAAGGGACCGGAGAGTAGCTAAGTCTAGCCACCCAAGGCAGGAATTAAGAGAGAAGAGACATTAACTTAGGCTCCTTGGAGCCAGTGTTGCCCCGGATATGCGCTCCAGAAACTCCACTCAGTTTACAGCATATATTCACACAAATTGACCTCCTGTGCTGTACCTTAATTTCTCCATCTGTATAATTGGCTAGGGGGAGGGTTGGATACTGCTGTTGGAAAGCTCTTTGAGGTCTTGCTTTGGGGCGTCTCTGTATGTATTAATAGCCATCCTGGGGTCATTAGATGCAAGAGAAATGCAAGCTTGTGGTAAAACACTGCATGAATTGTAATGCTGGTAGGCTCAGTTCTCTTCCGCAGGGCGCGGTAAGGGTGTCTGCTGCAGATCCCACTGCAAAACCTCAACATGGGTTTCGGTAGGACTCTGACATGCAGTCCAGGTACGCTCTGCCTTGAACATAATGATTTTACTGATTGATGATGCAAGTGTGCTCCGAAATAATGACAAGCGCAGCCGTAACCTGCAATGGGAGCGGCGATAGTTGTTGTGTAGCTTGGACAGGATCGGGGGACCACGCTCACAGCTTGCATCCACCTGCGAATGGAGCAGCAGAGTCTGTTCAAAACCTTAATTCCCCTCCTTTCACCCCAGACAAGCTGGAGGTGATCTGTGGTGGTCAAAATAACCCCCTCTGGCCTGGAAGCAGAGCAGCTTTGAAAGTATCTGGATCAAGGCTGGGATGGATCCAGAATTGGCAGGAGGAGATATAACCATTTTTCCGAACCATTGGTGCCCTCCCTCCCTACCTTGAGCTGTAGCGCGCGTAGTTTAGTTTGGTCTACTTCCAGGCCCTTCACATCTGTTGGCCTTCCTTCTGGTTATGCTTTTTTGAACCTCACTGCAACTCTATGCTGTGTTTGTATCTGGGTTTACACTAGAGATGGGTCAAGGGTAAATGCACTCCAGCACTAGGCAGAACGGTGGATCCCAACCACACATGTGGGGAAGGGGTTTAGGTAGACAAACCATACAAATGTTAGGTAACTTTCCTTATGAGGTGGCCCATGAATGGGAAGGAGGCCTGTCGAGTGCAAATAGGGCTGTTTATTTTGGGACTCTTCGTTCTGACGTTGTGAGTATTTTGGCAGCAGGGCTTCTTCTGGGTGGTACCATACACATAGTCCTCACTCCAAAAAAAGAAAGACCAGCAATGTAGTATGGTTTCTGTTCCACTGAGAAGTTCTGATTGAAATCAGAATTTTATAAATATAGTCCTTTGAAAGGGAAATTTCAATATTTTCCAGCATCTGCTAAACCATAAGCAGCAGCTCAAGATGTGCCGGGAGTTGAGAAATGCTGTGAACTTGTAATTCTGAATTACAGCAGGGAATCAGGTTTAGTTTAGGGTTTCTAACCCCTCCGAGATCAAAAAAAGTGCCAGTGAGAAAGATAAAGTATCAAGTGGCAGTGCATATGCCAGACTGTCTGAAACGAATCTCTCCAGTTTGCGGAGGGATTCGTCATCACTGAATTTTGTTAGAAGAAGAATATGGACAAGCCTTTTGATTAGCACATCAGAGTATTACCCAGGAAAATTTAATTTGGATGCAAAACAGTCACTGAAGCATTTTTTTTTTTTTTTTTAATGTCTCTCTCTTCTAGTGTTTGGGATCTATCTAGTCTGTCTGTCACCTTGGTATCTAAGTGCTGAAAAACCATGATGAGAAAACAAGGGTGCAGAAGAAAGGTGTGTTATCTCTCCGTTTCCCTACATTACAGGGAGCTGTGAACTCAGACGTTCAAGGATGTTAAGATGTTTATTTTTTTTCCGTTGTTTAGTTGTATTTCTTTCGAGATGTCATTTTGAAATGGCACGGCTACGTCCCAACAGCGGGTCTCACGGTTTGGGAATAGAGTGAAGCCTAGATCCAGTAAGGTCTCCTTGAGCTGGGAGTGTACAGTTGGGATACCACTGAGAGAGACTTGACCTACACTAGTCAGTCATATTTACCCCACGTACACGCAAACCTGGGATGATAATCTCTGTGGAGTACGGCCATCTGACAGCGAAGAAAGGTTAAGAAGGTCTGAGGTTTTCAGATCTCAACTTGCTAGGGGCTTTTGGAGAGAAAGCCCAACATTTTGATAACTAGGGCAGTTTGCAAAGCACAGGTGTGTTAGCTGCGTATACGTTTTACTGCCGCATCTGTACCAACCTCAGCCTTGCTGAGCAGGAGGCCTTCAGTGCTCAGGAAAGGGAATTATAAGCAGTCCAGGTTTAAGTCAATGAAAGAGTGAAAGATTGTGACCAAGTCATTATCCGAGAGGGAGTTCTCCATCACTGTGGCAGTCTTCACGTCCAGAATGAGTCCAACGTAACTCCAAAGATTTGCTCCGCTTTGAAAATCCATTCTCCAATGCTTTGGATGATGAGCAAAATTAGGCAAATTCCTTCTAAGTCTTTGTCCTTTTCTGCTGTCACCGTTTTTACTGCCCTTGGGCTGAGCTGGGATTGCTCCTCCTTTTTTCCTCTGTTGCTTATACCAAAGCAACTGGACCTCTCGGTAAAGACAGAGGCTGCGTTAGCTGGGGGAGAAAACGTGGAGCCCAGTGCCCTCTTGGGAAGATGACACACGAGCATAAAGCAGCTCATGATTTCTCTGCAAGGGTTCATGTAAGAAGAGGACAGAGAGTTGATGTAGAGTCCACTGAGGTAATGCCCTGGGTTACAAGGACAGGTGCCAGTTATACCTAGCGGAGATCTACCTAATAAAGCTGAATAGCTGACAAGGAAGCTCTGTCCTGTTTACTCCTGTAAGACCTCTTCCAGGGGCAACCAGCCATGTAAGATCAACAGATGAAAATGCTGCAAAGCTATTTTGCAGTTGAGGCACCCAGATGTGTTTCTTGTCCCAGAGCAGGCTCTGTGTCCATCGGCGGTCTTGTGCCCTGGATGGAGTCTAAGGATCCAGGGTATTTGCAGGGCTGAGGCTCAGCGGGGACCCAGAGCAGCAGACCCCGGTGTTGTGAGTGCGGTTCTGCTCTTGGTCTCTTTGTTGTGCCAGCTGAAGGCAAGTTTTGATGTTGATTCTGACTTTTTCTTCTAACTTTGGATCATTGTCCACTGAGAAATGGTTGGAGTCCACTGAACTGATTTAATGTAGAAGGCTGATGAACCAGCAGGTAGGTGTAAGGTTTGGTCACCAGCTGCTTAAGACTAGCTTTGAATCAGCACCTTAGAGGTGAAAGGATTTATATCCCATTACCTATTCCCTGAATCATACTACCAGGAGCATGCCTGTAAAGAAGCGGTGTTGATCGCCAGTAAATCCCACCTCTTGGTGATCAGTCATCGCTCCCCGAGGTAGACCCTTATGCAAGTTGTCTTACAGAAAGGGCGGTTCGTAAGTAATCGGCGTTATTTGCTGGATGGGGTATCTTTGTAAAGGATAATTGAGAACAGCGAAGGCATGGCCATTTTGAAATGAGACTGGGGTGGCAAAGGGGTTGGCAAAGCGCCTTGTTTACCTCATGCTGTCACGGCTGCAACGGGTTACAAATCTTTGCTGTAGCAGTGATATATGGGACAGGATAGCACATAGCTAATTTAGGAAGAAATGTTAGAGTTTGGGTGGTTATGTGGGGAAATTATGGATAATATACTTAAAATGAGTAGCAGCTCTTTTAACTGTCTTAAGAGAAAATATGGAAAAGCAACAAATAATTATCTGTCACCTTCACTATCTTGAGTCAAGCACCCAACTCTGCCCTGGGACTTTACACCCATAAAATGCAAGCCTAAGTGTTTGTACTTGTAAAATGTCATGTACTCTGGTTGATTTTTGTATACACAAAAGACCTACTGTCCAGCCAGCTACTGTCCATTTAATAGCTGTACAGCCAGCTACCTAACAGTGCAAACAGTGTTTCAAGGGCAAAGGTGACAACAGTGGATGCTAGGTCTTTTTGGGCATCTATACATGTGCTCGGGGGTGGAGGGAGGCATGCTTTAAGTAGAGCAACGCTCTAATTAAAGTGCTCGTAGTGTCGCATGTATTCAGCGTCCCATGCTTCAAAATGGTATTGGGGGCACCTTAACTAAAGCTCGTTCGATGAGATTTAGTTAAGGCACCCCTGCAGCCATTTTGAAACATGGGGACACTGAATACACATGCCGCGGAGGCTGCTAATTAGCACACTGTAGCAGATTTGCAGCAAACTCAATTAAGTGCGCAGTACTGTGTACCGGTGCAGAGCTCCGTCACATGCATAGGTGCCCGTAGTAATGAAATAGTGTGGAGTGAGGTTTAGTTTTTATAACCTTGATGTTGTGCAGCAGGCACAAACAAGCTGTTCTTAAACATCAGCATGTGTTCCTCTTTCACATTTTTCCCCTTGAACAAACATGTTTCCTTTGACTGGTACAAAGAAAATTCAGCCTCTCATTTAAACAAGTCATTTAGCTTCCTTCTCACATTAGCTACTTTACTAATGGCTTTGCTTATGTGCACGCAAACATATACATGCCCATACATCCGCAGGACAGCGTTCTTCTTTTCGAACCCCAAGGAAGTGACGGAACTGGTGTTCTTTGGTGCACCTGAATGCAAGAAATTGGCATTAAAATGAATTCTCCTTATGTTGTCACATCCCCTTTGATCCATGGCCTGTGAGTGTGTGGTGGCACCAGCAGCAGAGGATGGGGAGACTATAGCTTTGCATAGGATCATTAGCTCCGAAACATTAGTGGTATCCCCATGAGAAATGGCAGTACTTTTGATGCACTATGAATGCAACCTGTTCCTGCGTATAGCTGCTCTAGTGCTAACCGCCCGGCAAAACATGCCAGCCCCCAGTAGGTCATACATCAAAGGCTCTTTTAAAATGGTGTTTCCTTTTCTTGTTGGGCTTCCCATTGTATAGGAGGATTGGTATCCCTAGCAATAGAAATTCTCTGGGGCTTTCTCCCCATAGAAATTCCCATTTTCCAATTCATTCCCATTTTTATCCTTTCTCCAGGTACCATGCTACCTCTCCATTTTTATCCTTTCTCCAGGTATCACGCGACCTCTCCATTTTTATCCTTTTTCCAGGTACCGTGCTACCTCTTGCTCCCAAGATTAAAGCACTTTGTAGTTTATCTTAGCCATCAGGTTATAACAGTGCTGAGGGTTTACTTGTCAAAAGGAGAATTTGGTGGTCTTGCCCCCATGCACGTTATGTTCAGTGTGTATGCCATTGGCAATTGGTCATGAGCAGTGAATCAAACGCTCTGGACCTTTACACCAGTCCTCTGTATGTAAGCACTGTCAAAACTGTTCTGTTTGATGCGTGGGTTGCTTTCTTTAATGAATAGTATGCAGCCAGTGTACCCATCAGAGTGTGCAGCGGTACTGCATAAAAATGAAGATGCACATGTATGTGTCAAGTGTTGAAGAGCAGAGTTCTTGTTATAAATATAGTTCTGCTGTGTTCCTTCTAACATTTCAATTTTATAATCCAGTCTAAAAGACTTGCACAAAAATGCTGTAGTGCAAGAGAGCACTTGATTCTTCAAATAATTCTTAGGAGAGCAAACTAGTAAATAAACCTTTAAAGATAGTCAATATGACATCTTTCTGAGTTCTAGGAATTGCATCTGGGATGTAGATTTATGACAGGTAAAAGGAAGGACAAGTGGAAGCAAAAGCAAAACTGTTTTTTTGGTTTACTGCTAAAATGTAAGAGTTGTCCCCTCTTCTTTCGTGTTGTTTGCTTTATCCTTGTGGTTATATATGATCTGTCTTTACATGTATGGTTTTTAGACCTGGCGGCCCACTATGACTAAATGTTTGCTTTGACTATGTGTCTGGTATGTTAACTTTTCCTAGCAGAAAGATATTAAATTCATTTTTATTACAGAGGGCGAAAGGGGGGTGTTAAACGTATGGAAGCTCTTATTGGCTGAATTCTGTAAGTGAATTCATTCAGCAGGCTTGGTGTATCTTGTACACGGTTTAGTATTGCCACTCTGTTCCTCACCCCTTTTAGTGCTTTAGGCATATGGCATACAGTACATCCAGGGAAGTGTCAACAATATGGCATATGTTGTACATATTGATCTTGATACACCAGAGAAAATAATGGTCTTAACTTTAAAAGATGCAGTGCTAGGAAGAGAGGAAGCTACACTATGCAACTGGGAACTTGCCATGTGTGAAGAGAATTGCCATATTACTTGTGTAGTACAGCCCCCGATTTCTGGTTAATATGAAATCCGAGTGGGACCACAAGGTCTGGTTAAGGCAGGAAGAGTTTTGCTCCTCGATCCAGCCCGGCTGGTGCCAGCAGGATCTGCTTGGACTCGTATGAGGACAGTTGTGGGATTGGAGCCTGTGCGTGTGGAAGAGAGGAGTGTGATGGCTGTGATACGTGCCAGTTTGAGCACGTTTCACAGCCTGGTGACTAGAGCTGGTTTTGTCCCACTGTGTACCGGTGCAAACTCCCCTTCGCAGGGTTGAAGAAGGGAAGTGGGGTCATGAAGAAGGGAAGCTCAGTTCATGGCCATCACCTTAATGCTTTGCGGCCGAGGGGACAGCCTTTGTGATAGGGATGGAAAATGGATGGAGGAAAGGGGCTACCAAGCAAGCATTAGATGGCTCTGACTCGGTTGTTTCTCAGTCCTGCCATTGAACCCACAGGGACAAGTTCTTGGGTCTGTGTGGAGACTATCAGTGGGCTTTTTTGGATCCTCTTGGACTATTAGGGCCCTGGTCTGGGGTCATAGTGATACCATGAAGATGAAAAGCACCGATTCCCATTCCTCATCCCAGAGCTTTCCAGCTCCCCACTTCTCGGGGCACTCTTCCTTCCCCCAGGATGCTGGTTTTCAAATGAAACATTAAATGCATGTTTATGTTAAGCCCCGCGCCTGCAAGTTTTGGGAGCAAGTTTCACCTTTAAAATAAATGATTCGTGCTGCACAATGTGTGCGTCTGTTGGTGTTTATTGTGCTGCATAGGACTTGTTCTGAAGCTATAACATTTGAAGTGCAGAGAAGCAGTGACTGGAGAAAGAAATAGCTCCTTTCCAGCAGAGAGCAAATATTTTCCTGTTATCTCTATGGTGGTTTTAACTGTTCTCAACACTCACGGGCTTGCACAGATTGCCACAAGGGCAAAACAGAACAACAAAATATTTATTTTTCATCTTTATCGAACGCTGAACATTGTGTGCATGTTTATGAGGGTTAAACATTAATAGCAGATGTTGTTAATGGGTAGAAGTCTTGAGTCAGCTTCTGAGACCTTTTAGTTAGTGCATGAATTTTCTGGTTGATGACAATACTTGTAACATGTCTAATTATGAAGTAGTGTTGTAATCAAGCCTTGAATAACGAAGGGATTACCACCCCCTTTTGTGGTTATGTCAGTGGCACACACAGATCGTTCCCGTGCTTTGATTATTCCCCCCCTCCGCTTAAACGTTCACGGCGTTTTCTGTTCCTCCCAAACATTCATTCCCACCGAATTTCCGCACAGGAGCACGCGCGCGCGTACCTGGGTCGTCTTTTTTGCAGCCTTTGCAGACTCAACACACAAGTGCCTGGGCTGGTGGCGGCCTCTCAAGTTGTTGCACCAGTTTGTCGTACTTCCAAGTGCAGTACGTGAAAGTGATTATAGGTAATAAATATCTTTTTTTTTTTTAACTTATTGCAGAGGCAGTTTTTCCCCTGTTAATGAGGGTAATTTGACTTGGTTGAAGGATTGCAGTTCTTAAGAATTAATGCAGCAATCCAATTCAAAGATTTAAAGAGATCTAAGATTTTTCACAGGTCGCGTGCTAGTGAATGTGCTCCTATCACATAGCAGCTAATGGACTTGAACAACAGTCTGTCATTTACTGTTACCTCAGTGTATAGCAGCTTTGCCCTTGATAGCAAGTCTACTTTCCCAGCAGTGCACATTATTTAGTAGTGTGGTGTATTTGTAACACTTTTAAGAGATGCTATCCTATTTCTAACAGCCCTAATTACTGTAGAAAGTGAGGTTACCTTTCTGATTTTCTAAATTAGGTGTTTGAATCCTAATCTGCAGTACTTTAAATGTATTTTATGCTCTAATAGCCACTTTCTAATTTTTTTTCTTTTTTTTTTTTTTGATCGAACTTTATTGTATGCATATATGAAATAATTCAGGTAAAGTTATTTATGTATTGCATTTTTGCTGTACAAGTACACACAGGTTAATTACAGGAAGACAAAAGTGAAATGCCGTCGTCTCTATAAGGTCCCATTATTTTTAGGAATGTATTACTACCTTTTAACAATGTTTCTTAATGGGTTATTTGTAAATGATGTTGGAAATGCTCTAATTTCTTGATCCTATTATATTCTTGGATATTAAAAAATCCTATTTTAAGGTAATTAGAAAGATTCTCTTCTATTTAAATGTGTGTTCTCTAGACAGTGTCACTCTATACTCTGCACGCAAGAACCTTTGTTCCTTAATTAGAAAAAGGACTAGAGCTCATTAATTGTGGGTACCAAGTGATGTCTGCTCGAATGGTGAAGCAATATTACACTTTAAATAATGATTGAGTCTACATTTTTTAGAAGTCTTATACAATTTAGGATTGATTGTGATCAGCTGAATATGGTGCAGGTTTCTATGCATCATATGAAGATTTTATTGGAAGACCTCTTTTTTGGGAAAATAAACTCCAGTCAGGTGCAATAAATATGGGGTGAATTGCACTTCTGCTGTGCCCACCATTTAAAAAAGTCAGGATTTGCCAACAGTCATCATCAGACTGCAATATCTGAGAGAGCAGTTTTCCCCCCCTGTACTTAACAAAAGGAAATAATTGTGACAACTGTCTAGCAACTGAGTGGTTTTGATCTTGGCCGTATGGAGTTAGATTGCGATGAAAAGAATATTTTAATTGCTTGCTTGCAAACAGGATGCACAATAAATGTTTCAGCATTTCATAGGGCTCCGTTTGGGAAGATGAAGACAAGTGTACTTTGTTCTTTAAATCTTTAACATCTCATTTGCAACCTTAGGAAGAAAATGCCAGAAATGGGAAAGCTAGACCCAGTGCCGTTTACAGAAAGGTTTATATCCGCATAGCAGTTACAGAGTAGTGGCTTCGATCCCTTCTGCAGATGTGTGCCATTTCAAGAGTCAGAGTGAGTGCCCAGTTTTATTGGTAAGGGCAACAAAGGGAGCAGAAGCTTTATGGGAACTGTTTGCATTGACAGAAGTCAAGTACTTGCATGTCTCTTGATTCATGCCTATAATATCACACCCACTGCAGTCAGTCATGGGCAGCAGAGATGGTACAAGCCTTTTTAGTTCATTGAGTCCATCAGTGCCACTGTGAGAGTTGCTGGGTGATATCGAGGCCGCCTGCCTCAATTCAGATGCTACCATCCTCTTACCTGTCTATGGGACAGGGCCTGGGCCATGGTTTCCTGTCCTTATTGAGGCTGCTTATTCCAGTCATAGCAGAGACAGAGATTAGGAAGGGACTGCTTCATCTGAGGGCTGTCCAGAGCTGTTCGGTCACGTGTCACCCTTTGCTCCACCATCTCCCCTGTCCGGCCTTTCCAGCTCAGACCTGTCCCATGGCATCGTGTTGCTCCTACGTCTGCATCCAAACCCATCCACGTCTTTTTGCACCCCCCCCCTTCACATTGAGCACAGAAGAAAGGTAAAATGGTTCTTAATTTTCTTATGCTCCTGAAAACCCTTGTTAATAAAATAGAGCATTTCCTAATTGAAGGATAGAAAATTAGGCACATGGAAGCATGGGTTTGTCTTCTCCTTAACAAAGACAAATGAATCAGGACTGGTGAATGGGGTGCTACCCTGCCTTCTGGGAGACTGTACTTCAGTCAAAGCATACTGCCATTTAGAGCTCTTTGTGGCTGGAAGATGTCTTTTTTTGGTAACCTTCTATATTGTACTTTTGTTAGGGAGAAAGAAAAATAGTTTTGTTTTTTTTAAAATATACAACACCCCCTCCCCGGTTCTTCAGTTGACTATACAGAAATCTTATTGCAGTATTTATTCCAAACCTGCACACACAATGTTCAGTCAAGGAGAAAACAGCAAAAAACAGTTGTTGATGGACTTAGCAGAGAACTGGATTAAATAAGCATTAGTCTACTGAAGCTGATTACAGGAATATGAAAATGCAGTATCTTAATGGTACATATTTTCATGTGGCAGCTCAGTTGCCTTTCATTTTGCAGCTAATATGTCTATTCTTATGAGTCATTTACTTCTTTAATTACCTTTTGCAGGCAAGGCACCATGGTATATTAATGTGAATGATTTTTACTGCCAGTTTATCATACAATGCCCCAGAAGTTGAAAGGCATAATTGACTTGGAAGAGCAGCTCATGAAGGAAACAATATTTAGTTGACAGTTTTCCTTGTACTCTCTGTTGACGTTTATGAGTTTACACTATGCTAAAGGAGTAATAAACACAATTTTCTTTCAATAACAGGAAAGAGTAGTTTCTAAAATGCATTTGTGGAAAACAGATTTCTTCACTTCTTGAATAATATAAAATAATGTATTTCCGGTGATGAGACGCATAGAAGATTGTCAATTGAATTAAACCTCAGAAGGTGCTTTTATAACCTGCCTTAGAGCATTAAAAGGTATTAGGGTGCATATGAATTGAATCAGTTTAATGAATATTTAAATTATATACAGATTTGGCTACATCCTATTCAGATCTGGGTGGTTAGATTATTTGGCAGCTTTCTCTTCCCTTTCAAGTGCGAAAGTTTGGGGGGGCAATATGCAAGGGAAGACACCCCGCTTGCAGAGGTAGGAAACACAAGTCTAAGGGCTGTCGATAAGGAAATCCTAATTCCCAAATTATTCAGTAACTTCCCATAACTGCCCTAAAGTTATGAGATGGAGAAAAGTTTATAATACAGGGTTGCAATCTGTCAAAGCCGATTTTGTTTCTGGAATGATTTTTTTTTTTTTTTTATTCATTTGACCTTGTCAGACAGCAAATTCTTTTTTTAATACGTCCAAGGGATCACACTTAGGTATGATTAATCATCCTCTCCCGCTTTAATTAATTTAAAGGCACATGGGCGCTGCTGGCTGGCATTTTGCTCCTCTCCGCTTTCACCCGGAGCGTGCGGGGATGCAGGCGATTCGCTGGCCGGCGGGGAGAGAGTTAAACTTTTCTCGGTTTTCCGTGATTGTTTGCAGTTCAGCCCTCTGCAACATAATGAAAGTTTTCTAGCCATCTGTTGTTAAGCTGGCGGTGAGCAAGGCCAGTATATCCAAACAAAGTCCTGGCCTGCTGTAAACTGAACCTGTCAGTTTAGCATAGCTTTGTTGACCTCCCCAACATGCAGGGCAGCCCGTGGTACCAGGCACCGACTGTGTATATAGCTTAGTAGGGAACTACTTGGGGGGGACCGTGTTTACTTTTTCTACTTAGTGTTCCTCCCACCGGCTTGAACTAGTTTATACTAAATCTTTAAATTGACACTGTTTTTCCAGTTTTGAGCTTTTTGGGTTGCCAGCCCCCCCCACCCGATGACAGTCCACCGTCCCTGGCCATTAGGGGCAGTTTTTAAACATGCACGTGTGATACTGCCTCTTGGTAGGAGGGGGGGAAAAAGGCATGTTCACAAGTATCCCAGCCTGCTTTGCAGGCTGCTGTTGGCATCTTTGTTTTGTATTATTTAAGATCAGTTGTTCTCTTGCGTCTTTGTTTTGGGACTCAGGGGCAAGGTGAAGCGTCGAGCGCTCTTTTGCTTCTCTTTGGTTTGGTTTTGTTAGGTGATGCTGTCGATTTAAGATATTACAGAATTTACAGCTTGTCTGCGCAAAGTCCCAGAGATCAGGCCTGAAAAGCCTGGACCGCAGGTATTGTCTTGCACGGCTTTACTTGGGCTTTACTTTGTTTTCTTCCTTAGCTGGACTGTCTCATAGCACTTGTATCCGTTCCTCAAATTTTTCTTCCCCTTTTTTTTTTCCTTCCTGAGTAAATTTTAGCTTGCTTGTTTCTTTTTGTTTGCGAGACAATCTACACTGCTTTATCTTGAATTCGAATCCAGTTACGACCATGGTTAAAAGACTGGTAACAAATCTCAGTGCATCTGCACAGGGAAATAAGTATTACCTATTGCCAGTGTTTGTTTTTTGGACCAGACTTACAGTAAATACTTTTGTGTGCTAACCTCTGCCAGAACTGCTTTTTCTGTTTTGTTTTCTACCCTTCTGCCTTACAAAATTAGGCATTTTTTGGCCGGTCCGTAACATTTAGTTACCAACAGGTTCTTGGAAACCAGTCCAGTTTTCTCTGATTTCACAATACTGCAGTTCTTAGGAGGGATTTTGCCTGTGTAAGGACTGCAGACTTTGGTTGCGTGTCCCAGATACACTGTCTGCAAAGTTAGAAAAGCACGTTGTTCGTGGCCCTTATTAAAGATATTCCAACCCGTCAACATCTTCATGGTGAGTATCAAATATGTTGGAGGCACCTCCGTGGTTTAGAGCAGTGGTTTTAAACCTTTTTTATTTACGGACCTCTAAAAAAAAAAAAAAGTTTTGAATGGAGGTGCGGACTCCTTTGGAAATGTCTGCTGGATCATAGTCCTCTTTCACGGACCCCTTAGACATAGTCTGTGGGTCCCCGGGGTCTGCAGACTACAGGTTGAAAATCACTGGTTTAGAGAGAGAAAAGGTGGAGGCCGTTTCTGGTTAGTAGAAGTAGGGTTGGGCTGGTCAGTTGACCAGTCAAATATTGTCAATTGTCAATAGACTGCATATTTTTTTGATTAGTCAAAGATAATAATTTTACAAAAAAATAAACCGACCTACGTTTTTGTAGCTTTCTTGACAGAAATATGATCTTTTTTCTTGTTTTTAACATATTAATGGGAAAATTGTGCTTTTTCTGTGTATTATGTGGACCTATTGGCAGGGTTTTTTTTACAATATTTGACTAGTCCATTAACCAGACCTTATTTGACCGGTCAGATACCCAACCCTAATAAAAAAGCATCTCTTTACCTTTATTTTAAACACATTCAGTGCTTTTCCACATCTCCTGCAAGAGGGCCCAGAGCTTCACAGGTGACAGGGTATAATATATGCAGGACCAGCCCCCATCCGTGACGTTTCAGATCGCACTCCCTGCCATATGTCTCAGTGGTAAAGCATATGACAGCGGCGAGAAACGCTCGGTTTAAAATTCAAATGACGGCACTTACTAGGAAATCCCATGCAGCCCTAATCTGTTGGTGAGGTGACTGACACACAAAGTGCTTTTTTGTTTTAAGGGAAAAGAAAATGCATTCAGGATAGGGTTTCTGGTACGAATGTCAGGTGCGACGCAATGTATGCTCACTCAAGAAGTAGGGCAGATAACCTTGGCATTTAGGACGTTGCCTTTTTACCAAATGAAATTGTATTTTGTTTTTAAAAAGGAGGACTACATTAAGAGGTCACCTATTAGCTGTGTTTTTGCTGGCTGTCTGAAACTCAGCTCTACTGTCTATTAAACTCAAACCACTATGTAAACATTCCTGTGTTGTTCCTGGTCTCTACAATGGCCAAGGGGATCAGGTTTCACCTGCCTGCACATCTTCAAGCAATTAGAGCAATTAGCTTGAAGCCATTTCACATTCAAGGTCTACTGTGACATTCAAGTCCAGAAGAAGTCTGGAAAGAAAAAAGGAAAAAATAGGAGGAGGAATACAGGATGGCCACTGTTCAAAGCACAGGAACAAATAAATATGCTTTTTTGTTTGTACCCACTTAAGATGCCATGTTGTGTAGTTTCACAGTAGGTATGCCAAGTTATTGTTACCCAGAAAAAAGCATCCAGTCATTATTTAATCTGGATGCTAAAGTTTTGTTTATAGGTTGGGTTGGGGAGGTAAGGGGAGAAGAACAGGAACCTGTCTTTGAATAGCCGGTGTGTGAAAATGGTACGCTGTTGGTCTTATTTACTGGCATGGCTCTTGGCATGTAGATCATATTTTTCCTCTAATTTACGTGGGGATTTATATTTGATGTTTACATTGTGAAACGGTGCTCATTCTGGTAAATGTATCAGTTACAATGACATTCAGCACTGAGTTTAGTGATTGTAGCAGTAAGTCTTGAAAGCTGCTATTTTTTAAAAGGTTGGAGCAGATTAGTGGTGACCTTAAAAGATTAAACTAGTACAGTTTAAAGATAAATAATCAGCCTTTAGCACATTAGATAGCTACATAAGCATGACAGAAGGTGACTTTCTTACTACAGTTTTAGAATCCAGGAAGCATTTTTACATTTGCAACTTGGCTACATAGGAACAGTGTGTTTTTGCAGAAAGCAAGACATAAACTGATTATAACACTTCAAATTGGTTAATGCAGTTTTAAATCCACAGTTTTCCTGTTGGTTTATTATGCAGAAGAGGCTAATTTTAAAAGCAATGCCTACTGCAAAAGAAGATCTTGCTTTGCTGTCCGGGAGGGTGTTCTTAATCAGAAATAACCGCAGGCTAAATTATAATCTGGAATCCGACTGCCCTTTAACCTAACGCTGCCTGCTCATTTGGTGTTTGTTAACAAACAGCTCTAAGTACAAAATTGTTTGAGAATTACTTTTTCATTTCATTTGCTGACTTCAATTAAAATAAGAAGCTTATGGGGAGGAAAAATTAAAAATGTATGGACTTCCTGAGAAATCATCAGTAGTTGTTTCCTTACCAACGTCTCCTCCAGTAGTGCGCTACAGATGATTTTGCATGTGTAGTTCAGCTGAAATAAAATCCTCCCCTGAAGCAGCACTTCTGTACTGGTGGGAAGGGGGGGATTTCAGTGTCATTCCAGTACCTTACCACTTTGGAGAACTGGAACTACAGCCTAAGACACGTGCGGGATGAGATAGTGGCACGTTCCTGTGGAAAAGGTGACTCGAATGTCGGACGTCTGATTTCCTATAGCGATTTCCAAAGTCGTCTTTGCAGCCTAGCTGAACGCTCCGCACCACAAAAGGTGACGTTTTGCGTCGCAGAGAAAAGGTTTGGTGTACCTCCAGTGTTCGATAGCGCTGAATTGAAACATGCAGTTGGCACATTAATTGGGGAGTTTAAGGTGAGAAGTGCTGAGTTAGTGCCAGCTTGCCCCCCCCTTAAGTTGACATGCTGCAGCGGAAACGCTGTGGTACTTAGAAAGGAGGTGATGCCTCTGAAAAGCAGCTCTGTCCCATTTTTTTTCTAGCCTAGTCTTCTGTTTCTATGATCTGCCTTTTGAACTGTTTTTGTGGCTGATCAGTTCCACCTAATATGTCTCTTGATTTCTGCTATTGTAATACTCAGACGACATGCTGTTCTCTTCATTTTTATAAGCTTTAGATGCTCCTGCCTGTCATACTCTGGCGGTTTATCTTCAGCGTCTGGATTTGCTTTCAGACTTGCATGTCTATCAAGCTGCTGTTGCTTTGAATGTGAGATCAAAAGAAGATGAATTCCAGTAAAAAATTTCCTTGTATGAAGAAAAGATTGGGGCCTATGTAAACATCCCCCTGACAGCTCCCAATGAGTTATTTTAGCAGAGCATTAGCACCCAGAATGACAGACAGCCCAAGACTACATGCTAAATAACAAATCAGTTCCTTCAGCGGCAGCAGCACGTTGCCACAACAGCAATACATTTTCTAAAGGAATCCTGTTCCTCTTTTTTTTTTTTTTTATTATTGAATATGGCCGTTCGACTGTTCATCTCTTTACAAGCTGCCTCAGAGTGCCAGTCCTAGTTTACTTTTCTTGACAATATCTGTGTCATGTCACCAGGATGACACAACACAGGACTTGGATAATTGGGAGGGGAGGCAGTTCGTTAGTCATCTCGTGTTAAATAGGTAGTTTGTTTAGGTGGGCAAAAAGAAAATGCCAAGGAGAAAAGGCACGTTAGACTCCTGAGCGCCCGCTCCTCCGATGGTAGGTGCAAGTTTTGTTAGGGTCCAGTGTTGGGGGGGTGGGGGGGGTCTTTGAACA
>NW_017728997.1:11064010-11107103 GCF_001723915.1 Gavialis gangeticus
GTGGGGGGGGTCTTTGAACAATTCGGGGCAGCTTGAAAAATAGCCAGGAAGTCTGGCCAAGGCTGCGAGAGGGAAACGTATGGCACTGCAGAGAGCAGGGAAGTCCAACTTGCCTGAAATATGAATTTGCCTAGCTGCATAAATGAGACTTTTTTTAAATTTTATTTTATTTTTATTTTTTTTGCTGCTGTTGGGCCTCGTTAGGGGCATAATTAGTTCGGTATGTTCCTGCCTGTGGACGGGGAGCTTTCAATAACGCCGAATTAATAGCTTTTTATTTTATTTTTATTTTTTTGGATGGTGTGAAACTCCAACTCTGAAATTACCTGCAAGCCCCAACTGCTGCCTCAAGTTTTGGAAGTGAAGAATTACTTAAGGAATTTTTGTGGTTTCTTTGTCGTTTAATAAAAGCAGACGTTGCTACTGTGGAGGCAAGCCTCCCGTTGTTGCCTACAAAGGGCACTGCTCCAGTGTGTTTTCCCTTCAGTGTGTGCTTCAGCTGCACAGCACTTCCTGTTTATTCAAACATCTTTTTACCATTCTTCAACCCCCGCTTCACAGAAACAGCCAGAGCACATCTCCAGCGAGAAGACGGAAATCTAAAGGCAGACAGTAAGAGCTCACTCGGTTCAACTCTTCGCTTTCTCTGTAAGCGTGCAGAGGAAAGGCACATGCAGCTGGGATTGAACTTTTAACTTGCTCTCTTCCTCCGCGGAGGTATTCTTGCAATGTAGGGACGTTTTTCCTTGCCTGGGTCTTTAGAGCAAAAATAAGATGGTTCAGTGTGTTTACTGCCTGGGGGGGGGCATCAGAGGGTCTCCCTCTCCCTCCCTTCCCCCCGAACTCCCCTGCTCCGATTTTTAAAGACTTTTTCCTGGTTCTGCCTCCTCTCTCTTGCCAGCATCTCCGGGGTGTAAACAGTTGTGCCCTTCTGGGAGCTTAGCCTGCGTGCGCTCGTGGTGTCTTGTGTGCTTTCCTATCACTTTCATAAGTTGGAGGTGGGGTGGGGAAGGAAATGCAGCATTTGTTCTTTGCAAAACGAGGGAGGGGGGCTTTGAGTCCGTGTCTGGAGAAAGCATCTTGTTGTTGTCGTTGTTGGGTTTGGTGTGGTTTCCCCCAAATAATTTGCCTCGTGACCGCCACCGTTTGTGAACCCGGCTCGTTAATATTTGTACCAATTTCGTGCTAATAAAAACCAGGCTGCTGAAACAAGCATGGCTATTATCTCATTCATATTACTATTGTTTAGAGCGGTGGTGCTACAAAAGGCAAGGGAAGGCACGCTCACTTTTGGTGATGGTTGTTAACTTTCATGCGAGGGGCTTTCTCTCCGGCTGTTCATTGTTAATGATGAGGGGCGCTGTGATCCTCAGCCTGTTTTCAAAGAGACCATTGGTTCGCTGTGTACGATGTGTTGCACCATGTATGCTGGTTTTATCCATGCTGTTCAAGTGACTGACTTAATAAACTATTCAATATTTCTTTGCTATTTCTCCCCCTCGAAAGTCCGACAAAATAAATCGGTAAGTTTTTTGGGGGGGTTTTTTGTTTGTTTGTTTGTTTGTTTGTTTTTTTAATGTGATCGTGGCATTCATGTACTGGCTCTAAAACATATGAGGAAATGGAAAATATCTAGCCTGCCCTATGGAGAAAACCCATCCTCACTGAGGCTTTCTAGCTCTGTGAGGTCCTAATACACTTTAAAAATTTTGACTGTAAAAGCCCGTCTTCTTAGAAGAAGAGAGCAAGGGAGAAATCAAGCTGCGAATTCAGCCAAACCGCAAGTACAACAAACATATTTTAAAAATATATTGCGAGGCTGGCTTTTTTAATGTTCAGAAGTTGTTCTACTTTGCAGGGAGGGAAAAAAAAAATGGTGTTTGCAACTGCCTTAAGGACAATTTGTTTAACAGTAGGAGTAATTGCATGGGGAAAATGGAAAGAGTGACTGAAGTTATTTACTCAGATGTTAGTGTAGGTGTGGGGCAGAAAGCTCACTGTGGGAACAGTGGGCTGCTTTTCTTGGTATCTTAGTCTATTTGATGACCATCAAATTTCCCAGCTCGCTGGTTTTGTTTTTTCTGGATGGCATGTTTGATTATTTATCAGAAGGGAAAGGGAGTAGCTGAAGCAAATAAACATGTGACCAGGCTGTGTTTTGTTTTCCACTCAGAAGGCCATGCCCTTTTACAGATATACAGAAAATAATAAACGCATTGTTTTATGATAAAAGGAAATTGTGTGTGTCATATTTCCGCCCCCCCACCCCCCCCATCTCGGTCGGTTAACCCTTCGTGCTTGTACCTCCAGACAGGTTTACCACTGTGGGGGGGAGGTGTAAACAATATTAAAAGCAGTGGCTTTTAATATTCTTCCCGTAGTGGAGCGTGTCCAAAGTTTGTTCTTTGCAGCCATTCGGATTTGCTGGGCTTATTGCGTAGTCGTTGCTACTGCTGCATCTCCAGGGTCCTTTTATTGCGTCGTGGCCCAGGTGGCCGAGTCAAGCAGAAGCACTTGCAATCGATCCAGAAAGATGCTGAGTTGGGAGCCAAATCCTGCTCGTTTTGTTACGGCGCTGCTCCAACCACTTTTACAGCATGTGGCGGGGTGCAGCCCCTTGTAGACACCCTCCTTCAACACAGTCCTTGTAGTAATGCTGAGTGCAGCACGGGGCGAACTCTGGAAAAAACAACAACCATCCTATGAACTGAATGACTGTCAGGAAATAAATTGGGGTTTTGCTTGCTCTCTGGGAAGCAGGTTGCATGTTTTACCTGCTTTTACTAGATTAAAAGGAGCAAGTTAAGACTGCCATATGCATGAAAGGGAACTGAGACGCACTTTGTTTCCCCGTGGGCAGGTAGGTATACATTTAATAGACGGGCCAGCTTTCCGAATCTCTCTTTGTCTCTTCGACTCGCGTGTCGGCTCCAGCATGTTTCTGAGCCCCCCGCTTCTATAATATACTAAGCAACTTCGGACTGGACCTCAGATGTGCTTTCTGATGTGTAAGGGTCATTCTTTTCAACCAGGTCCCGATTTACATTCACCAGACAGACCCCAATAACCAAAAGGTCTGGCTTTTTAAAGTTGCACGTACATATAGACGCTGATGTCAGTAGAGGATCAGAGGGCAGAATTGGGGGATGAGCGTACGGGAGGTGGTTTGAGGGTAAATAAGGCGCTGCTTTGGAAGGACGCCGTGGGAGAAGTGGCCAAGTGGGCATTGAAGCTTGGCATTGTAGATTTGGTGGAGGAGGAAGGAGGTGTGACACAACTCAAGGGAAGAGAAGCAGAGAGATGCTGGCAGCCTAAAAGGTGGTAAGGACCAGAAGTGTGATTTTTTGCTGCGGTAAAGAGTCGTACGGTCAGAGTGATAGGTCAGGGAAACGTTGGATGACTCGGAGGAGAGAAGGGGGGAGGTTTGAGGGTGGCAGAGAGAAGGGAGGGGCAGTCGTCGGGATGGAGACAATGAGTTTTTGATGTGTAGGCCAGATACTGGAGACACGCTAGAGCAGGATTCACACCCGCCTGGATTCATGGCTCTTGAGCGATGGGGAGAGTCTAAGACAACACCCAGGTCCTGGGCCCGGGTCATGGAGCATGGAGGTGTCAACTACCACAAGGAAGAGTTAAAGGAATGGAAATGCTGGGGTTGTCATACCAGGTGGGACCTGTAACCCATGCCCAAGCCAGGTACCCGTGCCCAAGCCACTGCCCTTCTAAATGGTTGACTAGAAGATGCAAGCAACTCCAAGAGTGAAAGGCTCTAGAATAACCTGCTCATCAATGAAGTTTTGCCCCAACTTACAATAGTTAGAGATTCACTTAGGCTTTGAAACCTGAGGCTTTTTACCTTCGCTTTGTGTTTTTTAAAAAAAACCTTTTCTGAGGTAGATATGACTCTTCTTATTATCATTAGCAAATGTCTTCCCCTGTTTTGAATCCTCCTTTACTCTTGGCATCTGTGATACCTTGTGACAGGCAGTTCCAGAGGATAATTATCTAGAGCTCCATTTTTGGGTTTTTTTAAAAAAAGGAAGAACCTTCTTCATCTGTTTTAAATTTGTTGCTGTCCAGCTTCATTGAATGTCTCCTTTCTCTTGTATTATGAGAAATAGCCATGATTTGTATACTTTTATCAGATCCCCTTTTACTCATCTCTCTCTAAACTAAACAGTCCCAGACTTATCAATCTCTCCTCAGACCTTCCTAGGCTTCTAATCATTTTTGTCACGTATGCCTTTACCATTCCCTATTTAAAATAAGATTTTTAGAAGTGAGCATACTCTTGCAAGTTAGTATGCCTGTTAGATTGCCGCAGTGTCTTTTTGATTTGCAGTATGATTTTCCAGCCCGTTTTTTGTGTACCTGCTTGGTCCCTCTCTGAAGTGTGCGGCAAAGGTGTGCCCAGTGATGGCCACGTGTGCTTTGCATCAAATTTAATTTATACCTAGTAATATGTGCAAGCGATTTTAATGTACCTGGAGTTAATTGTGCAAGCAGTTTAAATGTGCTTTCTAATAGTACCTGGATTTAATTGCCATTTCTCTTTCCTCTCAGTTATCTTTGGTCCCTTGGAGGTCCGTATGGGCTTTACAAGTCATATCTAACCTAAAAAATTGCAAGTCACCTGCGTTGCTCCTCACTTTTTCCTGATTGCTGACTATATTGAGCTGTACTGGTATTCATTGTGAACAGTGAGGCATAGCAACATGGTTGTCTTGTTGAAAATCCAAGGGGAGTTTATTCCATGAACCTCTGAAGGCCATTTTTGCCCCATAATGTTTTTCATAGATTTTATAGACATTAGGGCTGGAAGGGACCTTGGAAGATCATCAAGTCCAGCCCCCTGCCCCTATGTTTTTGGAACGTAGATTTAAAACGTGTTCACTGTCCTGTTGACTACAGGTAAGGCGTTTGTTACCTTCCCTCTCCATTGAACTACACTGATCTAGGGAGTATTTTAGGTGTGCAGAGCTGTTTCTATATGGTATGTCCAGCTAGGGAATTGCTTAGTAGGCACTTGGGTCTCCAGCCTCAAGCCTAAGCAGGGCCTACAGGCCAGCCACTCGCCATTGAAGTGTTGAATTTCATCAAAGCCTCTTTTTACCAGCACAGCCCCGCTGTACCTAGCTAACCAGTATCCATCCCCTTGGTAAAACCCACCTATCAAGGGAAATCAGTGCACCAAAGGGATGTAGTGAGATTGGGGGCAGGTGAAGAGCTGAGTGTAGGGATGGAGCTGGGAGACTCCCACTACCAGAAATCTCCCCGTTTCTCTTGAGCCTGGAAGGAAGACATGGGGAGGTGATGAAGAGTAGAGGTAATCTGTGGAGGAAGTAAGGGAAGAAAAGATCAAGAGCTGAGGGATGGGAAAGACAGAAAGAGAAGAGAAAAGGTAGAGAGGAGGCACCTGATACGTTTTCCTGCTAGGTCGGGGTGATGGAGGGATTGCACGAGTTGGTCATAGGTGCTGGACAGGCGTCTGCTTCTCGTTTGCATCTTCTGCATTGGAGTCCTCCTCTTGCTTTCATTTCTTTCCCGTCTCGTGGGTTCTCTTTACTTCCACTACCAGAGGAAAAGCATTACCCGTGCACCAGCTTTGCACTTCTTCTGCAGACTGCCTCGCTCCCCGTTGTGTTCCCCGTGCTGCCCGGGTCCCGCAGACATCGGGGACAGCTGCAGCAGGGCTGGGCTCCAGCATCGACCCTCTGCTGTGTGATGCTCTAGTTCTTCTAGAAATTATTGACAGGCAAGATAACGAGTGCTGAATGGTGTCGTGTATAGGGACTGGCGTACAACCTTGGGAATAAGGGGCATTCTGGTTGGCGGCTTGTGTCCTGAAACTTTCTTTAGGCTCTCGAGGGTCAGAAAATGGGGATTTTCTTGGATTCCTTGTGCATGACTTCTAGCATGAGGGCCTCCTTCTCCTGCATCTTTCAGGGGCACCGCAGTGTTTTTTCCTTGACGGTGGCTCATTTTGCTCGCTGGGCATGTCTGGTGTTTGCGTGGAGCGTGCAAGAGTCTCCTTGTCGTTTGCTGTCGTTGATCTCCGAGCCGATGCCCAGGGTGCACGGAGCTGCCAGTGGTGGGGAGGAGGAGAAGATAGTATGTGGCTGCTCTGGGGCTCTTTTGGCAAGGCAGGGGAGACGAGAGGATGGGCTCAAGCAGAAAATTGGGGAATACAGGACTTGAATGCTTAAATCCCTAGGCTATCCGGCCTGTCGGTACACTGATGCCAGTTGCTGCCTCTCATGAAAGTGTGGTTGGGCTGGGTCCTTATAACTATGCTGTTACAGGTACAGTAGGCTCCTGTTTCATTAACAGCTTATTGATATGAATATTGGCCCTACTCCATGAAAAGAGGAGCTTGGGTTCATTTGCTTTGAAAAAAATAGGCCCTCACAGAAAACCAGTTTGAAAGTCACTGCCGAGCTATATTGGCTTCATTGGAGAGACATCTAGCAGGTGCCTCCATCAGCTGGACACTGTTGATGTTTTTCCGACATTGTTTTCCTAGAAATCAGGTATTTGACATTTAAACAGCGCTTCTATTAAAAAAAATGGTACCCCTCTTTTCCCAGTATACTTCTCACCCTCCAATCCCCTTCCCAGACCAGTAGCTTGTACTTCTTGCGGTTACTACAGTTTTATCCTGAGAGCAGACTTTTGCCCCACAGTCTTGCTTTTTATACCTCTAAAATGATTGTAGGGATTAAAAGATTGAGGTCCCTGCAGTGAAAATGTGAAGTTACAACAGTAACTTAAGCTCCAGCCCTAACAGGAATTTTTGAGCAAAAAATAAATAAAAAATACAGCTGAGTAAAATTGCTCTCTGTCTGTCTTGAAGTTAATTGTACCCGTCGTTTCGGATGGATATGTTGCTCTCATAGTGCAAAATTGGGAAGTGTGAAATGGCTGTCCTGTTGGTGGTTGCCTTTCAGTGGGAGCCCCGGGATCTTTGGATGCCCGATGCTGTTTCAGCCTCCGGCTGGAGTCCATGGGAAAATTGTTGGTGGTTTCAGAGGCCCTAAAACTTGGACCCTAGTCAGTCCTTGTTTCTGGAATGTCCCTAAAATATGGGGCTTTTTGGTTTTATTTCCTTTTTCCAACTCTGTTTTGTGCAAGTCAAATCTCCCTTGTTGACTATTTTCTAAATGGACAACAGGAAAATATCAGAAAAGTAGATAAGCTGTAGTTTCTCTTGTGCTTTAGAGATCATGAAACAGGATCAAGATAGTCCCTCAGTTGGTAATGAGTCATAAAGCCTTTCATTTTATTCGTCATTTCAAGTATGTCCCGTGTTGATTGTGACCACAAATTGTTTCTGTTTATAAAATTGTGACTGTATTTAACTGGTGTGCTCTCCTGCCTCAGATTTCTGCATTTTGTCAGGTTTGGATGGCAAGGTCTTGGGCATACAAAATCGTGGCATTTCTGTTCCTATGGAAGAAAAAAAGCCCCGTGTTTTGGGGGCTACTTGTAAGCTCTTGGTGTCACAGGCTGGGTTTTCTTGGTACATTTAAATAAAAGCGTGCTGGTTCATAACTGGCCTTCTGTGCACTTCCGCGGTACAAAAATGAACGGCAAGAAGTACTGCGCAACTGAAACCCCAATCTAAAATGTCAGTGCAATGGCTTTAGAGGTCCTCAGCTTGTGTAAATGCTTGTGTGTGAGTCACATACCTCCTCACTCTCCCGGGTTCATGAGCAAACCTTGACTTGGACACACTCATCAGCAAGTGCACGCTTGCAAAAGGGCATCTGCACTGCTGGACAGTTGGGCAATATAACTCTGCTTTCTCGAAAAGAGTGGGATGGAGAAGAGGCAACCACCTCATTAACGCTGTTATCATGCTTTAGTGGTAAAGCGTAGCTGGAGCCATGCTTTTGGGCTTGGCAGGAGCAAGCATCGAACAGGTTAAATACTCTAAAGCACCGCTCTCTTGCACCGTGCTCAAGGGCAAGGCAGATGAGACCAGCACAGAGAAGCTCCCACAGATGCTTTGTATGTTGTAAGTGTGCAATGGCTGGCTTCAGTCTCCGTGTCTGACAGACTGCCACCTTTCACCAGAGCCAAATTCACAAATAGAAAGTGCTGCCAGCTCCTATGGGAGGCTTTATTAACATGCAGTCCTGCTTGTGGATCTCGGGGCTGAGAGACTCAATTCGCTGTCAGATTAATTTCTCAGGAAACCCTCGCGCAGCCGCCTTCCCAAGCTGGCCTGCAAGTCCCAGTCCTGCCTCGGCGTGGTTGCTGCGTCTGAGGCAGGGCAGCGATACGGTTTCCGAGCTGGCTCCGTCCTGGGTCTCTCTTGTCGGCTTGCATTAAAGGAGGAGTGTGGGTGTTAGGATGGTGGCTGTCCACCGGGGTTGGATTGAGATCTGCAGATTAATTTCCCAAAGGCGCGCCAAACGGACTGGAAATGGGTTCTGTGGGAGCGAAGAAAGAAGGCCAGCGCGTCCCTCCCCAAACCGCCACCTCTTTCTTCTCCACGCTCCTCTCTCCCTGCCCCACATGTGCGATGACTGTCGATGAGACTCGGAAATGACAGAGACGGGCAGGCTTGATGGAGGGAGGGTTTGACAAGAAAATCAAGGCAGGCTGCGTGACTCAGAATGACTCGCCTGGCTTTATTGCTAGAGACGGAGGAGCTACTCGGGGCAGGCTGGCAGGGAGCGCTGTCCCCGGGTTGCTGCTCCGAGCAGAGCTCTGCCTTTTAGATCCAGCATCATCTGGTCTTTCACTTCTCTTATCATAAAATGCTATCTCTGCTGAGGAGGCAAAGCACGGAGGAGCAGAGATGGGGACATGCTGTTTGGTGCTGTCCCTGACGCGCAGGTTCGTGCTCCCTGTCCTTTTACTGCTCCTCCTGCCCACTCAGCCGTCCTGCCCCCGCCTCCCACCAGGTTTTGGGACTTCTCCTTGCGGTGTCACACCAACCCCCAACCCCAAACACCACCCGTTCTGGGTGCAGGGGCTCCGGGGCTCTTGCCACTTGCTGCAAAGTGGGCAGGCAGCGGTTCGATTCTGCCCTCATCCCAGCAATCGCAAGGGATTTGGGGGGAGCCTGCTGAGGAAGGTAGTGGCCATGTCCTTGCTCAGGCATGGCACTAGGGGACAGAAAGAGGCTTGCTCCTGCCCAATTCCCTCAATGCTCCGCCTGACCCATCATTTGTCCGAGTGCTGGGCTTGGCCAGGGAAATCCAGCTGCAGGGCAGGACTCTTCCACTTGGAGGGAGCAGCTTTAAGGCTTCACGATCACAGCCATCACCCAGTCTGGCTGCAACCGAGTTTCACGGCCAGCTCAAGTAGAAACCAGGCATGTCTTGCACAGCTAGTTGTTCTGGGAATCTTCAAAAATTTCTGGCAGCCAGTTTTCGTTGTGCAACCTCTCAGCTGCCAGAACGGATAGAATATGATCATATCACATGAAATGCATGCAGGGCCTGCTATAGCAACTGTATTTCAAAGAGACAACACATATGGTGGCTGGTTCTTTTTGGAATAATATCTATAAGTTGATGATGTTTTATTCAGAAAGGCTGTAGCTTGAAAGGTTAGGGATGTGCTGATTGTTTGATATATGATTAAAGCAAGGCTCCCGTGTTTTTTTGGGGTTTTTTTTTTTTTGTTTTTTTGGCCTATTGAATCTAATTACGGGGAACTAAAATGATCATTTGATTGCACATTTATCTGGAATTATTCTTCTGCAGAGCCAGTCTTAATAATATATAATAACATGTTGCGCTTGTACTGTATGGCGCTTCTTGTCTGAGAAACTCGGAGTGCTTTACAAGTATTCATTAATTAAATAAGCCACACAACACCCTAGTTAAGTAGGTGAGTATTCTTTGCCAATCTCCTTAAGCCTTGAAGGAATCTTTCAGCTGCTCCTGTTTCACCTTTGAAGGCACTTTGAGCAACTGAATAGGATAATACAATACAAATAACATATTGTCTTTACCGCACACATCACCCTCCACCCAAAGGTCTCTCAGCCATCCTCGTGTTTTATTAATTGGTGGCCAGCAGAATCTTTTCATCTTGTAGGTGAACTACTGGAGGAGCCCTCGCACGTACGCATGCAAAATTGCACAGATGATCTGATTCGTGTGTGCGTGGTCGACACCGTCTCGCATTTTTTGCCCCCTTTAAGGATCGCCGGCCTCTGATGTGCACGCGCAGCCGCGTGGCATTTTTTAGATGTGCGTGGAGCTCTGGCTACGCTTCCCCCCCCCGTATTTAAAATCTGGTTTCGTCTCTGGTGGAAGTCGCAGCTGAATTTAAAATCTTTCTGAGCGAGTGGAGATTTGTTATTAAATCATGCACTGACGGCGGTGCAGTCTAGGTGAGAGGAGGCAGGGTGTAGCACCGGGGAGGGCAAAATGCGGCCTATCTGGCCCGCAGGACCCCTAAAAAAATTTAGAAAATGAATATTTCTCTCTCCCTGGCTGCCTGTCACGCGGCCCTCGATGGCTTGCCAAAGCTCAGTAAGTGGCCCTCCACCCGAAATAATTGCCCGCCCCGGTGTAGCACTTTCTAAAAGAGAGGTGGTCTGCCTGCAACATGGGTGCCACAAGGGGCCACAAGTAGCCTCTTGTGACGCGTGGCAGATCAGGCAGCACAGTAACTTGACGGTGCAGGGAGCAGAAAGCAGAGCATCAGATCAGTCAGGGAGCAGGCAGCCAAGCAGCAAAGCGGGCAGAGGAAAGGTATTGGAGTGGCACTGGGGGAGGGTGCAGTGCTAATTTGTGGCACGCTTGCCAAAGCGATTGGCCCGCTCGGTCCTAATGCAATGGCAAGCAAGCAGTTTGGCAAGCGCTTCGTGACGCTCTCGGCCCAGCGCCCAGTTCTGCGGGCTCGGTGAATCCCCGGGCGCCTCCTTTTCCCACTGACGTGAAGAAGAGGGGCAAGGAGGGGAGAAGAGCTCGAACTGCTCGGGTGCTGCTGCACGGTTCAGAGCGATGCCGAGCAGCTGGCAGATGAGACGGTGATCGCTGTAGTGTAGCCAGCGTCCCCTTCCTCGCAGCCAGAGGCCAGGAAGAGAAGTTGTGAAAGCAGACTATGCTGGCTGTATGCCACCAAGGGATTCCCTCACTCCCTGCTGGCCAGTCGTGGAGGCTGTCGGGGCCCCCCTTCGTGCTTCTCCCGAGTGTCTGCGTTCAGAAATAAAAGGAAACGATCTTGCTGCATTTGAGGAACTGTCCCGAGAGCTGCGAGGGGTCCTTACCACCCACCAAAATCACCTAGCCCCTTCACCTGCCCCGCAGAACTGGGCACAGAGTCCCATCCCTGCCTGGTGCCGTGCGGCGCGCTTAGCACTTGACACTTAGCAGAAACTACTCCTGCTCAAGAGAAACGGCGAAGCCCCTAAACGAATTTAACTCCTTAATTGAATATGTATTAATTAATTAGCTCAGGGAGCATCTGCGGGAGGAGCGTGGCAGCCTCTCTCCCTCCTTCCGTGTAGGCATCTTGCAAAGGGACTATTTTTCTTGTTTTACATTAATGAAGTCTTCAGTCTTCCCACTTTTTTACACCTACACATGTACTGAACGTCTCCAAGGAGACGAGGAAACCCGGAGTCCAGCGATGGTGAATCCTTCAGTGCGACAGCAGGCTAGAGTCCCAGCCACGGTGCCAGGCATCTCAGCGTCCAAATGCCTCCGCAGACGGGCTTTGTTTCCCAGCTTCTGGCACACGGGCCGTCTCCACGCTGCTCCGGCGTTGGGCCTGACGTGCTGGCGAAGGAACCGAGCTTCTTGCCCGTGAGCTTGACAGGAGGGGCGCATGCCCCTTTGCTTTTCCCACTTCTCTCTCTCCTTCCCATCCTTGCCCCCACCTTGCCTGGTCCGTGGACCCAAAGCCCATTGCGTGGCATCAGGTGTGCACTTCCTCATACTCTTCCAGCCCTCGACCTGCCTCTGATGCTTACCCCAGGCATCGTGCCTCACCTGCAAGTCCCGTCTTGGAGGTGTTGCTTTTTTCTCTCGTCCCTTTGCAGTCGGCCCTTGAGCTCTCTGTCAGAGTCAGTCTTTGGGGTGTGGGATGCAGAATATCCTCTCCCAGCTGTTGTTTTCCCTCACCCCTTGCTTGCATGCACCACTAGTGACCAGTAATGATTTTCATGTGCTCCGTACTGGACCTGCGCAGCTCAAGATCTTGCATTGTCTTCCACTTGCTGGATGCCACTGCCTCTGGCTGCTCTGCTGTTGCAGCAGACAGCCCACACTGTAACAGCCTTCCTCAAAGAGAAACTCCCATTTGACTACCCTGGTCGGCTCTAGACCACTTTGCCTGGTTGGAGAAAAAGGGCACGAAGACTGCCCCAGTTTGCAAAAGGACTCATTGCCTGATGAGACATATTCCCATTGCATAAAGCCCTATAAGCTCACATTAGTCCCCCCCTTCAAAATCAGTGTTTGCCCCTGGTTACCCTGCAGTCCTATTTCCCCTGTAATTAAAATGAGAAATGGCTGCGGTGTGTCATATCCTTATGGGTAAGAATTGAGTTTTTGGGGGGGGGGGTTTCCTTTTTTTTTTAATGGAAGCCACTCTTCTCTGAGTGCAAACATGCCTCAGGATTTCTTTGGGGAGCACTCTTCTAGGAGGTGAACCGGGTCTGATGTTCAAAGGGATGTTCTGATCAAATAGCACACATGCAGCTTCCCACGTTTGTGCATGGTACAAACTCCCTTTTTTTTCCCCATTTATTTTCTTCCAGGCTCTTCAGGTGGCACGACAGCTTTTACTACAGCAGCAGCAGCAGCAGCAGCAGCAGCAGCAGCAGCAAGTTAGTGGATTAAAGTCTCCCAAGAGGAATGACAAACAACCAGCCCTTCAGGTAAGCAGAGTGAATGTGTGCACATGAGCCTCTGCATATACCTGTTGTTAATCAAAGCTGCGGAGCAGTGCAATATTGAAGTTACCGTGAGATTTGTAGAGATGCTCAGCTGTGGCCTAATTTGCTCCGACTGAAGTTTTAATACAAAGGCTCCTGTTGACTTCAGCTGGAGCAGTGAAACCCACACCAGGCGTTTTAGAAAGCCCACCCATAAGCACAGCCTGATTTGAGGATGGGTGGAGCGGTTTATCGTAAAAGTGAATGGGTCGTTGTTCCATTATTGCCTTGCTGCTGTTGTGGTTGTGCTCAAAAACCGTTCTGTTTACACCCCGTGTTCACCCAAACTGTTGATCTGCTTTGGCAGTAGTGATGCAGTCATTAGGGCAGCATATCATCAGTGTGATTTCTGCCCCCCGGCCGTTGTCTGCTGGCCTCTGGACGTATTCAGGGATGAAATATTTGTAGCCCCTTCAAGGAAACCTAAATATTAACAGCTTGTTACAAATTCAGGAGGGTACAACCAGGTCCAAGTAAGATGCACGCACAAACGTGTTTTGGGGGCATATTCTGCTGTTCAAGATGAATAAATCATAGGAACTAGAGATCAGAAACAGCCGGTAGGTCACCCAGGTAGTGCCAAGGTGGGATTGTGGTACCTAAGTTTTTTCCATTATGTTCACCATGCTAGTGTTTCCACTTCCCTGAGGACAGCTATTCTGCACTATGTCACACTCTCAGGAAGTTTCCCCAGTGACTTCAGAAAGCATCCTTTTCTTAATTTCTGGGAACAAGCTTTCCAGAAGTCAGTGTTGTAGCTGAAGTGCAGTGACACCAGAGTCCTGTTGTTGGGGTCTTCTCTCACTGTTGTTATTATCTGATGCTCTGCCTTTGTGGTCCAAATTTATTTTGGTGCTTTTCTGTTTGTCATCATTACCCGGAAAGTTGTTGAACTAATGTCTGATTTGCACTCCTGTCCCTCTGGCAGCATTACTGCTCCTGTGCCTTTCACTGATGACATGTATTTCAGATTATTTAGTCCCTAAAATGTAGATTTTAGATCTTTAAGGGTGGAGCAGAGCATTGGAGGTCAAATCAGAAACACGTAAGTCTGTGAGAAGGTGAAGCTTATGGGCCACAGCCTTGTTTGAGCAAAGCTCTCAGGGACTTCAGTGAATCGGGACTAGGTCTGCATTGCAGAATATGGCCCAGTCAAGAGCACCTGTAGCAGTTATGTAGCTATTTCATCCTCAGAGAATTTGGAAAACATTGATCTCCATCCCATCCCCAGAAGGGGGAAGCCTGATCTGTAAACAGCAGTTTTGGGGAGGGAAACTGAGGCAGGCAGATTTAAGGGACCCTTTCCAGACTGTAGGAAAGGATATGTTTTAGAGGTGAAATTCAGACTCATGCGTTCCTGGCTCCCGACGTGGTGTGCCGTCTTCTGGACAACGCCTGCCTCCTTATAGCTGCACTGTTATTCTTTTGGAAAGTCTGAACTGTTTTGTCGTTGGGCAGGCATGCGGTTTATTGGGAGCGTAGAGTGTCGCAAGCCAAACTGTTACATTAACACTTCCAAAAATATTTTATTTGGTAAATCCATAGCAGCTCCATATGCCTTTTAATAGACTCTTCCACTGGGGACATTTTTAATGAGAGATTGTGCCGGCTAGGTCCAGTGTCAGGTACTAAAAGAAGTGCTTTGTTGTGCAGATGTCTTAAGAATAGCTCCAGAGGATGAAATATGACTGTGTTGACCTTTCAGCTGTGAGCTTATTTGTCAGGATTCAAATAAGTTGAAAGGATCAAACCAAACAGTTTCCGTAGTCAGACTGGGAATTGTGTTGCAGAGGTCAACAGTGAAGGCCACATCGCAGATTCCATAACATAGCCAATTGTTGGTACATATTAAAGTACTGGAGCAGCTCCTGCAGTCAGAGACACAATTAAAATTCTAATTTATTAATGTATACAGAGAGCTGGCCTGGCCTGTCACTCACTGATTCAAATGACTGCCCATTCTTTTTCCCCCTCACTCCTGGAGCTTTCGCTGTCTTAAACATACTGCAAGTCCTCTTGAATATAACAGACCCTGAGTGCATTGGCAAAATGCAAGCGTATTATTAAAAGAAAATACTAGAGTGCCGGGTAGAAATTGTTGCGGAAAATATATACGCACCCCTAATCTGTCTGATCACATTGCTCTGAAAGGAGGTATCGTTGCTGACAGTTTACAAAATCAGTCTGGATGGTTTTTGTTCCAGAAATCTTCCAATCTTTTTTATTGAAGCGGCGAAGCAAGTTGTCCTGGCATTTAATAAATGGATGTGCGCTTTAATTTCTTTGGGTCGCTCTGGTGCTTACTAGATAGATTTGATTTTTATTTTTTTATTTTTTTTGTCCCTTAAAACTTCGTAGCTCCCATGCAATAGGAATACAGTGGAAATTACAGAGCTCGCCTTTTTTTTTTTTTTTGGTACCTTGCAAGGGCACTGGTGGAAACCTCCTGAACACGTGTTGTGCAGAGCGGTGTTTGCACGAAATGTGGGGGGAAGGGAGGAAGTTAATCCCGAATGTTGGTTCTGCTAATAAGACACTTTGTGGCTCTGCCCACCTCTGAGTTCATGAGCTGACAGGCAGGGAGGCGAAGCCCACTTGATCAGAATACCGAGTGTCGTTCGCACACGTACGATTTATGGTGGCTGCAAAATATTGCTAAGCGAGATCTCTGTCAGTCCCGGGCTCTCTAATTTAATACTGGCTGGCAGGCTTTGTCATGTAAACTGGACTGGCACAAACAGATGTAGAAAATTAATCTAGTACATTGCTGCGTGGCTAATTTGTTACCACCTTGCTGTGGATAATTTCTCATATTTCTGGTTATTCACCGCCATTTAAGCACATTTTGATCTCATCGGGACACCATACTTGGAATAGCTTCCCCACGAAAACGGGATCCAGCAGAATGCCTTGCAAGAGGCTGCTCCTTGACCTTGATAACGGCAGTCGGAGAGACCTTGCTTTAGCAAATTTTAGATATTCGCTCTATGCGAATTTTGACAGAGAAGCAGAGATGTGCGCTGCCGATGGTTTAATAAACCGCCAAATATACTGTGACTCACGGTCTGAGCCTGTCTCGCTCTGCCGTGCTTTACATTTGGCAGGGACCTTCTGTTTCGCAGGCAGATGAGACAAACGGGAGAAAATCGGAAGTTAAGGACTGGGTTTACTAACCAGCAATTGGGGGGGAAAAAACGTTAAAAAAAAATGTCAAACCTAGAAAAATTAGATGAGGGATGGGAAAAGATTAAAGCATCGACAAACTCATGCCATAGATGTCAGCATTCCTTGAAATATTTGAAAGCAAACATTTTAGCAGTTCAGGTATGCTTTCAGACCTTGAAAAGTCAGACACTTTTCTTGACTAACACAAATATATCCCTACGTTAATAGATTTATTGATCAAAAGTTGGAGCTTTAATTGCCGATTCTCTGAGCAATTTATTCATTATCGTTCTCTAAGCATTTTTAGCTACTGGCTTGAATACACAGGTTGGAAACAAATCAAGAGACACATTTTTCTCCCAAGAAAGAAGTGCATGTGTGTTTTGGCAACACTAACAATAATTTTTCTTAAAGAAGTAAATGTTGTGTGTTGCATTGAACCGACTGTCCATTGGACACTGGCTGGAACCAGGTTTAGAAAGTCATTGGCTGGATCTTGCATTTGAAAGTAATCCGTTGGTGGTGGTTGTGCAGGTTAAACAGTATATGGCATGCCATAGATTTAGTATGCGAAGGGAGGTACAAAGTAGTGGTATTTACCAAAATTGGATCTTTTTGTTGGTCGGTTGAAAATAAATGTTTCCAGTCAAAATTTGGCCAAGTTTGGGGGGCTGGGGGTTGGGAGGGGTGGGAATGCCTTAATCCTTTCACACTGATGTTATGTAAAACATGCATTAGGCTGTACTTCTGTCTAGCTGCCACCTGCTGTGTCATCTTGGTGCCTCTTTTCAATATAATAAGGAGCAGAGGAGGACAAGAGCAAAAATCAAAAAGAAATGTAGAAATCAGCAGTTGCTGGAAATTGTACGTGACTGCGGTTTTTAATGGCACTTTCCTTTAATGAAATTAGAAATTGTTAGCCTAGCAGCCCAATAACCAAGGGTGAAGCAAAGGATATCCTTTCTTGCTGGTGTTTCTCTTGCAGCAGTTGGCATAACTAAAATCTGCGGTGGCATAGGGATTTGCATGCCGTACACTTGTGTGTGTCAGCGGTGTGTTCAACTAGAGACGGAGAAACAAAGGTAGCTGATGGCAGGTCATACAGCAGCTGAATAAATGGGCAGTGATTTTTTTTTTTTTTTTTAAGGAATGCATTTTTTTTTATTCTTAAACGTACGTGTATGTACTACGACTGAATTGGATTCTATTAAAATCCATAGGAATTTCAATGAGGACTTCAAGAGGGCTAGGATTTCCTCCTTTCCGGTTTCGATGGCTTCCCTTGTGAACATTTCAGTGCCTTGCTTTTGAATCTTTCACTTTCTATATATTGCGTTTTATTTATTTATTTTGAAGCTGGCCTTTGCTGGTTTCTAGGAATGGGCTTTATAACTCAATTTGCTAATCATAAAACCGGGCATCAGTCAGCCCACAGTGCCTGTGCAAGCTGCTCAGGATCACCGACCCCTAGCAGTCCAAAATTGGAGCCAGTTCTCCCTGAAAATCGGATGAATGGCTTAAAAATCCTGAGATGATAAAAGTGAGGGGAGGGGACCTTTGTTGCCGTCTGGCTTTTTGAGCTTTTAGTATTCACATCTTCCTTCTTTTTCTACCAAATGCGAGGCCAGAAACGGACTTGTTTTTCTTCTAGGTGAAAGCTGTGATTCTCATCTGAGTATATGCCTCCAGCAGCTGGGGCCTTTAGAAGAGCACTGAATATCATTGAGAGTTGGCAGCACAGGGCACCGAGCAGTCGTTTTAGATCCGGGTAACCCGAGACCTACAGATAGGGCTTTTTTAGTGACATCTGCCCAAGATCACAGATTTGCAAACTCCCATTGATTTCAGTAGGAGTTAAGACACCTACGTGTTACTAGGGATCTAGGCCGGAGTGAGGTAGTTGCAGAGCGGGTGGTATAAAAACTACGGTTTCTTGTTTGTAGTCCCCTGCTATAGCAAAGAGGCCACCCTGGGCGCAGCTTTTTAACAGGTCCCCCATGTACGTTAAGTGTTTGCCAGTGACCTTTTCTTTTTTTTTTAAAGCAATTTATAACCAGATTTTTTTTTTTAAAGCAATTTATAACCAAATTGTTTGGAGAGGGGTCGCAGGGCTAACTGCGTGCCGGAGTCGGGCTCGGAGTTTGTTATAAACACGACGGAAGAAGAAAACAAATGAAAGCTACTTGACTGGTCAGAAACGTGCAAATTGCTGACAAAATGACACATGTAATTAAGAGTGCTCCTGCCATTTTACCTTGTGGTTTACACCTATGGTGTTGAAGAAAGAGAGTGACTCCCACCTCGCTAATTACCATTATCACTGAAATGGTAGGGTTTGAGTCATTAGTTCCATGTGCATTTAATTAGAGGAAGGCTGAAATTGGATTTAACTTATTACTTTTTCATGGATCACTTTCTTGTCATCACTTCAAATTGGATTGCAGCCCCAGGTAACTAATTATGAGAGCCACAGGATCAAGAGTGAAAAAAAGGTAATTAGGAATAACACTGTTGGACCCTTGCTGATAGTCCACTTGTGCTTTGGAAAAAAATGAGAGCAGTATTTTGTAGTATTACAGATTAGGGAGTTCAAGGTATGCACTATTGCTAGGAATCATGGGAGCCTGCCACCTCCTATAGTGGTTTATATGATGTACAACTGGGCTGAAGATGTTATATCGACATGGGTCCACAATCAGCTCCTTAATACCTAGATTAAACTTGTAAAAGCAACAGATTGGTTGTAGGTATGAGGCATCTCCACAACAGTGTAGTAAGGGGTCCTTACATATATGATTACAACAAAGCTGTCAAGACACTTTTGAACCTTAGTACCGAGAGTTTTTTTTAAGTACAAGGAGTTGGAATGGGAAACAAATTAATGGCCACACAAACGAGCTGAAAAGATCATTCACATCTGACAGAAAGGTATGTCAGTCAGCGCCACAACAGTGAGGTTCATGGTTTTTATATCAGGAATTTAGTCGGCACTTCCAGCATGCTAAAATCAGGGCGTTGCTTTTCTTATTGTTTGGTAGGAGTTTTGTGTTTTGTTTGTGATCCTGTAGATAGGATTGCTAAGTGCTGCTTTCTTTAGATAGTCCTTTAAAACAAATTGTTTTATTTCCATGCACAGGACAAAATTCGGAACCGCATGTAATTGATTTTATTGACGCAGTCTGGAAAAAATGTTGATGGGAGTTCAAGGATGTGAAAAGGTTGAAATGTAAAAGTACCCAGCACTGAATGTAGGGAAATCTGAAAAGTAATTTCATTAAGCAAAGAAATCTATTGGGCAGGGATCCCTGCAAGGAGAGACTGCTTTGGGAGCTAATGATATAGCAAGGAGGTTACCCAAGTAATTTTTGCCACTAAAGAGCAAAAGTTTCTTAATTTGTTGCAGCAGTTTAAACACAGACACCGTTTCCTTAAGTTGCTTAAAACGGCTTTTAATGTTTTGTTAATGTAAGCAAATATTTGTGACTCAGTCCCGGTTAAGTGATGCTTGCTCATTATTTCCTGATGCAAGTAAAATATGGGAAATTATGTGAACTCCAGGCAAAGGATACCAACGGCCTTCAGAGCAAGAGAATCCGGTCCTAGAAATGAAGTCTATTATGCTTTATATTCTAAAATAAATCTAGAGCTTAAAAATATCACCTTTAATACAGAAAGAGCGAGCCTTTTAAATGCATCTTTAGTTGATTTAGAGTTTTTCTACATAATATTCATCTGTGGTTGAAAAGGGAGCAACCTCAGGTCAAGTGATGTAGTGTTTCCATTTTACCATACGACTCTCACTGTGTGTGATAAAAGCAACCCCCTTTATTGTGTAAGGCTGCAGGAATTTCTGATGAAGTACAGAGGTCACTTTTCTGTCAATTTGAGTAGGCAGCATTTCAGAACTACTGTTTGGGGGGGAGGGAGTTGGGTTTTTTTTTCTTTTTTCTTTTTTGATGTACCCTCCCTTGCTTCTCCCCCGACACACACATGCACTCCTACAAGCAACGGCACTATTCTGAAATGCATGCACAAGAGTGCTCCAATCTGCAGCTTATTAGTGCATGGCACTGGAGCCGATCCAGTGGTTAGAAAATTTCCCGGAGCCTAGAATAACAGCAGTTGGTGCAAGTGCCACAGAACAGAAGTGACAATGAGGGGCAGCCCGGTTGACTTGGCAAGATGCCCAGGCAGGAAAGCCGGCTGAGATACTAAAACAAGTGAATACCGCGGTGGTGCATATGGGGTATGCTTGAGAAGTTTTGCGTCTTAAAAAAAAAAAAAAAAAAAAAAAAAAAAAGCAAACCAAAAAAACAACAACCCACCCTTCTGTGATCATCAGACATCTTCCGTTTCCCTACAGATATTGTTTATAACAGGGTTTTCAAGCACTTGTCAAATAACTGGGAATGAAGGAAACAGGATAAAAAAAAGTCTGTTCTCCATTCAAATGAGTCCTGTTATGATCATTGGCAGATTTGGGAAAAAAAGCACTTGTATCTGCAGCCTCCAAAGGTAACCAATGCCCGGGAGAGGGTGGGAAGGAGACTATTAGTCAAATGCAACCTTTTAAGTCATTGTTAAGTGTCGTTACTGAGAAGTAGTTTGGAAAATGTATACTCAGGCGATGTGTACATCGATATAATTACGGTAGTTGTGAAGTGAAGTCATACCTAGTAACGGGGGGGGTAGGGGGGGTTGTTGCTTAGCTTGTGTTTCAGAGCTGTGATATCATGGGCAAAATATTATAAACATATCATAGCTATAGCATGCTTGTGTAACAAAAGATCAGGAACTTTTATTAAGTTTGTTTTCCTTGTCATATTGTAAAAATTTATAATGTGTACTGTGTATATTAGAAACAGATTTGGGTAATTCTGTCTAAATGAAGTCATCTCAGCTATTTCCAGACTGTCTGTTTTTGGTTGCGAATAATTTTCATACATCAAATGGTTGTCATATTTAGTAGCGCTCTACTTTTTAAATAGGACATATCCCATTTTGAACTTTTGTGGGCTTCTTCAGCCTTAATTTTTAGGGTATTTTGTTGCCGTAGTAATTTAAATTGTTGCATGCTACAGGAGCTGGCAGAGATGGAGCAGATTCCATCTTAAAAATTCAGGAACCATATCTGCATTAAAGGAAAATATATTTTTTGTAACTACTTGAGCAGTACAGTAATATCTTCAGCAGCACAGGATTGCAGAGATCCTGCCAGATACATATTTCAGCTTGCCTTGTGTTCATGTTTTAGAATAAATATATTTCCCCCTCCCACCTTCCCCCCCCGCCCGATATCTCCTGCAAAAATTAAATGTACTGTGTATCCGAAATCTTTCAGGTAGAAAAGGATCTTATTTGCTTAATCCAAAAAAAAAAAAAAAAAGTACATATTCAAAGCTATTAAGGAATGGTCAGCTATTCCAAATTAAGTGATATGCTCACCTACCTATCAGTTAGGCCTCCTTTTTTAATTTAAAAGCAAAATGTCACTGTTCAGCTTAGTGGCGCTTTATGGTATTCTCTGTGTGCCAGATGCGAGAAGTGAGGAGGAGAGTACACCCCTGAGAGATGCATGGTTGATAAGAAATCAGCAGCGATGATCAGAGAGCAGAATTTTGCCTGAAAACAGTAAGCTGTGCCAGAAATGCTTGAGTTATAGCAGTTTGGGGAGTGGAGGGAAAGAGAATGCATTTTGATCTAACTCTGAGCTGAAGAGAGTAGCTGTTTGCCTTGTGTTTAAATCTCTAGAGTTGCTGTTGAAGTTTTCAGGGCAACAAGTGCAACCTTGGAGAATGAGTAGAAACTAACACCAGTGAAACAATTGGAAATGCCATTACGAAAGTGGCTCTGGAGCTTGACAGTTTTATGACTCTGTAGTCAGGCTGGCAAAATATTTCATACAATGTGTGCATGGGGAAAGCTGTTACACTGCTGAAATGTTTTTACATTCATAATACATGTAATCTGCCTTTTATAAATTACTAATCTATTTAAGGTGTAACAGTAATGGCACATAATCTCAATTCATTGAAAGTATAGAAAATTAAAGTAGACTGAAGGCACAATAAAGAAATGTACTTTGTGTCAAGATGAAGTTCGACGAAGCATAGAGAAGATGGAATAGATTATTAAATAAACTTTGAGAGAGAAGGCGAAAGGCACCCAAATCTCTCATTTTGAAAGGAATTAGTTTACTTGATTATACGCAACTGTATCACACTTGGGAAGGTATAAGACAAATGAAAGCAAAACAAAATTTAATTGAGCTATTAGTTTGCAGACTTTGGCTTGGTTTCAGACAGCCTAATCAAATTCTGCTTTGCTCAAATAACTGATGTTAAATGCAGTCTACCAACAGATGTTTGAGCGGAGACTAATTGGAAAACCTACATCCTGGGTTTAGAGTGTCTAGCTGAAAAAGTTTTTGAAATTATTTTTTGAAGGGAAGTAACATAATGATACAGTCCCAGGAAGTACATGGGTCTTCAGAGGGCTGCAAAGAACGGTGCCAGAGGTGTCCATGTTGCTCAGTGGAGGTGAGAGATACTATTGCTTTTTGCTTCTTGCCACATTGAGAAATCATGTTACATCACTGGAGTCGTGTTGCAGTACTGTAGATCATACCATGTGCCAAAGCGTGCAGTGTAAGCAATGCAGCGGGACACGCTGAGGATATTTAAAGCCATGCCGTCAAGGTCATTAGATAGCAGCACTGACTTTCCTTGCCAAATATGTCACTTTGTAGGGCTTGGGGGGAGGGTGTTTTTTAAGTATGCTGCCGTATTTATCACCCAACGTGGCACATCTTGGCATCGAGCGTTTTCAGTTGCTCAATGGATTTCTTTAGTGTGCAAGGGGGAGTGAAACGGATGGGGCCAAATTTGTCCCAGGTGTAAATGACAGCTCTCAGAGAAGCACACCAAAGTCTGTTGTGTTCCCCGTGATAAAAATACAGCTTTCTTTTAAACCAGCTCTCCACCTAACAGAACAGCACTGGGAGCCCCACATGAGGCACTGGTAGGCTTCATATTCTTTGCATAATTGGTGACAGTTGTCGTTCACCACAAGGCTGGACCACATTATCATCATCATCGTTTTTGGCATTGTTATGATCCTTACGATAATTGACACGTATTATTTCTTTAATTATTAATATCAGTATTATTTATTGATGTAGTAACACCTAGGGTAGAGGTCAGATTTCTTTATGCTAGGCGTTGTGCCTGCACATAAGGTAGTTCCTGTCATGAACAATTTGTAGTATCAGTATCCAAGACGGAGAGAAAAGGGATTCTTGTCCCCATTTTACAGATGAGGAAGTGTGCCACAGCAAGCCTAACTCATTTGTCCCACGTGTTATAGGGAGTCTGTAGCAGAGCGGGGAACTGAACCCACGTCGCCTTGACCCACTATACAAAATTGTGTGTGTGACCAGTGTGAGCATTTTCCACACTCGCACATGCAGACTGACTGATTTCATGTAGTCACCCACTCACCAGCCTGCACATGAGCCCGGCAGTAGCCTAGCAAAATGAGTCACTTGGTTGCTCGCCAACATTTTTTAAAAATGTACTGCGGTCACTTCTTCTCTTCCTGCCCGTCATTGTAGATTGAAACGGGGTGCCTCTTTCTGGTGACTGGGCTCACCAAAGGGGAAGCAAGGGTCCTGCTGATACTGAATTATGGGGAGAGGATGCTAGATCAAGCAGCTTGTTGAGCGAAGCTTTGTCGGGACTTTCTCGTGGGGAGAAGGAGATCCGACTTCGCAAAGAATCTCTGCTATCTAAAAACACCACCTGCTATTGGGGAGCGTGTGACCTAAAGCCCAGGATACAACCTTTCGTAGCATGGTGTGAAACTTGAGGAAAATGGGAAAGCAACCAGATTTGGACACGTTCAGAAACTGACCCTTACCCTTTTGGCCCATTCCCATCATCTTCGTCTCAACTGGGACCAGAACTGACTTGAAAGTTTTCCATCTTGTGTAAGTTTTTTATAATGTGAAAGCATCTGTCCTTCCACTTGTGGTACTGTCTTTCAAACCCAGGAGTTCAAACACCGTGGAGAAGAGCGTGTCATAAATCCCTAGATGGCCAAATTGGAGGGGGAAATTCTGGAAGCCTTGCAGTATCTCTCAACCCAAATGCTATAATTTTTTTTCAAAAAGGTTGAACCTGAGGCAGAAACCAAAAACAGTGTGCATGTTACAATATTTTTCTCCTCTTTCATTGAAAAAGCTGTTTCAGTGGATTTTGCTGCTCACCCCTGCTTCTACAAGTAGACGGCTGAAACCGAGGGATGGCCATTGAGAACCAGCGTATGGCTGATATCCACACTCATGCTTCTACTATTATAATCCTCGTATTTGCCTGTACAGAAATGTAGCAGTTGAAGACCTTTTTTTATTGGCAGATTGTTCCCACTATGACTGTTTGATTAAAGTCCCCCAACTCTGATATGATGTGGGTTTTCTTTGGGGCAGTATTCCTTTAAGGTGGCCCTGGCTGTGTTTATTCTTAATACCCACCATCTAATGGGGAGTAGCCAATCTGAATTTTTTCAAAATATAATTTACCAATTGGAGTCCGACAAAAGGCAGATTATATTTTATGGCTTACGAACAGCAGGGCAGATATTTCAGAAAAACTGCAGACAGCAGTAATTTTGCGAATGTGCACAAATGACTTTGAAAACAAATATTTCACTGCCTACACAGCTGCATTCACAATCCTGGGACCAGAATACCATTTGCGTGATGCTTTCACCTGGTTATATAAACTATAATAACGCTTAAAGAAAGAAAATTTGTCTTAAAATCAAAAGCAGAATTAATGCTCTCTGTGAAAACCTGTATTACTGACTGAGGTGTTGGCAGTGGAAGGGACAAACCACTTCAGGAAAAATAAGAACCAACCTAAGCATTCATTCAACCTCTGATCCAAACCTGAATGCAAATGTTTAATCCTGTAATAATAATTAATACACCTCATGTGTCATCCAGAGATGTCAAATGCTTTGCACACAATAATTACCTAAGCCTTAAAACACACCTGAGAGTTAAATAGGAGGTCCAGAGGGCTCCACCTACTAGTGAAATGCGGCCACCTCTGGAGAGAAACACAGCAGCCATTCAACGTGCGACAGCAATTTGCAGCAGAGTGAAGGACGCTGTCCCTGCCTAGGAACATAGGTTGCTGGGCATTGCCTGTGCACAACAGGCAGGCGGTGGGTCTGGTGCTTGGTTTATTTGTTTTGTTTCCGCTGGTAAAAGAAAATGTAGCTTAGGAAAGGAGATTTTTCCAACTTTCTTAGAGGCCTGTTTTGCCCTCATTGTCTCGCCTTGGTCGGTGTAGTTCAACCAGTCACTGAGCAGAAGGAAGATGCTGTTTCCTTCCAGCCAGCAGTCAGACAAGTGGCACAAGTAGCATAGGGTTCGACTGGTCCCGTTCTGGCCTCTTACCTTTCGAAACCGCAGGGCCGGCAGCTGTAGCACCATCTCCGGCGGCCCCGTGTCCAAACGGGAATGCTGCGTGCCGGCGGCTCGGGGGAACCGCTGTTGCTGCTGCTAGATGGCACCAAGTGAAGCCTGGCTTAGACACTCAGCCTGCCGGCAAGGTGGAGGGTTGCTGCGGTCGGTTGTGTGGGACTCTGCTAGGTGAGGCTCGGCGAGATATGAGTATCAGAAGAGAGGAGAACGAGGGGAACCATTTGGGAGGCTCTGCAGAGAAACCTTCAAAGATTTGCATAGGCAATCCAGCCGGTGCTGAAGTGCCTCTGCCGTGACCGCGCAGCGTTGACTGGGGCACACCCCGGTCCTTTCTGCTTTGTCCTTTCATTGTCACTAAGACGGGAGGATGGAAAGCGAGAGAAGGCATCACAGAAAACCCTCTGAAGCCAGACAAGAGAAACTGAAAGAAAAGTTGGCAAGAGCAAAGAGCCCCCTCATTGATTTTTTTTTTTTTTTTTTTTTTTTTTTTTTGTTTTTTTTTTTTTTTTTTTGTTTTTTTTTTTTTTTTTTTGTTTTTTTTTTTTTTTTTTTGTTTTTTTTTTTTTTTTTTTGTTTTTTTTTTTTTTTTTTTGTTTTTTTTTTTTTTTTTTTTTTTTTTTTTTTTTTACTTTCAACTCTGTGTTTATTCAAACGCTCTGGAAACATACAGATTAACTTCCTGTGCTCAATATTTAGCACTCGTTTACCCGTCTCGAAACTGGAACAATGCAGGCTTTGTGGACCGGGTTGAAAGGTCGCCCCATTTTCTGCGTCCCCGTGTCCTCAGGTAGAAAGTCGTTTATTTTCACTGCCGACTCGTCTTCAAAAATCATTCCCCTGCTCCCAGTAGCAACACTTACAGGCTCGTTTGCTCCTCTTTTCCTCTGGGGGAAGCCACAGGAGGCTCGGATATCACTGAGTCTCTCCGATTTCCTCGGGGATAATTGTTTTAAAGGGGGGGGCGGGGAATAGGTGAAAAGTAACCCCATGAAAAAGGCACCGTGTTTCCCTGCAAAAAAGAAAAATAGGAAGGAAAATGTCAACTGTGGACAGCAGCTGCATTTGTGTCCCCAAATCCACTTGAGGGAAGAGAAGAGAAGAGTCGGGGTTGTCACCTCCTCCGAGTCGGCGCCGCTCACGCCGGCGCTGCCGTAGAAAGCAATCGAGAAAAGGGAAGCAGCCGAGCTACGCTGAAGTGGAAGATGACTGTAGTGGCATTACCCTCGTTTAACAACAGCTACAAAGCCTACGCTGTCTGACAGGAATAGAGGTCCCCAAACCCTGTGGTGACACTCTCACAAGCTGCTGTTGATGTGAACTAACGTGAAGCAGAAGTGGATTTTTTTTTTGAAGGGGAGCCTTAGCGTAGTTTGCATTCAGAGTAGGATTCAAATGGTTTAGCTCACAGAGAGCAGGTTTACACCGTGGCCCTGAGCAGCGGCAGGTCTCCTTGGGCACGCTTTTCAGGCTCTCCGGCTCGTTGTTCCAAAAGGGACTTGGGTTTGAATGGTCAGTTATGTCTACTGATGAGAAAAGCAAATTATTTTCTTCTGGGAGGGCCCCGCTGTGGACAGCAGCCACAGCTGCAGATGTGTTTTCTTGTTTGCTTGCTGGTTCCACATGAGCAACTTGACAGGGCCAGCCTCTTTCAGTAAAGATTATGCTTCTCACTTCCTAACCCGGGTTTTGTATTCAGCCCAACTTTTCACAATGGCCCCTATGCCCGGCAGCAGAGCCAAATCTTAATTACGGTGGATATTGTTTTCCACCACGATTTCTTGTGGCACCTGTAGGATTGCTGGTTTCTCACTTCTAGTTTTGCATGTGGCTTTGGCAAGCTTAATTCCCTCTCCTGCCTCTCCATGGGGGGCACCTGTGTCAACAGAAAAGTTGCACAGACTTGGGGCAAGAGCATGTTAGGCTGGGACTGTGCATGGGAAAAATGCACGGTGGGTGGCTGACGGTAGGTGGTGTTGGTGGGGGCAGGTTGACACCCCTCTGGGTTGGAGGTGGTTCAGTGTAGGAAGGGAGATGTTGGCAGACTGCTCCAGCTACTTTTAATAGGTGCAGGTAGCCACCAGCCGCAGGCAAAGCTGACCACAGACGCAAGAGAGGAGCAACAGGCAGAGGCTGGGGTGGCAAGTGAGGACCCAGATCTTGGCCTCCGTGGGAGCCATTTAATTCTTATGACTTTTCCTTCTGCTCCTTTTAAGAGGGCACAGCACTCTCCTAACCCACCGTGTGCGAATGCAGTGTCAGGCGCTTCCCTTGAGCCTTCTGGCAATGTCTTAAATTGTTCGTCCATCCCATCTCGCCATGGGGAAGACAGTAGGGGAAGCACATAAGGAGCCAGGCAGACCGGCCGCATAGAAGAAACAGAGCTGGCAGGTGCCCAAGGTAACCAGGGAGGGCATAAATAATAGAAATAAACCTTTTCCCCCTTGAGTCTCTTAGCTTTGAGTACTCTAGGGGGTTGTTAGTAAGTATACCGTATCATGAAAATCGGTGCCACTGTCACAAGTTTAGTGTTGCTTTAATTTCTCCTCTCTGATGTTATTCTGTAGGGCCTGAAGTCCCACTAGGTCTAGTTCCTGATTTCTCATCTCTTGCAAGAGCCCCCAAAGAGCCTACCAGGACTGCATTTGCTGCGCTATTAGCTCTAAATAGAAATATGGCGTTTCTTCAACAAAACCCTTTCCATGCAAGTTGATACTTTGCCCTGAAAAATCTTGCTGTCTGTCTGTTTTTATTGTTAATGTATCTTTATTGACTAAGAGGTTAAATGTTGCAACTGTCTCATATGTAAATTAAAAAAGAAATCAATAGCTTTGTACTGTTGGGCAAGCTTATGAACCAGATTGAACTACGTGGTTACACTGATGCATCTCCCCCCTGAGGTATGGAATGATGTGTGTGTGCAAAGCAGGAGTTTTAGTTTGTTGAACTGGAGTTGAGTTCAGCACAATATTACTGATAAATGAATTGTATATGTTCAGTAATTCATAGAAGGTGGTAGTTGTTTTGCTCAGACACTTGTCTTCAGGATGAGATTTATAAATATAGCATGTTGTCAAACAGAGATAAGGTACCTCTTTTTTAAAAAAAGCAGTTTCCCCACATGCACGTTTGGTCGCCAAAGCGGCGGTAACTCTTTTTTTTCTTTATGCTTAAATCAGTAACTTTTTTAAAATGTAAATAGTATCCTGTTTTGACAAACTACAAAACCACACGCCTCAAAAAGAAATGCATGAAGCCTATGTCAATAGATGCTGGCATCTCTCAACAGGAAGCTTTGGGGTGACACATGCAGTCGGTATCTGATGCAGAACCAGGGAATGCTGCTTGCCCTTCTTCGCTGCATCCGGAGAACGGCCAGAACCACTCCAGGCTCCTTGTGTGTGTTTGCATGGATAGCAGTGCTTTGCATAACAGGTTGCCTGACACAAAAAAAAAAAAGTTTTCATCGTTGATTTTTGCTCATTAGTACACTGTTCCAGATTTTTGTAACCAGGCTTCCTCTGCTACTATTGCCATTCCCCCACAGAGACTCAGTAAACTCAAAATGCCTGCAGCCATACCATCACCTCAGGCTGTAATCTCATCAGATCTCTTTAAAGGTAAGCAGCGCTGGTCACTACCTGGATGGGAGACCTCCAATTAAAGCCCAGGGCATTATGGAAAGAGTTGTCAGTAATTCAATATGCATTTCTTTTCCCTTCGAGGGGATTGTGAACCAGTGGCCCAGGATCAAGTTAGAAGCCACTGTGCAGCTGGCAGTTCTAACTTTCAAAAGGACGGGCAAAATCAAGGTCCTGGCCACATGTCATTTAAGCTCCCTTGGCGCCCCGGAGTAGCCCCAGCATTTGGCCACATTCCAGGTGGATAATTGCAGTCTGCCTACCTACATTTCCTCTGCAGATTCAGCTGGAGAAACTGTTGTGCAGTTGGTGCTGTTGCCACATTTAACAGCTGCTGTGCACAACCCCAGAGCTGGCTGCATTTCTGCAGCCACAAGTGTGGGTTGTCTAAACAACGTCAGCAACCCGTCGCAGAAAGTCGCACACGTGTTCTTCCACTTGCTCAAAGTCTGCATCAGGCATCAGGAAGTAGTTACCAGACAGAGAAGCCCCGATGGGCTTTGCAGTGTGATTAATCCAGCTACCATTCGCTCACCAACTTCTCCATAGTGCCAGTGCCTTGAAGCGAAAGAGCACCCACTTGCTGCATGATCCGGCATTGGTGTCTGGTGGGTGTCTCGGTGAGCTGGGACAGCCCCTTCAGCACATGCTCGCCCCGTACCATGAGCTGTCACAGCTCACCCCCTTCTGCCAGCCCTGTTTATCCCCTCTCTGCATTTCTTCACACCGTTCCCCACCTGCGGAGCAATCCCTGGCCCCTGAGACCGCCATCCCCTTTGCTCTCCTCCGACTCCTGTCCCACCACTTGCTGCTTCTGGTTGGCTTTCCACCCTTCACAGCCTGTCCCACGCAACCAGTGAACAGCCCCCAATTGACCAGCCGGCCAAACGGCGTTGTACTCGCATATATTATTATAAAATACTAATTTATTTTAATATGAATTTCTGAGTCTTAGAGGTAGAAATGTCAGGCACCTAAGTGCCTCGGGTCTTGTTTACCTACCGTAAGGGAAGCCGACAAGGCATCCCCCATCCCGATCCCGCTCGAGAGCCAGCAGGAATTGTTGGCAGAGGTGAAATGTTCTGAAATGAAGTTGGCCCGATCATTTTACAGGGTTATAGTGGAAGGGCTAGTGAGAGAGAGGCGAAAAGGTCTCTCTTTTATGGGTGATCCTCATCTTTGTTGAAAAATATTGGGGCTCCCACGCAGGGGAGAGGTCCTGATGTAACCGTATTGGTCACACCCCTAATGGACGTAGGTACATCTGTGCAGGAGCTCTGTGTCATCTGGGCCAGCATCCCAGTTTTTAAGTCACTCGGGCTCTCAGGAGCACACGTCTCATTGAATGTTAACATCGAAATCAGGACTGTGACTCCAAGATAGCTGTCAAGAAGCAAGTCCCAGCCACTCACCCCACAAAGCTCGTGCCAAAAAAAATGTCACACGTCACCGTTCAATAGGTGCCCATGCATGGACGCTGACTCTTGTTTTTGCTGGAGGCCCCTAAGATGATGGACATGTAGAAAATGGATGCATTTCAGGTGATGGCCCTCTTGCCAAGTGGGGGCAGGACCCTCGGTCCCCCACATACTTGGCACGCATGACAGCCCACGCACACGCCGCGCTGCTCTATCTGCTTCAACATCTCTGGGTGTGCTCCAAAAAATGACCATGTGACCTTTTTCTTCGGCCCACGGCAAAGGCAGAGCAGGAACGAGTGGGCAGGGCTTGTTTCATGACACCCATCTCGGGGTTGCTGTTAGACGTACGGGTAGATGCCTACAGCACTTGGGAGCTTTGGAGTCTGTCGCACGAGCTGTGATTTGCCCTGCTACAGTGACTGTTTTGTAAGGACAGGAGGTCTCTGGGCAGATGCGTGGCAGTGTAAGAGATGCACCTAAAATGATGTGCTTTTTACACTCGGCTTTGCCTGATTGCTTTGTTCAAAATGCCCTTTCCGCAAACACTCCCACCCTTTTCCTTCCTTCCTTGTTTTACTATCAAGGCCCTGACTTGTGGCATCCTTCCCTTATCCAAGAAGGCCCTGGCTCGAATTCCCGTTGGGGTCCTTGATTGGCCAGGGACTTGACAGTGGAGCAGTGGGAAGCGCCCCTTGCTGCGTGTGGCTCTGCACAGCGCCCTTGCAGCCTTCCCTCCGTGCCCTGCAGAGTGAGACCTGACAAGGAACTGAACTGGTTCACATGGAGGGTAACACAGGGCAGGGCATGAAACACCAGGCTGGGGGTTTGCCCATGACCTGGTGTTTCCCTGATGCGTTTTGAGCTCTGTGCAGAAAACAGTGTGGTATCAGCTTGATATTTGGGCTGCCCACCTGATGCACAGCTCACTTAGGAGGCTTCTTCTGCGGCTTAAGGAGTCTCATCTTTAATAGTTTTAATGACATGCAAATTGTTGTGATGCTGCTGTATTAAATGCCTTGTAATTTTAAAATCATTTGACTTGTTTAATGTTTTTAAATAGCTGCTGCTTAGACGGCCAGAAAGTTTCTGGAAAGATAAATTGCTCTCTCTTTTTACCACATTTTAGAGTGGCGTTGATGTTTTGTGATACTGTGCCTTACAAACCAGAGCTTTCCAGATGAAAGTATTCTCTAAAGTTAGCTGCTTATTCTTCTCTAAGTCCAGCAAAGGGCAAAAAATAGGCAGCAGATTTTTTTTTTTTTTCTGTAATATCATCCTCGGTATGCTAGGGGGAAAAATTAAAGCAAAGACCTAGTGGCTTGGGAGATTTATAATAAAGAGAGATTATTTTTCCCCTATATTTAGGCCAGGTCAGAATCTTGGAGATCTGTATAAACTGAGTTGCATGGTATTGGTCTAGACAGATTTTCAAGGGAGCCGAAGGTTTCTGCACATTTAATTTTTTAGCACCTTTTCGATTCCAGCCTGCATGTGGATGTGTAACTACATCCATGCATCGAACACTAATCAGCCCCCATGCTTGCCATGTGAGTAAAAAGGCTACGAACTCCTCAGATGCCACTAGAAGTGGGCTTTCCATCTTGAGGTTGGTATTCACTAGCAGTGTGGCGTGGGGAAAAGGTGTTTTCCCCAAATGAAATCCTTAGTAATCTAGCACCATTAGGCTCCAGATATTGAAATCAGTGGCAAAACTCCCATTGAATCCAATGGTACAACATCTTAGTGAATGCAACTTGGGCAATAATACATCAAAGTGAGCTTAGCCAGGTCCCTGGCGGTGGTTTCACAGTTAGTAAGTCTCATGTCAAATACTTCTGGAAAAGTTGACAAGAGCATTTCTGCATCCATGTTGTCCTTTCGTTTTTGTCAGAGATCAAATTGAAGGCCTGATCTTGCAAACACTTATAGAGTTGTACAAAATTATGGAAGGGACCTCAGGAGGTCACATCGAGTCCAACCCCCTGCTGAAAGCAGGACCAGCCCCAACTACATCATCCCAGCCAAGGCTTTGCCTAGCTGGGTCTTAAAAACCTCCAACAATGGAGATTCCCCAACCTCCTGTTCCAGTGTTTTACTCCCCTCCCAGTGAGAGAGGTTTTCCTAATATCTAACCTAAACCTCCCTTGCTGCAACTTTTTTGTTGCTCCTTGCTCTGTCATCTGCCACCACTGGGCACAATCCAGCTCCATAAGAACAGTCTTGCTTTCTAACGAAAGATGCGTGCTAATTTTCACGTACCAGCTCATGGGTTTTTATTCCGCCTTGTGCTCCTAATTCTTGTCACTTTTTGTTGCTTCCTTTATGTGCACCAGCATCAGTAATAATAAGAGTTAATAATTAGCGGTTCGATAGTACTCTTCTTCACCTTCAAAGTAATTCCAAGCACTAAATCAGTACAGCTCTGCTGACAGTATTATAGTATTGACTTGTTACTTCACTGATGTCGCAGAGACAGCAAGCCTTGCGCTTTTTATGTAGGCCAAAATGGGGTCATCTTTTTAAAGTACAAAATTGGCAAAAAACAAAATTTTTTCCTAGGCTGACACTGTTTGGCGAATTTCAGCATTTGAGCCAGTTTTTAAAGCCGAGTAATAAACACCTGGAGAGCTCTGGTTTATAATGGCAGTGCTGAAAAGCTATTAAATAAATGGCTCCACTATAATACAAAAAAGCTGTCTTAAAATGCTGATAAACCTTTTAAAGCTGGACCTTCATCTTAATGAACATGGGCCCTGCTTTCAAGGCTGTAGCTCAGAGATGCAAGCTGCGCTCTCGTGGATTGGCCTCGTCCGTCACTAGAGAGGCTTCCTTTTTTTCCAAAATAAAGCCCATATGGGCAGTTTCCAAGTGTGTTATTCGATGGACTTAGGGCTCAGTTATTTGTTCCTATGAAAAGTCCTGATCATAATCTTTCCCTGATGTTCCCTCAAGTTGGGATCACTATCAGACTACATTGTTCAAAGAGTGAAGAACTGATCAGGTGGGTGGCATAGGGAAGTGCGAGCACTGCAGATTGCGGTGTAAGATAGGATAGGTAAATTATGGGGTTACAGACGGGAAGGAGGAACTTGGAGACCGCGTTTAAGAAACATGCAGAGTTTGAAAAGGGTCAAAGTGCAGCCGCTGGTGAGAGGAGGGGAGGATCCAGGGAGCATAGTAGAGCTGGAAGTGGAAGGGAGAGAAAGATGTTGGCAGAAAGAGAGAAGAAAGAGCTAGGAGCAGGTGGAGACAGTTTTTGGAGGAAGAAAGTTGACAGGGACAGAACTTCAGCTGAGCGATGCAGGAGATGTGGATGGACCAGAAGACGTGGGGGAGTAAAGAGCTGGTTGTTGGCATCAGGACACAAAGATGAAGGAATAAGGGGGTGCAAGGGTTGGGAAAGCAGAGGGAGATTGGAAGGCAATGAAGATACAGCTCAGGAAGGACCTGCTTTGGTTAGGGAAGATGCACAGAGCTTGAGAGGGAACAGAGAGAAACTCAGTGGAAGAGGGAGTGGGCAGACAGGGGAAGTGGAAAGACCAGGGGGGAGCAGACTGCAGCCTCCGTGGGAAGGAAGGATGCTTGCCAGAGGAGAGTCCTGTCATGCCTTATTCGTGCTTTATTTCCCTGCATGAACCCCTGGCGAGACATGACGGTCGGGGCTGCAGGAAACCCCGAAGTCAGCTTAACTTGTTTTCTCCTAGGTGCGATGGAACGGTTTCTGCACCGGTTTTGGCGGAAATAGGGGCAGTTCCAGTTCCCAGCGTCCGTGACCTGACTGGTGCACCAGCCCGGCAGTCAGCTCCCTGTCATGTGCGGATGCAAAGTTTGCTTTCCAGACAAGCATCAGGCCTGCCGACATTTGAAATCATGGCTGGGAACTGAGACCCGTGCATTCCCAGGGTAGAAATAGTCTGTGACTAACCCAGCCCTTTCCCCCCTTACCAACGTAGAGTCTGCTTCGAGATGGTGGTGCTGTGAGCACGGCACAGTAAAATAGTAAATTGACCAGTAAAAGAAATCAGTAAATGAAGGGAATAGCTATTAAGGTGCCAAGCCAAGACATATAATTATACCCTAGGACTTTTCCAAACTAATGCATGTTAAAGGTGTAAACCTATTAAAGGAGAGATTTTTTTTATTTTTTCTGTACAGGGAACTTCCGTAGATAGTGGGATTTACCCTGTATTTCTACTTTTGTATTAGAAGGTATGAGGAATGTTTCAGCAAATCCAGTCATTTCTATTATTATAATTTCGCACTTTTTTTCCATGCAGTTTTTGGGCGGTTCTTCGGAAACTTGAGCACTAATGCTCTCTATTGTTAGGCGCGTTCTTTGAAAAACAGAGTTCTTCCCTTCTCCCAAATAGTTAATTAAATTCTAAAGTTCAAGTACAGTACATCTTTTTTTTTTGCAAGAATAGGGGTGTTAGACCTGTTGTGCTGACCAAATTACAGTGCAGATAGTTACATTCTGCCTGCTTATTCAGCCTGCAATTTCATTTGGGCGCTGGGCTCTTCGCTTCAGGTGTCCTGGACTATTGTGCGGTGTCGCTGTTCAGCAGCTGCTGTGTTCCACACCAGAAATAGCTGCAGTTCAGTGGCAGATGAAGTGATTTTCTTTCCATAGGGCTTGAATAACAAGTATTGGGATTCCTGGAAAGTTTGGATATTTTAGTACTATTAAGTGCTGTTACTGTTTTATCTGTTGCTTTTATGCAGATCTTCAGGTCTCTTGCACCTGACTCTGTTAGGATCTTGGCTTTATTTGGAGAGACCCCAGAGAAAGACAGTCTCCTATTTGGTGGAGTTTACCTGCCATAGTTTCTTTTCTGTGACTGTTCTGTCCTAGCAAACCAGCAGTCTACAACACCCTATATCAGGGGTCAGCAACGTTTTTGGGCAGAGTGCCCAAAACACCCGCAACCTCATCTTTGTAAAATGTTGGCATGCCGGGGACAGAGGGTGGGGGAGCCACCAGGGGCCCAATCCTTATTGCAGCAGTGTAGCCCCATGCTTTTCCCTGCTGTCTGCCTTGAGACGTGCATGCCAAGCAAAACGCTTTTGAGTGCCATGCTCTGGCACCCGTGCCGGGGGTCGCCTACCCCTGCCCTATATTCTCTTTTGCATATATTGCATTAGGACCAGGTTCTAGCCCGCGGACCAGCGGAGGGTACTTGAAGCCTTCCCGAGCATTGCACTTTGGGGAACTAGATAGGACAGGCATAAAGACTTGCACCTCCCAGCTCCTTTCTGCCTCTAGCTCTGACCTCTGTGCAGCCGGGAGCTGCCGCGCTATGAAGCTCGGTGCTCTCTGCCGACTGCCACGGCTCAGACGAGACTTCCCAGTAGGGCCTCCCACTCCTTTCCATTGGTCAGCTCTGCCTATAGGGGAGGACCCAGCCTGGGATCATGGCACCTGCGGGAGTCATCTCTTCCTTGGGACCCCAAGGGAGGGAGTATTGCAACACACAGTAGCCAGAGTCAGCTCAGAAACAGCCGTGAGTCACAAACCAAGCTTGCAGACAGGAGTCCTTTTTCATGTGATGATGGGGGTGGGTAAGGGGCTTAGGTTTAATTAGATACAGGCCCCTTTTATTCTGAATACGCCATGGACTGGGACACCACATTAATATGTAGTGATGGTTCGCAATGAGCCAGCGTGGCAACACATAAAAGAGCAGCAAGAGCAACATTGTCAGTATTGCAAAAATAAATTTCATCTGATGGGACAACCCCAAAGGCCCCAAGCTCAGAGCAGAGCCCTGAAGTTTGGATGCTTATTTGACCCTCTGGATGCCCCTTTCTTTTTCCTCCCAGCCCCTGGGAGGCAACAAAACCGCTGCCGCTGCAGAATACTAATAGGCACACAGCCAACGAGGCTGTCTCCTCCTCCTCCTCCCCTCCTCAGCTCTTCTGCTGTCTTCTCCCACCTATACCCTGTCTCTGCCAGTGCTGCTGAGCTGAGATGTACAAAACCAGGGAGCTAGGAAGAAAACGGGGAAGGAAGACCAAAAACTTGAGCAGCCCCCTCCTCCCCCCAGCAGCAGAGGAGCCACCGTCTCCCAGCGGTAGAGGTCTGGGATTCTCAGCTGTTCGCTGTGTCTGTGCCACGTCGTGTCGCAGGGAGGCCTTCCCTCAGCATGCATTGCTTTCGAAAGCTGAGTCCCTTTGCAGGACACATCCAGGGCCATGAGGATGCAACTCCTTAGAAGTGCGAAGGCAATGGCGTAGTACCGTTTTGAGGGGCTTCCGAGCCGTGTCAGGCGGTGGAAAGTAATTAACTTTGAAGGGGGCTTCTGTATGCATTTCTCACTGAATTGGGTCCTCTTTCCTATTTCTAAGAGGGTGCTTTTAAACCCATACTTGAAGTGCGGAAGTTAGACGGCTGCGCTTCACTCTGTCATCCTGGAAACACGTTTTAAACCCTGCACGGCAGGATTTAGGCATCGTGACACCCATTAACTTTAACAGGGGTGGTGAGATCCCAAGGCGCTGCTTTGAAAAGTCTCCCGTCTCATCTAGCACCAGCAGCATGAATGCATGGTAGCGTCTTATGCGTGCCCCTGTCTAACCTTCCCCAGCTGTAGCATAAATATCTGTTTAGAAAATAAACCTGGTCATGGCATTCTTTCATTTATAAAGTATGTAACTGTTTTCTTCTTTAAACAGAAGATAAGGGAAGGACTCTTTTACTCTCTCTTTTTTTTTTTTTTTAACGTATCTTTTGAATGCTGGAGGAAAACTTGAACTGCAAGTCAGCTAAATATACTGTATCATGAAACCTTAGGGACCATTGAAATGAGAACAGTGGCCCATTACTGCTAAGAAGGTGTTTTATTGAAAATATGTCGACATGCTTTCCCAGGAGAGTGAGTAAAAGACGGCAAGATGCCCAACAGTAATACAGGTTGTTCTCTTAGACAAGCTAAAATATGTAGTTTGGCACTCCTGTGCTGTGCATGAGTGAGCTGTATAATAGACTAATGTGCATTTTTATATTAAAGGTACCATATTTCATCAGATCATTTTTTTTCCATTCTTTTTTTTTAATTTAAAACCCTCACAATTTGTATATTCCAGTTACTGTTTAGGCAGATCTTTTCTTACATACCAGATCTTTTTTTCTGTCATTTGTTGAAAGAGGTGGAGTAGTGCCTTGAGTGGAAGCAGAGTTGCCAGTAGAGGGCAGTGCAAATAAAAATATGGTTTTCAGCTAAAGATATATTGGTATCAAGGTCCTCGGGGTGGTGTTCTCTATCTAAACACAGAGCTTCTGCCATTAGAGAAATAAAACTTCCTTTGCCTTAATTTTAAATGATGCATGCAGTGCATAGGTCCTGACCTCCTTAAAAGTGGTCAGTAGTTGCAAGCTGCTTGCTTATGTTAATATATCATACGTTACTTGTATTTTATTTATTTATATTGCATTATATATTTATTTGTATTTTATATTGGTGCGTATGTGCGTACACACCTCTCTCGCTCTCTTTCCTTTTCTCTTTCTTGGGAACTTTATCATAGTGACAGAATACTTGTCTTTTTTATCCCTCGAACTATGGGTATTGTCACCCCTAAAAAAAATAATTTGGGGTACAATGGTCATCCTTTTAAGGTGAACTGTTGCCATCTGCTATCAGAGAGTCTTCACCACGGTTTCCTATTCTAAATAGAAATGGGTGGCCTCTGTGCGTGACCAGTATGGGCCAACTCTTGGCAAATGCGGAGTTTTAATGGCAACGGCAGCAGCATTTCCTCTGCCGTACGTGACATAAATGGTATCTCATATCATTAAGGAAAGTAACAGAGAGCGTTTAGTGGTGATTACCTTTCAATCCATTGTGTACTTGGGGGCAGAAAAATAATTTATGAAATATACCCATGCAGACTTGGAACAATTTGCACACGATGCTGTGACTGATGCAAACCTGCTGGTATGAGAGTATGCTAATAAATTTACTTTATGGCAGAAACAAGAGATTAGAGTTTATTAGGAAAGGAGATCGCAATTTATTAAGATCAATCAAAGATGAATGCAGAGCAAAACTGTTGCCGTTTTGATTTATTTATTTATTTTGAGGCTGGGGGGGTGCAATTATATCAAATGTGTTGTTTACCTGGGACGCTTGATTCATTATTAATATTTTTATGTTTAGAGGGAACCATAATTTTGCCGAAATGCCTTCCATAACTCCTGCACAATCGTATTCATAACTCACCTGAATGTTGACACATCCTGCTGTGTATATATAAATTAACTAGTAACACTGGCATTATAAAATGATGCATTAAATGAAGATGTGAATGGTAATTTAAAGCATGTCATGAAAAGAAATTTAAACCTTTGTACAATGCTGAGAAGAGTTAAAGCAGCTTCTTCAGGCAAAACTTGCAGGGACAATAAGGAAAATCACATCGTTAACTCCAGGCCAAAACAGGCCTACTTTTGACACTCATAAATTAGGTATCTTATTAACTATTTCACTACAACTGTATAATGCATTTGTTTTTAAAGAGACACTGTCTCCTTAAAAATCACACCTCTCTCTGGAAATATATTACTCTCAGGTATCATCTGAAGTTACTAAAAGCGAAAAGAAAATGTTCGCTTTGTGCTTTTTCACCGCACTTTGTGGATAGTAAGAATGTTTCCTGTCTAGTCAGTGATTTTTCCCAATTGTTTTCATAGGTCTTTTAAATGGCAGCGGGGGAAAATAAAGCATTCTAAAAACAGGAAAATGTGATTGTAAAACCACAAAGATTGGCCCAGGGATCCTGGGCTAGGTACAGCACATGAAAGACTTTTGACTCCTAGCTGGTTTGAGTTTAAAGCTGATTTGCTCTCAAACTGATTTGCTCATTAAAATGCTGGTTACTTATAACAGCTCTGCTTGTACCGTAAATCCACCTAGATCACACAGCCCGCAGCACGGTTGGCCCTTCTGTAGTCACCTCCACGCAGGGGCCAAGGACTCATGGACCTAAGCATACTTCTCAGGGTCCTCTCTCCACGTGAGCATTTTGAAGGGTCAGGCAAGAAGAAGTCTCTGCTGATGACCACGTGGCACCTGATAAAGGATTAACTTAAAAAACCCCCCAGAAAACCATAAAGCAAAGACAAAACCAGCAATGAAAACTCCGCTCCCATTATTAGTAGCAATCTTTTAAATTTTCCTGAATGCTATGAATGCACGAATATTATATTTTAGGTGACTATCCCATTTTTCTGAGTTTTCTTCCATCTATTAACCTGTTGTCTGAATGATCCATTCACTCTTTTCTTGGGCGACTCCTAACGGGCCAGTTCAAAGCATATGGCCTTGTCTGCCTGACTTAAATTGGGCACCCACATGAATGCCAGGCTTTTGTCCTGCTTGATGATCTTCATCTCTCAATCAGTATCTGTTCGCGCAGCACATTGGGCCTGACTCTGTTCCCCTTTTGTGGCGTGAGTCTCAAATACCTTCAGCGAAGTAAATGGAGTGATTTGACTCATTCATGCTGGTCAAAAGCTGAAGGTTTTTTGCCTATTTGAGGCAAAAATGGGCCACTTGGGTGCCAACTGGCATGAATAAATTCTGTATGTAGGGTAAGAAGATATAGATATAGATATCTGTATATTCTTCCAGTGTACCCACCTCTGCCATAATTTCACACAACCCTCCTTTGGTTTTGACCTGTGAGCCTGGTCTTCCTGCTGTATTCAAGCTATTGATTTTTACCTAAACATCATCACTGCTGTCTAATATGAGTCAAAATTCAATGGCATAAAATGCCAAAAACCCACCAAGGGCTCCTCACTTATCCCTCAGGAATGGATTTGAGCTCTGATTTTCTGTTAATGTATGAAATCTGTTTTCCCCAGGCCTGTTATAGCTGGGCTACTCCAGATTTGCACAGCCTGTCCATACTTTAAGAGATTGAAAAGCAGAAGAGCATGTGGCTCTACCTGGTCCAAAATACTTGCTGGCTTAGAGATGCATTTTATTTCATTGTCGCCTTACTAAACCATTGGTGTCCTCTCTCCTGCTCTGGGCACAGACTGAAAATAGCAGATGTTGGCCGAGTTTGTGGGTCTGAAGCTTTTATGTGGACAGGCATGAAGTGCTTTCAAAATACTGTCTACCAGCTCTCCATATAGTTCTTAAATGATGCTTTTCGCTTGGGGGTATTTAACCAATGCTCATCTTCACATGCCCTTTGAGAAGGAGAGGACTGCTATTATCCCCATTTTACAGATGAGGGAATAAAGAAAGAGGTTAAAGCCAGGAACTTATTTTAAAGGGGTGGGCACTCAGCAACTCGGACAGTTGCAGTTGTCCGATGGGTTGTAGTTCTGTGTTCAAGTCACTAGATAGTGCCCGCTTCAGGAGATGTACTTGCTTCACAGACCTGACTCTTTACTGGTCTCTTGAGATGCGGCGTTGGTGCTGAATCAGATGATCGGTCGGTGATCTGTGAAAACAAAGGCAGAGCTAGGCCAGGCTGGCTTCCTTCCTCTGTATCCACCTGCACGTGGCTGTGTAAGTAGGTAGGAACTGAAGGCATCATTCAATCCTGATTCCTGTAATGAGACTGCCAGAAAGTTTGCAGTGCGCAAAACCAAGTCAATCGGGAATTTCCAAAATTGTGGTCCATGGAGCACTGGCTACTTGAGAGCTGCCAGATCACATAAGTCCCTCCTTGTTTTTCAGATCCCTTTAAAGAGACCTTTAAATGTGTAGAATAGTCTACTGGTGTTACTTTTCTATGTAAGGAAGTGCTGGAGTTGCCCTAGGCATGGTATCTGAAAATCCCGGTGCGGGGACAGGCGATCCCTGCAAAGAAGCTACCGAAAAGTTTTGAAACGCCCTGTGTTATGCAGTATACCTCAAACTCAAGAGTGCTTTGAGGTGTCTGGATAGGAGGCAATCAGGACTCTGGCCCAATACGGCTACAACCTGGATACCTGGATAGGAGGTGCTTTCTTAAGTGTGGTGGAGAATTATTATGAATTCACCCTATTGGGTTGTTTATTTTCCAATACTAAAGGTCTGTGTTTGTGTGGGCGTGCAACCTTTGCGAATTGTGCCCTCTCCTTGCTGATCTCCTCTTCCGTTTGCTTCTGTCCCTTTAAGAGGCAGGCTTTTTCTGATTCATGGTGGCTCTTTCTGGCAGATTTAGGGTCTTGCAAAAGATGCCCTTAGTCCCTTATTAACTATTCATAAGAGGGTGGGGTCACATTTTTGTGACCTGAAAAAAATCCCATTAATAAATTTGTTATCTGACACGAAAACACTTTAGGGTGAAAAGCAATCCGTATCACATCCCATTTAACATCAGATCACAAGTTGTCAGTAAATTGGGTCCTTTGTCTTTGCTTCTTGTGAGGTTCTTTAGCAGCATAACTAATGGGGCCATTGTCTGGCGTTCATTGACTCTTGCAAATAAAGTACATTTGTGGCTGCAAATGGTATTAATGTGGGTTCTGTTTTTCAGTTCCTTGCATGTGAAATAACTGTTTAGGTGCATTTCATGTCTGGAAACATTTTGCAGATTAAAAAAATACAATGGGTGATTGACAGGGGTGAGGTGGATAATTTATGATGGCTTTTTGGGCAAATGACAGGCGGCTGCTGGGACTGTTACAATCCTCAAGTTAGAGACAGCACAATAACAGGAGTTGTTTTTGCATTAAAGGCTAGGGCCAAAAAGTGTTTTTTTGAGTTAGCACACATGAGGCGTTGAGAGAGGTTGCTTTGAGTTGCATGAAACCACGAACCCCAGTGTTACAAGTGTGCCACAGACCCAAACAAAATGTTTCACTTCCACTGAGCTCAGAAACGTTTGCCTGGCTGCATTAAAAACAGGCAGCTATAAACTCCCAATTGCGAAGCATTGATCTGAAGGGGACAGTAGATGAATCTCTGCCTTGCGATGTAGTCTAACATCTTACTGTTGCAAGTTTGTGATTAATTTCCTTCTGCTTTGTTAAGAAAAGAAATGGGTAGGTGTTTCCATTTGCAGGCCAGACACAGCAATCCTGGAACAAACTCTGGGTGGAGCATTTTTGTTGTTGTTTATGCACACCAGGTTTACAGAAAGCCCCACATTTTTTTTTTCACAGAAAAAGGTAAATCTGGGTAAAAAAAAATCATGCGTCACAAGCGCAAGTGAAAGTTATTTCTGTTTGATTCCTATTTTTAAAAGCCTGCTATGAACAATTGTGCAAGGTGAGACTTCTGAGTGGCAGTGACTCCTTGCAAAAGAAAAGGTTCGTTCATCATTAAGTCCTTTTCCTAAGAGTAGTTCGTACCAGCCGGGCGAGCAGGGGCCAGCGTGCTCTGTGCGCCACGCTTTCTAGGGAGCAGACACCAGCATCCTTAGGTCAAAGGGTTAACAGCAATTAACTGGAGTTGCTTTAGAGACAAAAGCATTATTTCACCAAAGCATTATTTCACCTGCCGTCAGTAAAAAAAAAAAAAAAAAAAAA
>NW_017728997.1:11107162-11111652 GCF_001723915.1 Gavialis gangeticus
AAAAAAAAAAAAAAAGAGGAGGCCCATTGTGTAGGGGTGTTTGAACTGATTATGTTTAGAGGCTGGTTGTGATTGGTGGAGAAGGGCGTGGCTGATTGGGTAGTTTTGCATCTTGTCAGCCCAGGAGCACCCTTGCGCGTGTAATCTGTCTGTAACCTGAGGAAGCTAAAGACTGTACAACAAGGCTTAATAGAGCTGCATGGCCCAGCACGCTGTTTGTGGTGGCAGCTAAATGGAGTTTGTCAGGTTTGTCAATATGATTGATTTTGTGATTTTTAAAAACAAAATTTGGGGGGGGGGGTGATCTTCCTTGTGTGCAGCGTGGCTGTGAAATTTTGCATATGCAGGACTGGAGAGGGCTCTTGCTTTTCCTAAGTTTTGTCTCCTTTTTTAATCCTTGTTTACCAACTTGATGGGGAGTTGCACAGTCACCAGCTCAGACAGGACTGGGGGGGAGCAGATACAGGCCTGCTTTCTCCAGCTCTTAAGAAAGCTTTCAAAAGAAAATCTCAGTTCTATCTTTCTTTATTATTCTGACTATTTTCCTTCCGTTGGGGCATTTGTGCTGTGCTGCATTTTCATCCAGCACAAGGATTTATATATAATATTTTGAAAGTCCTTAGTAAGTAATGATGTATCAGAGAAGGCAAGTGCAATGCGTGCGCCTCTCTGTAGCCTATTCGAGATGTCAGAAGTAAGCAAATAGACTGGTTATTGTTTCTTTCATTCTGATGTTTAAGTTTCTATATCTGTCTGGACTATTTTTAGCTCAGCTGTCTTAAATGACTGTAGTTTTTGAAAAAAAAACCCCATCCACAGATGAATAGAATACTTTGTCAGGTTTAAATGTCAGGGACTGTGATTGTTGAATTTATTTGCTAGTCAATTTGCCATGTGAAATTAAGTGAGTGAGCTTTGTTTTTGACAGTGACTAGTGTTATGAACTCCAGTGAAATGCATGTAACTGGATCTAAACGGAGCTAAGTGTCAGCCCTGCAATACAGTATTTCAGTGCAAATGAGATGAATTTTCGAGGGTGGTGGTGGCGGCAGTAGGGAGGAGGGAACCTTTAGGAAGTGGGTGGTAAGTTTAGAGCAAAGTGCATATACACTCTTCCTCTCTGGAATTAACTCCTTCAAACCCTGTGGCTTTGCAAGAAAAACTGAATGGCTCAGATCATCCCAGTAGCCCACAAAAGTAAAAAGCAAAATAACTGGAAAATGTAGTGTGTTGCTTTTCAATAAGTGGCATTATTCTGAAGGTGCTACATTTTTATTCTATTTTGTTTTATTTTATTTTATTTTTTATTTTTTTTTTTTTTTCATTTTTATTTTTTTTTTTTTTTCATTTTTATTTTTTTTTTTTTACCAAAAAGAAGTTTGCTAGCAGGAAATGTGAATCATTCTCTGAGTGACTAAGATCTGTTTATGAAACTAAATCGTTGGATTATTTTAGCAATTGGTGCTGCATTGTTAACTAAAATAAATGATTGAAGTTTATGTCTATTAAAATGTAAATTAAACATGCTGTTCTACCTTTTTTTTTTTTTTTAAATAAGCTGAAGCATTAACATGCTTTTCACTTGGATCAAGGCTTGTTTTTATGACTGATGCTTTAGGGCACAATCCTGAAAGCACGGATATAGGCAAGTAACTTTTCTCAAGGAGTTTCAGGGAAACATAGGGCTGACAGTAAGCACTTTACCTGGGAATATGTATTTATAGGATGGGGTCCTCATCATTTTTACTATAGGAAGTCTTCAGGTATCTTCAACACTTTATGTATTAAGTTGGAAGGGTTCCTATATATAATGAATCTACTTCTAAATAGGTGGGTCTAAAATATATATATAGTGTGTATGTGTGTGTGTGTGTGTGTGTGTGTGTATGTATATATATATATATATGTGTGCGTGTGTGTGTACACACATGCACACGCACACATATATATAATTTATGTCTGCATGTGGACAGATAAGTGTGCTATCTTTGTGAACTGTACATGCATCACAGTAGCAGGGAAGGACAGCAGCCCTGCTGTTAGGATAGTCGTTCTTTGCATCAGCTGGAAAATACGTTTGGGGGGGGTGTCTCAGAGGTCTCTTATGGCCACCCCCACAAATGTCACTGATAAGGATGTAAAGATGAAACCCAAATCTCGACTAAACAGTACAGCTGACTTGGCCTTGAATGTGATAGAGCTGAACTGAAAACTGATTGGTCTGACACTTTATAATCAAAGTTGATTTATTGTTCATTAGTAGTGCATTAGCCCTTTCAAGCAAGACAGTTATTTGTGTAGTGGCCTGTCAAACAAAAAGACTGCTAGCACCTGTCATTTCTAAACCGGGAGATAAGCAACCAGATATTAAGATAATGCAAATAGAAATACACTTGAACAAGGAAAAGTGCCAGCAATTTTCCTTTTAGAAATATTCTCCTATTTACAAGTGCCAGTGTCAGACGCTAGAAAAACCTGATTAGAAACCAAATATATTCCCCCAGAATAGAAAAGGACATGGGATCGTAATGGATATATTCAGCATGCTTCTGCCATGATTTCAGAGCACTTGAGGGCCAAGGATGAAGCACAGACAGGTTAATTCTCTGTTAAAAGTTGGTTAGTAAGCTGCAAGAAACTGATGCCATTTGTAGCCTTAACCTTACTTTCTTGTAAAGCAGACAGTGCAGATTCAAGGCAGTTTGACTGTATTTTCCTTCCCCCCCCCCCCACCTCATCATCCCCAATGGACAGATGTCATAAAACAGTGTTCTTACAGGCAGGGGTTAATTATATGAAAACGTGATGACATCACGGCAGAGCTGTGCGAATGTCAAAATACATCTGCTGCCATATTCAGACATATTGCTCTGAATCCTCCCCCCCCATATCGCGTCCCTTCCCCCTTCTCGGAAAGGAATGATCTCATGACATAAAACAGAAAACAACACAAGTGTCAAAAGAAAACAAAATTAGTGAACTTTTGTCTGCCACCATAGAAACGAGGATTAACTTCTGTTATTCCAGAGCATGGAATGGAGACTAACTGCATGAGGATATATAGTGTATTGTCTTGTGTGAATTTTCATTTGACAGGGATTTTGGAGCCTGTGATCTTAATTAAATCTCAACTGACTCAAATAATGCATCTAAAGGCATGCAGTGTTGCGTAACCTTGCTGAGTTGGTAAACCATAAATCATCAGAAAGCTTATGATAGGAAAGGCTGCTTTGAAATTTTTTTTGTTTGCTACAGTTAGTTTTTTTTTTTTTTTTTTAATGTGCACTTTACTGTACTTATTCACCCTGTTTTTAAGACAGAGGCATCTTGTACTGGGGGGGTAAGCTGGGCTGTAGACACGCTCTGACCAGTCATTGCAACATTCGCTGCACTAATCATAAGTAGGCGATATAGTGGACGTGAAAAATAAAACAAAATCCTGGCTTTCTAGACTCGTCTGTGCTGGGATGGATGCACCAGAATGACTTGTCTTTTGATGATCCCTAAGCAACTTTTAAAAAAAAATGTAACTTAGGTTCCTGCCGAAATCCAAATTGCAGATTGCAGGGTAAATAGTTATCAAATGACTTTACAGAAGCATCATATTTTATCATCAGCCAGCTCTCGTTGCTCACCGAGGTATTATTGGAAATGATGGGCAGTCTAATTCAACCCGGACAGAAGTTTTGCTGATGCTTCGAGCGATGTGCTGTAAAGGTAAACAGGAGGAAGGAAAACCCCCCCCCCCACGATTGCAACAGTTGTGTGAATAAGGTTAAAAGATTTCTTGGAGGTTGAGAGAGATGCAGAGGCAGTCCTTTTTTAACTGAACAGGTTTTTTGTATTGCTAAAGCTAAGTGTTCTGTACCATTTATTTTTAAAACATAGAAGCTAAATAGATGCCTACTTCTGCATTAAGTGCTTTGTTTCCTTTTAATTGTACACTCTGGCTATCAAGGCAGGGAAGGTTTATGACATCCCAAACCTTAGGGAGACGTTGCAAAGCTCTGACGAGCCTAGTGGACACTGATGTCTTCGAATCGGTTCCCTTGCCAAACACCTTGCTTAAAATTTGGCCTTAATTTATGGGAAAAGGTAAAGGGCCGGTAAGACAAGTTGCTGATGGTTTTTCCTCCCGTCTTTGCTAGAGAAAAGAAATAGAGGTAGGTTTTTTTTGTTGTTGTTGTTGGTTATTGTTTTTTTTAAATCGACACCTGCAAAGCTCGATTGTGGGAAAGTCCTGACACCATCAGCTAAATTTGTTATTGTTTGGTGAAAAGCTTGGCTGGTTTGAAGCAGCGTGTTTGTGTTGCTGAAAGCAGAACTGCATTACTGGAAACTAGTTGACTGTAGTTCAGGGTTCAACACCAATGTCCTGTCCGACTTTGTTTTTATAAGGTGCTTTATTTTCCAATTGCAAGGAAAGCGGGGGGGGGGGGGGGGGAGGCTCCATCACCATTTTGGGGAAGTGGCCGGGGAAGGTTTTGGGG
>NW_017728997.1:11111742-11121021 GCF_001723915.1 Gavialis gangeticus
GAAATGCATCATGCACTCATCTGCAGAAGTGGCCGTGCAAGGATTTCGGAGCCAAGCAGCCGAGGGGGAAGAGCTCTTCCTCAGCCTTTCTGATTTTTTTCAACTTTTCCACTGCAGTTTCCTCTGCTAGAAAGTATATCTGTCCTTCGCACCGCAGCTAAATGAGTGTTGGGAAAAGCTGAAAGAATTTGGAGCAAATATGCATCGGTGTTGGCTGGTTTGTGCACTGGTTTGCGGTGGCTTCACCTTCATTGATTAGGTGAGATGCTGGACTGCTTTGAAAGGGTGGGGGGGAGGACCAACAACAACCCGATAACAGGTTTTAATTTTTAAGCTTTATCTTGCCCTTAAATCTGAAACATCATTGTTCAAATAACTGAGAACAAGGTAAACCAACAACATCAAAAAGGTCGGTTTCTGTGATTTCTCAAGGGCTTGTTATTTTGTACTTTCCAATTCTATTTGATGTCTTGACAAAACAAGATGACACAAGGGAGAATACATTAAATTTTGATTTTCATCTAACCTGTTACAGTAGTAGCAGCTTAATTTCTTTTTCTTTTTTTTTTTTTTTTTAAACAGAAGATGGCTTTTTGCACAATTACTCTAATTGCCACGCCACTTTATGAGAAGGTTTCTTTAACGGGTTTCCCATTTGCCTTGATTTTGCTAGGCATTTTTTTGAACATGTTTTGACCTTTAACACACCGAGAGCTTGCTGGTTGGAGTGTGTCTTCATTAGAAGTAAATCAGTGAATGGCAAGATTGTCAAAGAAGCAACTGATGTTTTCTCATTAGAATCTAATTTGCACCGTTGTGCTTAGCTGTGATGTTCAGATGAAGGTGTCTGTGCTAGGTGTGAAAAGCTGCACGTTTTAGGCAAATAAAGTTTACAAGTCTGTTAAAGGCTGCCGTGCCAAACAAAGTGGCAACACCTAAGTGAGCATTTAAGCAGAACCGAAGTTGAGGATCTTGTGTTTGATTTCAGCCGATTGGTTTAACAAGGTGAAAAATTTCAAATAGCTTATGAATATTTAAACTGGCCAGTCCAGTATATGTCTCCTCTAACGTCCAAGTTTAACGAACAGAGAGCTCCCATGTTTAACCCCTTCAGCAAAGAATACCATTGAAGGGAAGATGAGGGCAATTTTTTGTCATAAAATGTGGTCCTTCTTGTTCCACTTTTTTAAAACCTGCCAGAAGAAAAAGAAAGCCTCCCTATAACTTTTTTCACATCAAATGATGGACAGAGTGAATGCTGCTGATTCAATCTTTCTTTTTTTTTTAATTTAAGCCTCCCTTCTTGTGTTCATGAACTAATATACAGATATAAGCCATCTGAAATTCGGATGTTTCTTAGTGTATGGAAGATGCTGAGTTTTCAAAGGGGTCTGAGCAGTTTGGGGGGCATTTTGGATTTGGGCACGTGGCAGTGGCCTTTGAGTTTGGGGATTTTTTGACAGTGCTATTGGTCCAGCACTTCCTTCCTAAACTCTGAAGGAAAATACTGATGGTTCACCGCACTTTTTTCTATTGAACTATTACAAAATGTCATCAGGGACTGTAATCCTGCCCATTAGGTTATTAATTTTCCTCTTCTGTAGGTGTAATGGAAAGCAAAAGGGAAACTTTTTCTAAGTTAAAAATATAAACAATTGCAAGGCTGAAAAGATTTCTCTCATTCAGTGCTTGCTTGGTTGTGTGTGCCCTGTTATAGTCTGTATTTCACAAATGGTAAGAGAAGGAAGGATTTATGTAAACTGTATTTTTTTTATGCAAATGAAGTAGATATTTATTATAGCTGAAACAATTATCCTGGATTTAGCGAGGAACCTAGTGGGCATGACGAGGTCTAGATAAGATCAGATGTTCCAGTCTCAAAACAAATATGAAATGATTCCACTTTTTCTTTAAAGTAGTAAAGAACTGAGAAAGCTTCCCAAAGTGGATGCTGTGCAATACTGCCAAGTATCAGGCAAAGCCCAGGTTAGTAAGTTCCTCAGGTCAAAGGAAGATCTCAACTACTGATAAAACGTCGCAAACAAAACGATAAAAATAAAATGTTAATTGAATTTTAAAGAGGGCTTTTTTTTTTTTCTCTCCCTGTCTCTCTTTTAATAGGGGGTTGTATTGTTGCAGAAAGAACAGTTATGCTAATGACTGACTACTTAGCTGATTTTACATTAATATAATAAACATTACCTGTCTTAATGTGTTGTACAGTATTATGGCAAAATAGCTAAGTCTAAAAGTGAAATTCCATTTTGCATAATGAAACAGAATTATAGTTTCCACATGAATAGTTCTAGCAGTGTGGCTTTTTTTTGTTGTTTTGAAGACTGAAATATTATGTCAGAAATGTTTTACACTCCCAGGGTAGATACAGGTACTATATTCAGTATTTTTTTATTTTACGGGGATCAGATACCAGCTGCGGCATTATGCTTTTCTGCTGGATAACATATCAGTGGTTTATCCTTTCTTGTGGTATCACCAAAGCTATTTTACATTGTTTCACTTGAGGTTTTCTGGATTTCATATTTTTTTGCACCTATTACTAATATAGCAGGCGGTTGAAGTTAATGGCTATTATGCTTTGCCTGGCTAGGTCCATTTCTTTTTTTTTCCCCCATCGAATCCACGAGTTTGAACTATTATTCAGTCATTGATTCTTTTTGTGTGTTTAGTTACATTTTTGCTCCCTTTTAACTTTTGGGAATGAGACTTCTATCCAGGAGACAGCTCTCCTGCAATGCAAGCACTTGGCATTTTAAACCTGTCAAAATCAAGCTCACCCCAGATGTCACAAGGGAGGAGGAATATTCTTTTTAATTTAAAGAAATGATCTGAAATATGTATGTTGTATTTATTAGCTAGCAGTAATTTAACCATCTTCAGTAGCAGGAGCATAACATGTAAAACAAAAAAAAAATGGCATTCTCTTTGTTTCTTTTGTGCAGATGTTAACAAGCTGAAATAATTTAGTTAGTCTTTAAGTATCTAACACAAGTGCAAGTGGAAAACTATAGAGGATGAGATAAATCATAATTATTTTCATTCCCTTGACCCTTGCCCAAGTTAGATAAAACAGTGACATATGTGCCACTGGTGTAACTGCATTGTTGGATTTAGGGAGGAACTTAATTTAGGTTGCTTTAAGTTTTCCTTGGTAAGCATTTCCATAATAGAGGGTGTTTTCAGGGCTGGAGAGATGAGCAAGGAGGGAGGGCGAATGTGTTGGAAGCCCGAGAAAGAGCAAACAGCACCCGGAGAGAAACTGTGTGCGTCTGAAAACAATTGTTAGTATTAAAGACATTTTTTGCCGTTGATGGTATTAAGATGTCAGCAGGTCTATACTAGCAGAGTCCCGACAGCCAAAGTGCAGCTGTATTTTTACCTTTAGTGCCAGGTTTGCAGGCAGCTGGGTATCTGCCCCACCCTATTGTTATCAGTCATCATTGCAGCGCACAGTTTATTAAACAATCATCACAATAACAGCAGCAGCAACAGTTCCTTCTGAAAATTAGCAATAAACACCTAAATAAAGGGCGACTTCTGTTCCGCTTGGTAAGTTCGCATTCTTTAAATGGATCTGCCAGGAGTTTAATTTGAACTCCAACTCCCTGAAGGCAGTAAAAACAGAATTATTTTAGTTCTTCATAAACTGCCTTCTGTGATTCATTGTTAACTCATAAAACACACACACACATTTCCATGCACTTAAACGGTTAAGCCATTTTCAAAGTTGGTTTGCAACGTATTTCTTTGTTTTGCTGGCAACACATGCACATGGACCTTCTGGAGAGGGAGAGAAACCTAAAATTAATTTATAGCCCCCACTTTAGGTTTCATGTGTGATCAGACACAATATCAGAGAGAAACATTTTGATCGAAAGTAATGTGCTTTATATTGTGCAGTATCTAAAATAAAGTTTAGTTTTGACTGAATACACTCAAAAAGGGACCCATAAATATTAGAGCGCTGTAGTTAAGAACTTACATGACTGTTTTAAATACTATTGATTTAAACCACTGGCTGGATTTTATGAATCAAAGTGTAATTTCCAAGCTTTGGCTATATTTCTCAATGCTAAAGCAGTCTCTCTTGTGTGCCTTTAGCAGCTTTCCAGACATTCAACACGGGATTAAATGATAGTAGTTACAATGATCAATAGGTTAAGACCGGTACAATCACTCTTACCGCTAATGACCTCGGTAGTAATGGGTAATAAAGTGTGGGCTATAATAGCCTATTGCTGGTGCTGCATGCCCTTTGATTCCTAGTATTACTAGGGACTAGGTACATGAAAAAGTTGGACGTTGGGAGTTAAGGGAGTGGATATATAGGCCATAATTCTTAACTGTTTAAAGTCCTTAAAGAGGGCTCTGTATTTTTTTTTTTTGACACAATAGTTTCTGCTCCGTTTGAATATGTTTGTGAAAGGTTTCCATAATTTATTTTCATGATATGCTGGAGCAGAAACTTGGGGTAAATCTAACTTTTATTGCATTGATAAATTAGAGGCCGAGCCCTCGGCAGAGGCTCAGAGCTAACTGGTGTGAAAGTGTGGTTTCAGATGGTAAAACTAAGTTGAGCTTATCCACAGACTCTTCCTCTCTTAAGCATGCCATATAGCTGTTTTTCCTTATCAGTAAAGTACTCCTGCTTTAGCAGAGTATGCAGCGGGTAGCAAAACTTCACAGTTGCTTTTGCAGCGTAGGGCCAAATCCTGGCCATGCTGCGGCAGAAGTGAACGGGAGGTGTTCCCGTAGAGCCAAGGGCAGAATGTGGCCCATACTATTAATCACCGATGTGTAGGGTTTGCAGAACCCCACCTATTCCTGTCTGTATCCCTGGTTGCCGTCATAAATCTGACTGATGAGTGTTTGTGTTGTCTGTCTTCCAAGAATGGCAGAGCAAACCTACTTAAACATGCTTCCTTTTCTGTTTGCTCAATCCAGCTCGAGCAAAAGGTAGCCCAAACCTCAGGGTAAAGAAAAAGTGCTTTTGGGGTGGGATGATGCAGATGAGTCATGCTCGGGCCTGGATGGAGACTCCTTTGTCGGTTTAGGGATTTTCTACTCGGGGACAGGGAGTTTCAATGTTAAAACACGGTGGATGTTAAGTGTTAGGTGCCGCCTTAGTCGGGCCAACTGGTGTGTCTCAGTTTTGTACCACCTGACCCTGGCAGTTGTGTGTGCAAGGACGGGCCAGGGTGTTTCCTATGGAAATGCAGACAACTTAATCCCAGTCCCTCCCTAATCAGCGGAGCGTTTTCGCTGACTTCAGGGGAGCCTGGATTTGGCCCCGTCAATAAAGCTTTATTTCCATAAGGATCACACAGAAAAGTCCGATGTAAATGATGGTGTATCATCCAGCTGTGTGCCGTAACCTACATTCGGGAACACGGGGCCATCCGGGGAACTCCTGGGTGACCTTCCAGTGTTATGCTAATGCGATGTCAAGAGCGCGTAACCATTTGTGCGACTCTTTCCAACCCGCATCTTGAGAGCGGTTTCTGGCCCTTGCACACAACATGTACACAACAACACTGGAGGACGTGCACTGTACATGCATCTGACCTTCAGGAACCATTTTTAGTTCATCAAAATTAGTGATGCTGAGAAATCAGGACATCAGTGCATAATGACTGTGAAATTAGGAATGAGAGCTCGCTATGCAAATGACAGGACAAATCATGTGAAAAAGTCAAGATAAACTGCATATTAAGACATTATGTTACATAAAATTAATACTGCATTTCTCCCTTGCTTACTACTACCCTGAAAGATTTTTTTTAAACTCTTTTATCTTCTGATCAGCTATTGTCTGCTGATTTTTAAAAAGTAGTGCATAGAAAAAGTGCAAAACATGTTATTACCTTTTATTGTAATACATGAGATGACAGGAGATCCTTTTTAACAAAGTATATCCTTTACTGCTTTTAGTTTTGTGCTGTCACATATTTGATTTGAAACTATAGAAAAGTACGGTGCTTAAATGTTACCGTTAAAAGTCATATGAGTTTTGTCTTCTCGCTATTGTTTTTTCCCCCCTTTTCTCTTTTCTTTTCCTTTTTCAGGGAGGGGGTTTCTTGTGAAATAGTCTTCTTGCTTTACTGGGACTGACAAAATGGTTCTCATGTAGTCTGCAAATTAAACACAAGTGCAGTGATTATTTTGAATAGCTAAATTACATTCTAGAAAGCTTGCAGAATTCATAGCATTGTCATTAGGTATCCGCTTGAATACAATTTGTGTAACCTTGGCCAAGACAGCCTGTCATTTTAATGTCAGTGTTTTATCTGAACAAGACATCATCCTTTCAGATACAGTGTACAGGTTCCTTGCAAAGATGCCCGTGCAGAAACGTGTTAACAGTTGCAAATATGAAATGCTATCAAGTTCATCACTGTAGCTGTTTGTCACTGAAATGTCATGGAAAGCGGCTTTTAATGGTATCTCACATAATATGAAAGAATTGAAGACATCTGTATGCTGGGTGAATATGGAATGGTAAAGACATTGTAGTAGGATCTTTCTGCTAAAATTGCGTAGAAACACAGGTGCCGTTATTCATATCGCTGAGCTTTGCTTCATTTTCTTAAAATCGCCGGCTTAAAAGGAGATGGGAGACCTGCTTGGGTTTTTTTTTAGGTGGAGAGTGTTTGACTGGACTCTGTCTTGTGAAAATAAATGACTCGGAAGAGTTGTTACTGTATTTAGTTTTGTTTGAAATCATTCTCCTTGCAGTAGCGTTTTGGAGGAACAAAACGGGATCGGTGCTTTTCTGTTTTATTCTGGTGGGCTCTAAAGGCTCTCGCACCTCCTGTTACTTCAGGGCAAAACAAAGGCTCAGATTTATGCAAGGCAACACAAGATGAGGTGGTGTTTTAACTGAAGCAGCTGGGCAGGCATTAAAAAGGGGGTAAATAATTCTGATGCTTGCTACTAGAAAGCAGACTAAAGTATAGAAAAGTGCTCTGACTTCCTCTCTGTGGTCTGTTTAATGCTTCAGGTTCCAGTGTCAGTGGCTATGATGACACCTCAAGTGATCACTCCCCAACAAATGCAGCAGATCCTCCAGCAACAAGTGCTAACTCCCCAGCAACTCCAGGTCCTGCTCCAGCAGCAGCAGGCACTCATGCTTCAACAGGTAATTGTTTCTTGAACAGCTGTCGAGACGGCTATCGTGGGTAGCAGAGGGCTACCATCCCTTAACTATGCCTGCAGTCAAAGCTGCCTAAATACTGGTGCCCATATTTCCTATGTGAGGCGAGCTGGTGCCTCTCTTGTTTTGAACACCAGCAGCCTTTCCCAGCTAGTTGAATTATCACTTAAAGGTGTGTGAATTAAGTGTCGGGGCTTTTACAAATGCCCCCGTTGCCTTCGTCTTCCTCCTCCAGAAGGTATTGATGTGCCATGATTAACTGGAATAAATGTGATAGTGGCAACATATATATTTTTCATTTAAACTTGTTAAGGCTATATGGAACTATAGGGGCCATTAAAATGGTGATGACAGAAACACAGAGCCGTTAGCGTAGTGCAAGCCTTAAGCCTTTGAATTTCAACGAGACGTGTACTTTGGTGCATCCGTCTTCCCAGGCACAGCATTTCATCGCGTCCCATTTCAGCTGAAAAGTTTCACGAAATGAAGTATGATTTGGAAGTTTACTTATCTTAATGTGCCGCACAACATTAATTCATTAATTCCATGATGACATTAAAGTCCACTACAAGCTGACCTTGCGTACTCTCTCCTCGCTGTCACTCTCACTCACTCACTCATTCAACTGAGTGGATGTCTCAACCGCATCCATCTACCATCCATCTGGGCAGTAGGGAGAAGGAGGGGTATTATCCATGATGTCTATGCATGCATTGAACAACACTTAGTGCAGTCAAACCCTATCATTTAGAAAGCATGTATATGTTTCACAACAGAGATTTACCAGGCTCTCTCAGCAAGGGCATTTTGGCTTTGTTGTTACAATCAAAGGTCATTCCTTGCCTTATTTTAATTAGTTTGTGTAGAAAATGGTATGTTTTTCATCAGTTCATTTTGGAGATTACTTTTCAAACGATAATGCCAAGAATAGTCAGTGTGCACTGAATTTATTGTCGAGTTTCAAACTAAAGGTCAGACCATTACAGATAAAAGGATGCTATTTTTCAAATCACAGTTTGTGTATTACACCAAGAGGGACACTGAATTGGCTCTCCACTTTGTTACTCACCGTCTTTCCTTTTCTTTGTAGCAGCAGCTTCAAGAGTTTTATAAGAAACAACAGGAACAGTTGCAGCTTCAACTTTTACAACAACAACATGCTGGAAAACAGCCGAAAGAGGTACAGACAATACCCATTTTACTTTCAAACCACAGATCCCAGAGGACTGTCTGGTGGCTATTAAACTGTCATTCGTCTTATAAATGATTGCACAACTGAGCTGACTCTATCAGGTCTCAGCTTTCAGGGCTAGAGTTATTGTCCTGTTTTCTCCTTTATTTTCCTGTGCTTTCCATTTGCTGGCTGCCACATATTTTATAGCCCAGGAACATGCCTTGCTCTTTGGTGTGACTATTGGCACAAGTGCCTGGACTGGTATCTTGGGAGAGTGTTGTTAGAAGTTAGTTATTTTACTTGGGGTAGGGAAAAAAAAAAACCTACTAGTCAAGACACGGTGAAGTCGAAGTAGGGAAGTACTTCAAGACAACGCGAGTGAAGCTTTGCTGGATCAAGGCAGAAGCTCAGGTTACACATTTGTCATGGTAGTTACGTACAACAATGTTGTTGTGACAGAGACCAGCAAAATCTGAGATGCAAAGATAGGGCTGAAAGGTCATCCTCCATCCACTCCCCGCATTGTGCCTTGATACCGCAGCACAGTAACAGGAGACATCGCTCTTTTGTCCCTGGGATACTTCAGCGGGATGGGAGACGCGAGGGCCAAGGCGTCTGTCTGAGCCTGGGACACACGTGCTCTTCTAAGCACCTGTCCGAGCCTTGGCTATTGCACATTTAAGTTCAGTTTCCTGTAGATTGATTTTTTTTTTTTTTCAAAATTTTTTTTTTCCACTCCCAAGTCCTCTCTGAAGGGCCACGAAGCAATGTAAATCCCAGGCCGGGGACGGTTTTAGCATCAGTCTGTGGCATCAGTAGTATGCTGCTGTTTAGCATAGGCTGCTGCGTGATGTCCTTTGCTCGCTGTGCTGGTGAGACAGTCATGCTGCGCTAAGTACACATCTAAAAAAAAAAAAAAAAAAGGGGGGGGTCT
>NW_017728997.1:11121137-11128932 GCF_001723915.1 Gavialis gangeticus
AAAAAAAAAAAAAAAAAAGGGGGCGGTCTGACCAAATTTCCACCCTCCCCTCCCCAGTTTGGTAGCTGGTACCACCTATGCCAAGCTTCAACCCAGAGTGAATTTTTCCAGCTGAGTTATAAACCCCTGAAAATAGGGGTTTATAATGGAAACGCTGACACAACCTTAACTATAGTACGCTAACGGGCGCCACTATAATAAAAAGGGAACAGATTAAAAAGTGTCTAAAATGTAAATCTAAAGGACTAACAGTAATTAAAATGGAAATGGCACAGGGAGGGAAGGCATGTAATTGTGAGATATCACTGTGCAGAATGCTCTCAGCTTTGTTTTGCTGGCTGTTTTTCTAATTCAGTAGGGCTTACTCATCAGTGGCAGTTCAATGCGCGTTAATGACTCTGGGATGCAGGCATCACTCTGGACAAAGAAATGATTATTGTGCGGTCAAAAGAAGTTCAAAGACAAGAAGGGAATTTCAGTTTTTTCCTTAGAGATCCACATTCAAGAGCATATAAATTAAGCCAAATGTTAAAAACCACAGTCTGAAAGCTGACTTCAAAGTCACAACTCTCTAATTAATGAACTGCGAGCTTCAGTTTGGACAAGTCGTGGTTTGATGCGCCCATAAATCAACATGACAGGTCTGTTTCACAGTCTCAGACAGTGCTTGTCATTGAGTCACATCAGATGTAAACACAGCAGAAAAAAGAGGGAATATGAAGGAGGTGCAATTGATCAACAGAATTGGTAAAAACCCACTTTTGAAGCGCATTATGCATGATCACAGGAAATGGCTATAGCCTCAAGAGGCTTTCTCCTTCTGCTGTTGCTTTTTTGAATCAGATTTCTAACAGCCTTCAAAAGGGAGAATAAGAATTATGGAGCTTCTCCCCTGTGGCTGGCAGGCAATAACCCCCTGTTGTTATTTTGTGCTTCCTTCTTTTCAAAGGCGTCAAAATTTAGTTTTTTAAAGATCTTTAACTCTATATTTGAAGACAAACAATAAAGGGCTGCCACTGTCATTCTTATCAGTTACCAGGGATTGTATTTTTTCTTTCTGTTGCCACTTCTTATTAACCTCTTATTTGGTCTATTAGACATAGTTTTGAATGCAAGCCTGCATGCTGGGAGAACATGAAAGTTCAGATGAGCTCAGAGGGCAGATAAAGAAATTTGAAGGGGAAAGTTACACAGCAGAATGAACGATAAAAGTTAACTCTTCTAAATTGCTGTTGTCAGACAGGAGAGCATCTCAGACACAAAGATGATGGCTTGGAGTTTAAAGAAAAAAAATACTTTGTGTTAAAAAGGCAAGAAGGGAAGTTAGACAATGTGATGGCATTTCAATATCTAACACACTGATTTACTATGGTCACACTTCTGATATTACACCATCCAAAGTTACAATAAGAAAAGACTCCTTCCTGTTTTAAGAGGAATATTAAAACGTGCGAGATGAAAGAGAACAAGGGTCCAAATCTCTCTTGCTTTTGCTACTCTTTTTTTTTTTTTTTTTGCAGATGGGTTAAGCAGAGGCCTGTTTCAACAATACATTTCATCCTACAGGTTTTTCAGTCCCGTTTTCCTGAGTTAAAAAGGGTATTCTTGCTAAATTAGCATGCAGTTGGTGGTCTTTTTTTGTGCTAAAAGTGACAATAGAGTCACATGGTAGTAATTTTGTGATGTGGACTAGTGGTTGCGGTTTTAACAAGGTTTGAACTTGGACATTGACAGATGGAACAAGTGTATTAATTTACTGCGTCCCTCCAGTCATTAGTAGCTCGTAATATTGTACCATCGGTTTAAAAAAAAAAAAAAAAACCCTAATCCTGCTGGTGAGAGGGATTTGACCTATGACTGGGACAATATACAGTGCTTTTACTATCAATTTCTTTTAAATTATATCGAGAGGCATTTACAGTGTGGTGTGGAGTTAAGTTTGGCGCACTATTTCCATCAGTGATTGTGAGAGCCACGTCTAAACCTCACTGCACACTATGCTTTTAAAAAACCAAACTATATCTAGCCCATTGTGTCCACAAAACTGACTCGCTGGCATTGGAGAGCACTGTCTTTGATTAAAGGAGGACAGAATTCATTTTACATGGAGGTAGGAGCAGACTCTCGTTTCAGGCATTCGAGTTGGGCTAAGTAATTTGTTTTAAAAAAGGCCGTTTGTCCTCCAGCAGTTATGACACTTTGTGTTAGGCAGTAGGGAGTAACCTAAGAAAGGAAAACAGACCTTTGACAGAAGCTTTAGGGAGGGGATCAAAAATGCAAGTTTTATCAGGATATTTCAGCATTTTAACACTGACTGGTGACCTGACAACAGGACTGCACGGAGACCTTTTTTGTATGCATTCAATTGTGAGAAGTAAACAAACTGACTTGTATCCTGTGTTTGGTAACTGGGTGGGGAGCACAGTTTGGCAACGTGTGTTGCTTTTTAAATTCTTTCTTGGACAATGGGCCTTGTATACTTTTATATCCTGGCTTTTTAAAAGCAAGAGAGCTTTTAGGAGCCTTTCTTAAAGATAGCCCAGAAGACAACCAAGCTGGCATCACTCAATGTATCTAAAGAAAGTGGTTTATAATGTTAATTTACAGGGAGATGGGAAGGGAGCAATATGCCCACGGTAGGGAGGGGTGTTTTAACTCAAAATGGTATTTATGGGATCCCATTAGTGATTTTTGGCTGATGGATGTTAATATCTGGGGAGACAATTTTTTAAATCTGAGCATCGCTCACCGGGCATTCGATTCATCTCTTTGCAACTAGCAAAAACAACTGGATTATTTGGAGCAGACTGTTTAAAAAAGAGCTGTCTGGTTTTCAGTTTATTTACATTTTATATTATTTGCTTAAATAATATTACTCGGTCCTGTAGCTTGTTTCTCAGAGTGAAGCAAAATTAGCTCTCAGTACTTTGGTTGGAGGTTGGTTGCTAATGGGAGAGTAATGGGGTGGAGGGAGGATTTTTTGGTTTTGGTTGGGGTTTTTTTGTTTGCTATAAAATAAACTATTTGGGAATTATAAGAAAAATAATTTCCACGACGCTTAACTTTCCCCAGTAGACTGAAAATTTTAAGTCTGTTTCTCAATAGACTTAAAATTGCGATTATGTCAAGTTGACCATGACGGGGTCTGTTCTCTCCTCGTTGCACTTCTGCCTCTCCCATGATCCGAGCTGAGCTGAGCGCTCGAGACATGAATGGGCAGAATCAATAATTGCTTGCAGTTGGGTTTTTATTTTATTTTATTTATTTTTTTTAGAGACTTTGTAAAAGGTTGGGGCTGGATCTTCAGCTGGGGTAAATCAGTGTGCCTCCAGGCACTGGAAGGGATTTTACCATTTGACATTAGTCATGGAGTCGGCCCAGGATTTCTGAAGTCGTTGGAAGGAGTTAAAACAAAGAGACCTTGTGATTGGACCATGATTTATCTGGAAGGGTGTGTGCGTGTGTCTGCAGTTTTGTAAGAGTTAATTTTCTTTCCACAATTGTTAGCCGTAATGTGGATAAGACCTCCACCTTGATATGATTCCTAGCAGATTAGGGATATTAGATAATTTCCTTCTATTTATTGTACCACTGCACTGTATTATCTTTCTATCACTCAGATAATTACTAAGGAAATCTACATTAATTTTTTTTGGCTAGCACAAGGAACCGCTAAACACTGGCATGAAGTATTGATGTTTTACACAACAAAAGTTTTCCTCCTGTCATTGTACAATAAATAAAAAGATATTTATCAAAATGCAAAGCCTTTCATGGGCATTAAAGAACAAAGCAAATAAAACACGAGATGCGCATGGAAGCAAAACCTAGAGGCTTCCTTAACTGAAGCAAAATTAAGGACTCTGAAGCCTGGAGTACTGTACATATTAAACCCTCACATTCAAGTAAGATGTTGTTTGCTAAATTATGAATGTGTGTAATTAAAATCTAGTGGCTGTTTCTATGAAAGATTTACAATGTTATTTCATCGTTTGTCATGGCTAATTAACAATATTAGATGAAGTTTTTCTTCTTCAAAGGTCTGATTTTTTTCTCATTTATTTATGTCAGAAGTGATAAACAGAGTAGTTAAAAGCTTCTCCGGGTGCAACAGTGAGAACAGCAACATGTTCTTTTACACCTCCAAGGTCCAGGGTTCGAATCCCAGTGGAGTACAGCAACTCCGTCTTCTTTAGAGTGAGAATAATTAAACATTTCAAAGCTCTGAAATAACAGTCTTAAAGAGGAACTCAAAACCTAGACAAAGTATTGCTACTGGATTGATGAATAAGAGAGAGTCAGTCTAGAAAACACAGTAAATTAACCCGATCGGTTGCCTTAATACTTGAGACAAGCCTTGCATAAGTGTATGGAGCATGGCATGGGATTATTTCTCATTCCACCTCAGCACGATGTCACCTTGCAACGCAATTTCACACTTACTCGTGAACTTTTCGGTTGGAAGGATCACCCCGTGCTGCACAGACCGCAAGCAGAACCAATGTGCGGCCACTTCTGGGGTAGCAATGCAACAGTACAGAGCAGGGCAGCACAACAGCTTAGGCCACGAGTAAATACTTCATTGGAAATGGGAGGGAGAGTTTGAGTAGGATGAATGCTATTGCCTGAGAGAGGATTTGACCACAGCCCTGCGGTTCGTATCACTCCCAGAAGTGTGCCTAGGGATCTATAATGGCAAGCAGGCAGGACTTAGGGCTGAAGATAATAAGTTGAGGTGTTTTGAAGTGGCGAGTGGAAGGGCTTTGAATCACCTATAAATGCATTGCTCTGAAGTGACATCTCTGCAATTTTCTGTTGTTTCTTCCAGCCCCAGCAGCAGCAGGTGGCTACACAGCAGCTGGCCTTTCAGCAGCAGCTCTTACAGATGCAGCAACTGCAACAGCAGCACCTCCTGTCTTTGCAGCGCCAAGGTTTGCTGACAATTCAGCCCGGCCAGCCTACCCTGCCTTTGCAGCCTCTCGCACAAGGTATGTGTTGAACCTTGTAGGGAGGATAACACATATGCATAACATTATCACTGAAGAAAAGAGAGCTCTCAGAGGCCCCTAAAGTAATGAGTAAGGAAACAAGTTGGTTGGTCATTACAAAAGGGTAGATATTCCTTGGGAGGCATAGCCATGAAGATAGGATTGCTCTAGATGGAGAGAAACAAACAGGTTGGAGTTCAGGTCAAGTTTGCCCAAGACATTGAATGACTGAAAACAACAAATCTGGGTTTGGAAATCTTTCATAAATGGCTCCCGAGCAAGATGTCCGGCACATTGGTCCTGGCTGGCAGGAGCAGAAGAAGAGTCTTTCTTTTGTAGTTTCGGCACTACGTCCTGGGCAGAGGAGGAGACCTGAAGAACTCAGGTCAGCACTTCGTAGAAATGGGCAAAATGGAAAAGCAGAGAACATGCGATGGACCAGGTCCTTGGCTGGTATAAACCTGCATGGCTCTGGTCCCCGCTCACTGAAGAAAATTGGGATCAATTCCACTGGAGCAAGTGGCGTTGAATTGGTGTAGTTGGCAATGAGGCTTGGTGTATCTTCCGTAGTCACACTTCGGGGTCACCTGACCCCCAGTTGTCTTTTCCTGCCTAGCGCAGGGGGCTGGACCCGATGATCTTCCAAGGTCCCTTCCAGCCTTACAATCTATGAACTTCTGAGAGTCTAAGGTTGTTAAAGATGCCGATGCATTTGGGGGCTGTAGGGAAAAAACACACACAGCTTCCTTTTTTGCTGCAGTACTAAACACGGGTTAACATCTGCATATCAGTCCTCTCCCTCTGCTTAACTGGGTTTATCTGCAGGCCTTTGGACATGGCAGGGGGCAAGCTTCAGCCCCAGCTGCTCTGTCAAAGGAGGCAGATTATTGGAAGCTGGCGCAGCTTGAGAAGAAGCAGGTCTTTAAAATATAATGCCATTACTTCTGAAGAGTTTTTCCTTCCCCTTCCCACCCTCCCCATTCCCCACTCTCTATGTATGCCAAATATAAATAGCCATCTCAACAATGAATGATTTGGCTTCTTCAAAACTGTTAATAGCCTTAAGGCTCCTATTAGTTGCTAAACCCCATAGTAAATTTGTATTCAGTTCTGTTCACTTAAACAGGGGGGAAAATTGCTCCTCTTCCCCTGCACTGCTTTCCTGAGCATCTCGGCAAAAAGAAAGGTGGTATGACCAGCAAGTTCAAGTTCTCTGCAGATAAAGGGGAGACATCTTTGCATGCTGGGATCTCCTTTGGCCAGTTAGGCCCCACCGTGTCTTCAACGCCTTTCCTGACTTCATTTAGGAGAGGTTTGATTCTGCATGTCCCCCGTGAGCTTGTATTGCCCAAATGTCAGGGGGCCTGATGCTAGAGATGTCATGTGTGTCATCCGCCGGTCTGTTTCAGTGGAGGTTTTGTCTGCATGAGAGCAGCAGGATCAGGCCTGTGCTATTTACTTAACAACTTGGAGGAAAAGCCTGAAACAAATCCAAAGAAGGCAGCACGTAGGGTAATGCCGTTTGGACTTGCAAAATGTTTTAACATGCATTAATTACACCTTCAGATTTATTGCTGGAAACATCACAAGCTGTTCCTGTGCACCCGCTGGACTCCAGCTTCAACCTTCCTAATTTTTCCCACAGCTCCTATACTATTAAGTTTGCACAGTAAGGTTCATTGTATAGTACATCAGTTAAGCTGTCCAAAAGAGGGCAATTGGGCAGTGACAAGACACGCTCATGTGTAATGTGAAAGAAATGAATGTGGTGATGCATGAAGTGTAATCTGTGCAGTAACACATCAGAGACACCAGTAGGTAATTCAGCAGTCATGGCATTGATTGATATGGTTAGCAGGGTAGTATAACTATTAGTCCCTACAACGGTACGAAGGAGCATATTTAAAATCAAAGGTGCCTATCTGCATGTCAGAGATCACATAAACATAAACAGGGGTGTTTTGGAGGTCTGGGTCTAGGAGAGAAATGAACTGAGAGTCGTGTCATCATCCCTTGTGAAACTGGGACTCGGGGGGGGGAACGTGATTCGCGAATTCAGGCAGGTTGGAATACAACACAATTTTTTTTTATCAGTGAGATGATGGCTTAAAACTGATGTCATTATGAGGTTTAAATCAACTTTCTGCTTGCTTGAACATGGTCACCTGGGTATGGAGGTACAAGGACAAAAAGAGGTTGAGCAACTCTGTTTGTCTTTGAGCCGGTGATACCTGGGGTTGTGAAATTGAGTTCCGTGAACAGTAATCTGTCAACTGTCCCCACAACATACATTTTTTAAACCTGTGCCTACATTTTCTTTTATAATGAAGGGGACTAGTTGTCCTGAAAAATGCAGTGAAGAGCCAGGGCTGTGATTTAAAATAATTGGTAATGAATGCTTTGATTTAAAAAAACAAAAGTATATATATTTTATACCATTTTCTGTTTGGCATCACTGATACTGGAAAAGATATAAAAAGCTCCAGTGAAGGTAGACCTGTAGTCAGTTAAATGAATGATCCCCCCACCCTTAAAGCCTTTGCTAGCCTAGCTAGTTGTGTCGTAGGTACCAGAGTAGTTGTAGTATGTACAAATGTCCCCAAGGACAGTGTCCGTTTGTGTGATTTTGGTTTGGGCTGTAGAACTCGTTTGTTGTTTAAAATGTTTTTTGCCTCGATGCTGACCTGTTGTCATCTAAGATCGCACATCTCTAATTTTATCATTGCATAATCTTTGGGGGGTGGAGTTGTCCTTAGACGCCTCTCTTCCACTCTACATGCACAGCAGCAATTTTCGAATAAACCCCA
>NW_017728997.1:11133932-11138464 GCF_001723915.1 Gavialis gangeticus
TGTTTAAAACGTTTTTTGCCTCGATGCTGACCTGTTGTCATCTAAGATCGCACATCTCTAATTTTATCATTGCATAATCTTTGGGGGGTGGAGTTGTCCTTAGACGCCTCTCTTCCACTCTACATGCACAGCAGCAATTTTCGAATAAACCCCATTTTGACAGTATTCTGCACCGTGAGAGCTGTGACTTCAAAACCAATCTGCAAAATGAAACATGCAAATCATACTGCTGAGCACTAATAGGACTGAGGCACCTAGTTGCCCAATTAGGGCCACAAACAAGGCAATTACCGGTCTAAATCCTGGTATTTGCATGTGCAAAGTTGCAGGCACAAAGAATTGTGCAGTTTTAGAGACTGGTTATCAAGATGAAATCATGTAATAGTAAATTGCAGCGTTTTTATTGTGAGTGTTAGTGGATTGATTTGACTTGGTTTTATCATTTATTCCTTCACTTTGGAATATATTTAGGATTGTTTTATTTAACCATTTTGGTTGATGAGCAGTGAGCATACTTTACAGCTCTTCATTTGACAGTTCAGTTAGGAATCACCTTTGGAATAATCCTTAAAGATCTAACTCTTACTTTCTAATCAGAAGATATCTGCAGTTTGATCGTTTTGGAGGAGCTGATGTCACTTGTGCGAGAATGACATCATAATTTAATCTTCTGGTACCCAGTTCCATTTGACCTATAAGCCCTGCTCTTATTGCTTAGATTGTTTTATTTTACATAGCATTTTCTGCCAAACTGACTGTTATATTCACCTTTCCATATACGGGTGCATTGCTCATTAATGCTAATGTGAATTACGCTTATATATTAAATGTAGAACAAATTTGCTGACTTTTAGGATTTTTTTTTTTTATTATTATTATTATTATTATTGCTGCAACACTTAAAAGCTTTGTCTTCAAACAAAGCATTGGAAAATCCAAAAATGATTTCTGGAGGAAAGAGGGGTGGTATTAATGCTTCTCCAATTGAGAAGCTACTTGGCTAGAAATACAGATACTTGATGGTGGCAAAAAGAAGAGGGAGAGAAAAAAAGAAGTGTTATTCTTTTCCTATTTGCTTATTCTCAAAAATAAAAATAGGTGTCGACTCGTATGGTCTCATATCAATATGTTATCATCAACAGACAAGTCTATTCACTATTGTTTCAATTGAGTAAACAGTGGTGGAAGGGTCAGCCGTATTCACAGGTAATTGTTAGTGTGCAGACAGTCCTGTCAAGCGTGTTAGCTAAAAATACATCCCACACTGTCACTTTGCAAGGTGTTTGAAAATAATAGCCTAGATGCAGCAAAACAGGACACAGGCTTGTGTACTGACCTTTCTCTTTGTTTAATTTGCCTCAGAGGTTTAATTTCAGGGGACATGTAATAATTGAATATGTCTAATAACTAAATGCTCATTTGGGACAAAATCCATCAAAATATAATTGGCATTTGGTTTTTATGAAAGAAAAATGACTTGACTTAAAGCAATAGATGTGTCCCAAGAATATCTGATCACTTAATGTATAAATTGAAGCTTCTTTTCTAATATATATTAATTGCAGATACTTAAACATTTTAGCATTTTTTGTAGTGAACCGTTACCAGAGACCAACTGTTTTTGTTAATGCTACTCTCAGAAAGGCGGGGAAGGTTATTGGTCTGTCGTGCAATAATTTACTCCTCTTTGATATGCAAACGATCCACGGTGAATATAAAAAAATCCTATCAGACTCATTTCACAGTTCTTAACCACTTAGATTCTCTGGAGTCTATCGCCTCATTAGACCAGTGCTCTCCAAAGCTAGCATAATTAAAATCTTTAACAGTTTAGCAAAGTAAAGATGTTTGGCTGATCACGTTGAGATGATTATCTATCCATTGTATTCTAAATGACAAAAATAAATTAAATTTAGACCTTGGCATTTTTTATTATGTGTTTCAAATGAATATAATGCATACTGCCTTTTTTTTTTTTTTTTTTTTTTCAATACCTTAGGTTTGGTAAGATACATGCCTTTTTGAGCTGCTGCTGTAGACTTGGAAAATGGCAGATTTCCTTAGGATAGCTGCAGCATTACAATAGACTGAAACAATGAACAGTGATCCGAGTCCCCTGAAAGTCCAGTTATTAGAGACGGCTTTCCAAAAACCATCAGGGTTAGATATATAGATATAGAGAGAGAGAGAGAGATCTATAGATAGATAGAGAGATCTATAGATAGATAGAGAGAGAGATCTGTAGATAGATAGATAGCTCTTTAGGCATCTTTAAGACTGCTTTCTTCCCAGTTATTCTGTTCTGCCCTGGCCCTCTAAAATAACGCTGAACTAGTCTGTGATTTGGGAGTTTGACTTATTAGAAAATGCATTTTGAATGAAGATACGTTTATAACGTGATCCAGGTGTGGAGCGCTGGGTGCATTGGGCCATATCAATCCCTGGTATAACTCATGGGATGAATTTAGCCTCCTGGAGTTGTACAGAATTCCCACCCGGGATACTGGTCGAACGTGGTAAGCAGTGTCCTAAAACTGGTGTCCCTTTTGACACGATTAAGAAACAACATTTCTTTATTGTTTGAAGCTTATTTTATGTTTTCATTTTACTTTTGAATGGCTCATTAGCATTGATCTAAGAAATGACAGTAATAATAGTGTTACTTGTATAGAAAGTTATACAGTTTTTCAGTAGACACATCCATCAATTAAGTGAGCAGTACAAGAAACCAAAATTAATGAGAAAGATAGGTGTGTTAATGAAATAATCATAGTATAATCAATTTGACTGTTAAAATTTGAAAAGCATTTCAGGAAGACAATATGAATTCATAATTTATGTCTAAAAGTGATTAATAAAAACTGTATTTAATAACAAAGCTATTTGTCATCATTTAAAACTTAAGCACAAAATTAGTCATATTATGGTTCATGTTGTCATAATAACACAGTTGAATAATTTTCTTTGAAGACCTTCCCCACTTTTTAAAAATAAGTTAGGATTTATTCCCTTTCCTTAAAATAATATTGAAATAAAATGGCTCTGAAGAGCTGCGGAGGAGACCCTGGCTCCACCCCTCAGCAGTCAGCTTTGCAGGGAAGGCTCCTTTGGAGCTCTCCCTGCGAAGGAGCTCGGGGATTGGGCCCTCCAGTGCAAAAATCGTAGTAATAATAATTAACATGAGGTGGGGATATTTTCCCTCTTCCTCAACACTTTCTTCCTTTTTTTTTTTTTAAGGAATCTTGTTTTAATGGGAGCTAAGTGTTGGGCACTGAACAATTTAGCAGGAAATATGAAGTGTTACTTCAGTATTAGCCTTTAGTTTAAAAAAAACCAGGCACACAAAACTAACACTAGGCTTTGTTTACTGACTCTTTGATTTAATTACTGTTTGAAGACGGCCGAATTAGCTGTTAATTGATTTAATTATCCAATTTGTTTGTTTCAGGCATGATTCCAACAGAACTGCAGCAGCTCTGGAAAGAAGTGACAAGCTCTCATACGGCAGAGGAAACAGCAAGCAACAACCACAGCAGTCTGGACCTCTCCACCACGTGCGTCTCCTCATCGGCACCCTCTAAGACCTCCTTAATAATAAACCCACATGCCTCAACTAATGGACAGCTATCAGTCCACACTCCTAAGAGGGAGAGGTAGGTGCTGGTGGAATTCGTATATATGTGCTGATCGAAAGCAAGAGCTGGTTACTGCGTGGTGTTTTCATAGATGCTCGGGTTGCAAGGGACCTCAAGAGATCATCGAGTCCAATCCCCTGCCTAGGCAGGAAAGTGTGCTGGGGTCAGATGACCCCAGCCTGATGCCTGTCCATCCTTCTCTTAAAGACCCCCAAGGTAGGGGAGACCACCACCTCCCTTGGAAGCCCATTCCAAATTTTGGCCATCCCCAAATTTTGGCCACTCTTACCAGTATTGGTGGCCTTCACATGAGAGGATGCGATAATGACAAAAATATCCAAGCCCAAGTTTTGCCCTTATGATTTTGTTGGGTTATACAAGGCGTAGGTGGGGGTAGAATCTGGCCCTTTCGTTCAGATATTATGTCTTGCTCATTGGATTGCTGTTACAGGAAGGTATGCCCTGTTACTTCAGTTAAATTATATTGAATTTGGTCTCTGCTGTGATGCTCATGTTTTTACCTTTCCCAACATGCATTTGCGTTATTGGTGATGTCCCCTAATGCTCTAGCCAGGGGTGAGGAACAATTAGTTGGTCAGTCCCAGCCATTCTCAGTCGTCTACTTCATTACTGTACTGCTGTTGCCGTCATCGCACCATGTGGCATAGTTGCATATACTTGTGGTACCCACCACTGCCATGAAACAGGACACTCTTGAGTTGTCCACATTGCTGCAGGGGGAGATTTCCCATTCTATGGGCCTGTAAAATTTGCTAAATCATGGCAGACAGGTTGTAGAAATTCAGACTAATTCATACTTGCCCAGGTCACGCTTGACGCACTTCTTAGTACAAGTTCCATTTTATTTGAAGGATACTGTACTCCCCCCCCCCCCCC
>NW_017728997.1:11138645-11145130 GCF_001723915.1 Gavialis gangeticus
GCCCTTTTAGAACTCTCTGCCTGCACCCCCCCGCATTTCTAACTCCGTTAAATATAACTCTTAATTGTATTGATATGAATGTTCCTAAATATCTGGCACATCACACAATTGTTTGGAAGGCCAATGTGAGAGTTAAGTTCAATCTGAACTGTACACAAAGAAGGTCAAACCGAGGTTCATATTATGTGATGCTGCTCTTGAAAAATATTACCAGGTTCGTGCTTGCCAGGGACTGGCTTGAAGGAGTGCCCCATGTTGCGAGGAGAGGTGTAGTCCTATGGCAGGAGGAGGCATAGGTGTGTGGGTTTCCTTCCAGGGAGCCTGCTTTGTCCTGTCTCTTGGCCTCTTAAATCTTGGAATGGAGCTCTTCATCTCAAAATCTCCTGTTTGCATCCTCCTATCGGGTTATCTGCTGGGCTGCTAGCGATGGGGGGGCATCTCTGCTCCTTGTTGCGCACAGAGGGCATTATGGCACTTTGAAAAGCTCCTGGTGCTGCAGCGCATGCATTTGTATAAACAGCAAAATGCGCGGTAGCACCGAGCAAATCGTGACGGCGCGCTTTTGAACTGAAACGCATCGCAGGTGTTTTAGTTCAAAAGCACACCACCACCATTTTCCCGGCGCCGATGCACGCTTTGCCATTTATACATGTGCATTTGACGCAGCACTGGGCACATCAACTCGCGTGCAGAGCAGACTCTATATCAAGTCTGCTCCGACGTGCTGAATCTCCAACTCCTTGGAGCAGACAAATGTATGTGTATAAATGTCTCAGGATCTCATTGAAAGTGTCCAAGCTGTCTTATGTCTCCAGCACAGAGGCATTCGAGCTGTGTCTGCAGACCAGGGAAGGCTGGATTGTGTTCACAGGTTTACAGTCAAGGTTCTCTATGCTAGTCTTCAAACTCAATTTAAAATTTGAATGCAGGCTCGATTCTGCAGAAATTGCTGCTTCTGTACTTCCTATGCTGGGAAGTAGGTGAGTGGAAGTTTTAGGTCCCCAAAACCCAAAAAGACTGCATTCCAAAGACTGGAAAGGGCCTCAAACACATCCTGCATCCTGTGGGGTATTCATCACACCCTGTGTCTTTCTAATATTAAAACATTTAAATATATGGAGAACATCCCATAGTGGTAATGTTGAAAAATGCACTTGCTTGAGAACGTGACTATTTAGATATTGTTATATGTGGTAGGAATACTTTTTCATTCCTTGCATACATGGACTCTGACATGCTCACATTTATGTGCATGAAGTCAGTATACTTTCCAAAGAAAGATGTACTTTCTAGGGTGTGGCTTCCATGGCGGGGGGTGCTAAACAGGGTACTTAAAATGGGGTACTTAAAGTCTACTTGCTTGTTTCATTAAGTGATTGCATTGTATCTTTACTTTTTATACTCATAAATAGGATGGGCTTATATATTTTCTGGTACTATTTTGCTCCTTCTTTCCCCAATTTCTCCAGTTTATAAAATAATTAAAGACCATGCAATTGAATGGTTCTCTTCTCACTCAATAGGTGTATGCCATTTCCATTAATGCTAACGGCAATTTAATCAAGGAACCCTTAAGGCCCTCCTAACTGTTCAGTGGAAACAGGAACTGGTCGCACATATTATTAGAACCAAAACACATTTTGTCCGTTCCCTGTAATACAGATATGGGTCTGAAGGCAGTTACTCTTTACAAATGAGGTGATAGGCATGTTTTATTAGTAAAATCTCACATAATTCATTAAAAAGCTGTAAATGTATCACCATATGGTTTGAGAATATGATAGGTTAGAAAGAGAACCTTTAAAAAAAATCCCCCAGTTGTTGAACTGATAAATATATAGTATATTGTTAAAGTTTATTAGAATACTTAGCCTGAATATCTGTTAAATTCTCTTCGTTATACTATCAACATTTAAAAATACAGGCATGGCTGGGAATTCAAATAAAAGGGCAGTGGACTTTGCTTTGTGTTGCCTCTCTTTGGCTTACTGAAGGTTCATACCATCCATTTGCTGCAGTGATTGAATTACATCTTTATCCATAAGGAGAGCAGAGACTATACACAGAAGAATGCCTAGTGATGCACTTAAGGTTTTTGTTGCAGTCTCATCAGGCATTGTGGTGCCTGCCTAGATTTCATATGACATACAAAACTCTTCTTGTTTAGATGCCTTGCACTCGCTTCCTTTTTGAAAGGGAATTTGTCCACCGTCAGTGTTTTCAGGGTGGTAACTGAACAATAAGAAAAGATCGGAAGCCATAAAAGGGCGACTGTATATTTAAAAGCAAGGAGAGGGAAGAAATGTGCAGAATAATTGCAGAAGACGGAATGTAGACTGCCGGTTCTGGTTTTTATCTAAGACCCCATTTAGCAAATAAGAATATGGGCCTGATACTTCACTCAGTGCTCAGTCAAAACTTATTGACATCAGCAAAGATTTTTCCTGAGTAGGAGAAATGGCAGGATATGACCTGGTATGGACGTAGGAATGTCGGTTCTGTATATCAGTCTGAACCTAACTCTTTTTTTTTTCAGTGTACATGAATTATTTTAGCAGAACAGAATGTTCCTTCTTAGAGGGAAACAGATTTAGACCATTGCTTTTCTGCCCAGAGTTGTGGGGGTTGCTGCAGGCAGGTCTTGTTGCCCTCCTGGCCAGGATGCCAGGCGGTTAACCAGGAGCTTGTCTCAGTGCCTTCACCAGGCTTTCAGGCCCAGATCTTCAAAGGCACCAAAATCCCTGTGAGGGCCCGGCTATAGTGATAGCCTAAAATTGATCTGTGTCCCAGCACTGTTTGTCCTGTCCCCAAAATGCAGTATAGTTGCACCACTCCGGTGACACAAAAGAGCCACAAAGTCACCCTAACTGGGCAACCAAAATCTCCCCTGGCGAGGACGAATGCTCTGGTCGCAGGCCTGGAGCGCAGTTGAAGCTGCTTCCTTTTTTTAGACCCCTGTCTGCTAGGGTCCTGCATCAGAGCCTGGGTCTTATATTATTTCTGACCCAGCTATTTCAGGAGGACCGTTGCCCATGTGAATATAGCTGCTGCTGAGAGGAGAATGACTTCTCTGAGGGGCAATCAAAGCAGAATGCAGCTTGTGTTGGGAGGATGGGGAAAGCTACTGGAGAACTTGGCAAAGTTGGCTCTAGAGCAGGGATAGGCAACCCCCGGCATGCATGCCAGTTAGTGGCGTGCGGAGACGTTTTCCCCAGCATGCCAGGGAAAAATTTTTTTTTTAAGTTGCTGCTCCAGAGCAGCCACAGATCCCAGCGCCGCAGCAGGCATTGGGGGCAAAGGCGAGATGGCCGCACGGGCTCAGACTGCAATGGGCGGGGGTGCCCTGTGGCACCCAAGGGGGGACCCGGCTTGCACAGTTCTGCAGGGATGGGCCATGGCCACCCTGCCCACGAGGGTATGCCGTCTGGCTGGGGCAGGACGCTGGGCTCAGGGGGCTCCCACCTCCGGGCTTAGCCTCGCTGCGTGCCGGGCACAGTGTGAGCGGGCTGGAGCCTCCCCCAGAGCAAGGGCCTGGCCGCAGGAGCCCCTGGACCCCCGAAACAGCCGCCGTGGCTGCCCCGGCCTGCCCAGACCCTGGCCTTGCAGCTTCCCTCCAGGGTCCGGGGCCAGGGCAGAGCTGCTGTGCTGCAGGCTCCCAGCCGCCTCGGCCCCGGAGCACCCCCAAGCACCCTGGCCATGGCGGCTGATGCTGGGGTGTCGCTGCTTCCCTCAGCCAGACACTACCCTCGACCGGTGGGCCCGACCCGCAGTGTGTGGGAGATGTAAGCGGCAAAGGGCACCCCGTCTTTCTCTTTTTCCTTTTTTTCTCTCTTCTTTCTTTTCCCTTTTTTCTTTTTTTCTCTCCTTTTTTCTTTCTCTCTCCCCTCTTTTCTTCTCCTTTTTTCTTTTTCTTTTTTCTTTCTTTACCTCTTTGTCTCATTTCTCTCTCCTCTCCTTTTTTTTCTTTCTCTTCCCTTTTCCTCTTCCCCCCACTCTATTTTCTCTCTCTTTTTTTTTTCTTCCTCTTTTTTTCTCTTTCATCACAACATGCTTAACAAAAAAAGAATACACAAGAACAAAGGGTAGTATATGACGTTTTATTTATCGTCACCAGGTTTAGAATTTTTAGAAACATTTTTAGAATTTCACCATAAAAACGCAGCATTTTTTATTATTAATAAAATAATTAATGGCATCCTGCCATGTACACTTACAGGGTAGACACTGAGGTTTTTTTGGTGCTCTGGCCAAAAAAGTTGCCTACCCATGCTCTGGTGACTGCCTGACTGCTTTCAGGAGCGCGGCTGGCCATGCATTGCTTGTTAAGCCAAGACCGCTTCTGCATGCTTGGGTTGCCTCTCCATTTCAGGTGAGCATGGCATAAACTTTCATCTCCTGCATGAGCCGAGCTCCTAGCACTTATCGAGTTGTCAAGCTGAGGCTGAGCGAACACGTGAGCACGTTGTGTAATGGGTGTATTCCTGGGGAGCATGTGGAAGCTGAAATTAGTGCAGGACACAAGTGCTGGCCTCTTCCAGGCCTGGCATTTGGTGACAAAGCAGCATGTCACAGGGGAAACGCATTGCACCCATATCCATAGTCTGCCTCTTTATACTGAGCTAGTGAGTGCTGAGCGGCTTGGTCCGTCGGAGGGAAAATGCCATGGGGCTGGTGGCAGACCATCTTCAGCGAAAACCCTGTGGACCTCGCTGTCAGCTTTGGCCTGGCTCAATCTGGAGTTATTTATTTAGATTTAAGCAACAATAAAAAGCACATAGAGAAAGCACTAAATGCCTTAGCAGTTAATCATGGCCACATAATAAGACCACCCAGCAGCAATAAATAACTATATACAGGTAACATTAACTTTTAGGGTGTGCTGTAAAGCTGTTTCCCTACTCCCCCATGGGCTGTCGGAGAAGGAGCAGGATGCAAGTAAGTTATGTGGGAGTTGTTACAATCCTGGCATGTATTATCGGGGCAGTTCATGCAGTGTATTGTACAGTTATTGATCCTGCGGCCTTGAATTTGATGCTGCTTACATTGCTGCAAGTCAGAGAGAGCTCCGTGAGTTCGGTGTGTAGCCAGGTACCCTGTGAAGCCAGTTGGGGATGACAGAGTGACTCTCTGTTTTGGGTAAAGGCACATTTGAACTATGGGATAGGGCTTTATAATAATAGGAGGAATAAAATGACCCCCGTTTCCCCCCCCCAGCCCTTTTTTGTTCTTACCACGTTCAAACGTCACCATACTAAGACTTCAGTCCTGCAATTAGCAATGTGCAAATTTAAAGGGTCTACTTGCCTGTAGCAGATGGGCTCGGGTGCATGATCTTGGCAGTTGGGTGGCCGTATAGCAAAATATATAGATGCCATATTCAGAACAAGATGACAGTGCTCTTCTACAGCTAAGAATACTAACAAATACCACTGTCCAGCGCCCTTGGATGAGCTAGATATATTGAATCTTCCCATTTTTGCAAGCGGGGTCAGAAAAGAGTGGGGGGGAGGCACATTTTATTAAATGCCCTGTGCATCTTATTTTCACAGGAACGTGTTTTGTTTTGTTTTTAATGCAGCTAGAAATAACGGGTTAATGCTGATATTCATTTTGTCTCTAAATGTATGTTCCATCTCCAGTCCCACATTGTGCCCAGTTTTCTGTAAGTAGCAGCAGCAGCAGCAGCTCTGGGGTTTGGTGCACGGCAATCTGTTAAGGAGATAAATAATCTGCTTTGGCATGACACTCCTACTCTCCTCTTTAATTTGTCTTACACAAGGAAAATTATAATTAAATCATTCAGGGTAAACCCTTGAGTGTAGAGAAGGAAAAAACACACTTTGGTAAAGATTGCCAATAGAGACCAACTTCCCTGTTGTGCCGTGCAGAGACATTTATCAATATTCAGCACTATTAAAGGGAGAACATTTCGTGTGATTTGTGAGGCGGATGCCAAAGCTCAAATCAAGGCTTGTTAAGATCCTTTCCCCATGCAATCATGGGCATTCAGCATCATTAGAATTCAGCACTGACTGTGTGTTTCATGCTTTGATTTTACTCAGACAATTTAATAATGTTTATTGTGCTGATTATATATATAAATTCACTCAATGCAATAAACATACCTCAGTCGTGAGTATCCTCAGGGAAATATTTAGTCATAGATACTTGTATTCACTAAGGATAAGCAAAAGTGAGACCATCAACGAGCATGCAAACCTCTCATCATCTTATCAGCATTGGGGTTTCTGCAATACCGAGCACTTTTTTTTCACGGTAAGCAAATAAATAAATAAATAAAGCCAGTGAAGAACGGCAACCGCACTTAGAAGCATCAGGGACAGTACCTTGTTTTTTATATCGTTCCACTGCATCTTAATTTTGGGAAGCTCACACATTTGGTTAAGACAAATGACAAAAATATATTTGCTAAAGTGTTATATTTATGTGACTATTTACTTTAGAAGTTGACAGGCTTTGTCAGA
>NW_017728997.1:11150130-11155755 GCF_001723915.1 Gavialis gangeticus
GACAGTACATTGTTTTTTATATCGTTCCACTGCATCTTAATTTTGGGAAGCTCACACATTTGGTTAAGACAAATGACAAAAATATATTTGCTAAAGTGTTATATTTATGTGACTATTTACTTTAGAAGTTGACAGGCTTTGTCAGAGCCTGAAACATAAACACTTTTAAAAATATTTCTGCAGAAGTATTTCCAGCCAAAATGCATCTGAGTGCAGAGCTTATTGGAAATGAGCTCTGAAATTGTTCAAAGGGAGCTTTGGAAGTCTTCGTTTTATTTAAAGCGTCGAGGCTGCAAGTCGTCTGGGGCGGGGGGGAGGTCTGGTTCAGTCCCGAGGCATAGGTTAGAGCGTCCTATGAGCTCCAAACCTCTGATCTGGCAACTAGAAGTGTGCGGCCCTAGGAAAGGTCTGGCCACACTCACCTCCCTGTCTCCATGCCACCGGTAATCTCCCGGTACTGGGGCGATCCTTCCCTACAGCTCTTTGTTGACTGTAATAGCAACAAGAAGGAGGAGGCCCGTGTTCACCATGGCATTTCTGTACTCACAATAGAGAGGGGTGCAGCTATCCTCAGTTCTGACATCAGGAGTTACCAGGAAGAGGAAAAGGCCACCTGTCCAGCAGGGCTTTCTCCATCCCCCAGCAATTCTGCACCTTGTTTTTACTGTCCTTATACCTCTTCTTACTGTACTTGAATCCCTTCCGTCCAAACGAGCAAGCAGTGAATGCACAGGAGAAGTAAATGGGATAAATGAGGTGATTTAAATAGTTGTTTTTTATAAGCATTGCAAAAGGAAAGAGCTGAAGGAGGAGAGGGGCGTGGTACCACTGCTTAAGCTGAAGTTACTGTGTTTTAAAGATATTGCTTTCCATGTTGGGCAAAGTGTGGCTCCTTAATGGGGGGCAGGGGTTCAGCTTGGGAAACGACTGAACTGATTGGGTCGTAGTTGATGTCCTGGATAAAATAGTTCAGCTTTCTTTGTGCATGTGGGCCCTGGTCCTGATTCTCCATTGCCTTGCATCTTGTTGGGCTCACTGGTCCTTAGACAGCACAGGTGCTGGCCAGGAATCTGCTCATTCGCATCTGCTTCCCTTACTTGTTAGCACGTGCTGATTTACCATTGGTATAGTTCTGTTTGGGTTCCTTGGATTTGTATTTTCCTAAGAAAAATGCTCCACCTCTCTTCTCAGTATTCGGGATTCTTCAAACTCTGAATGGCACTGAGTGGCTTCCATTGCAGCTGATGCACTGTTAGATGAAGGCCTCACCGTCTCCTCCACGCCAGCTCTCTCTCTTGTGTGTCCTCTACATCTCGGACACCTGCGAATCCCCTTCTGAGAAGCCTATAATAACTGGGTCGGAGAAGAAAAGCTTCTCATCTTCACCCTTGCCTGCCCCAGCCCTTCCACTTGCAGGCTTGTCTGACCGCAGTCGGCATAGTCAGCTAGGGGAAAGAAATGGGAGGATACAAAGGTGGTATGCTCTCCTCCCAAATCTACTGTGCATGGTTAAGTGGGCATTTAGTGTCATTACAGCATGAACTTTGTGTCAGTTATGCTCCCCAGAAGACGATAGCATTGCATGGGGATGAGCTGCTGCAGTTGGCATTCAGTTGCCTTCTGCCCTCTCTTATACTTGTTTTCCACCCCTGCTCCCCCACAGCAAACTCAAACTATGATGCTGCTATTATTGATGGAGGCGAGGATGGATCTGGCAGACATCAAAGGCCCCTGCATCTGACTGGAGGCGTCTTGGATTTACCCCAAGTGTTAGGGCTCTCTCAAAGTCTTGGTCAGACTGTGCTTTTCCAGAGTAAGGGGGGCTCTGAGATGATCGTGTGGTTGGTTTGACACCTTGCAAGAGGCAGGTAATTGAGTTTCTTGCCTTAACTTTTGAATGGGTGGAGGAGCTTCCGAGGCTATGGTGGGTGGGTTACCCGCTTAGCACCTTGCTGTGCCAGACATCTCCCCAGTTTCAAATCCAACTTTCGAAGGCTCAAAGATTAGTAATAAATCAGGATGAGTCACTCAGAAAGTGGCCTCTCACCATACGGGGCCAAATTTATCTCCCAAGATCTAGGTTTGTGCAGTTCAGTGAGGAAAGCTATTCACTTAGTCCAGGACTGAATTTGATCCGCTCTCTTTTTAGAGCCAGGCATATACTGTTGGGCAGCCAGCCACCCCTGTGAAACTTATAAGCAGATGATGCCCGTATCTCTGAATCTAGTCGCTGTATCCTCTTTGTGTCTAGTAGTAGCAGCAAGATGACTCAGCTTTGTGAGCCAGACTTTCAGCTGGTTTAAATTGTGAAAGCTGCCTCGGTGCCAGTGGAGCAGTGCAGCTCACACGAGCCGAATATCAGGCCGTGCGTTCTCCCGTTTATCCTCACCTAAATTATGTGCTGATATCGTAACTCAAAACGTCCCACTACCGAGTCAAATTGGCATTCTCATTACAGCTAAAGAAGTTACCATTAATTACCATATGCTTTCCTGTTCTGAGTCAGTTCCCTGTCCAACCAGCCTTTTAAAATTTCTTCCGTGACTCAGATCTAGAGTCACCAGTCTTCATTTTTACACCTTAGCAAATGCTTCATATTATTGTTGTTGTTTTAATCTAAGTAGATCATGTCCACTGTGTTTTCTCGACCTGTCCTGTTCTTTGGCTGCGGTCATGCAAGACCTCTTCCTCATCGATGCGCCGTGCTGGAATTCTCTAATCAAATGACACTTTTCGGGGTCTTCTCCAGCTAAACCCTGCAAAATTGTTCCCAGTATTTCTTCCTTCTCCCCTTACCCTCAGCCCCCCCAAGGGATGTTAGGCTAACCAGGCTACAATTAGCTAATGTATTGTGTGCCCCCCTTTTTGGATGAAGGGTGTTATATTTGTCACTGTACCACCTTCAGGAATCTGACCTGACATCAGAGAACTTCTGAACTTGAATGGTTCATTGGTTTCTGGTCACATGTAATAATGATCGGTTATACAACTCCCAACACTCAGCTAATGTATCCAAAAAAGCACCTTAAATAGACTGGGTGAGCCTTGGCAGACGCATAACAGAACTTTTTCCAAATTTTAGCATATGTATTGTTTTATACCTCCATCTGGCAAACAGATCATTGTTTGATATCTGAGTACTTCGCATATCTCCTCCTCCTCCTTGCAACCAAGCTACTTACATGTGAATTTATACAGCTTCATGGTATTTTTACATGCCAGAGAAATAGCTGATGGTTTTCTGTTAATTATGTACACTTTTCAGCTTGACTTTTAAATACTTAGGCTCCAATGACAATCTCTTTCCCTTTAACGTAAAGCTTATGTAGCAGTCTAAAAGCCAACCTGTTTGGGGGCTTTTTTTTCCCCTTCTAAAATACAGGATTTCTGGTTGCTTTTTTCCCCTTGTGTGGAAGTTATCATTTCCCAGCATACGCGCTGGAGATGCTAACTGTTCCAAGGGGTCGGACAGGGAGCTGAAGAGGAGCTGTATTATTGTCTGTGACAGACGCCTCAGTCTGAAACAGGAAAAGAAACACCCTTGAAAATGCCTTTAAACATGGGGAATAAGTTAGGTGATTTTCATGAACTATTTACTCTGCTGTTCAATAAAAATCAAGCAGTTAGTATGACAGCTGTTACATCACATGCTATACCTTCCTGCTAAGATACTGAGTGGCATTTAAAGTAACACACCACCATTAAGCTGTGTAAACTTTATCCGTTTCAGCATGTTTTAATGGAAAAAGCCGTTGCTTTTTTTTTTCAGTTAAGTGACATCATTTTTCCCAGGTTGTAGTGCTCATTTTACAACTGTTTTTCTTTAATTCAAGTTATTTTACTTTTCTTTTTCTTGGCATCCTTTAATTCTTAAGTCGGAGAAGGGGAAATAGTTCTTCGTTCAGGGTTGACAAGAAACTGAGCAGTGGCACAGATCTCTTCCCCTTCTCCCCCTCCCCTCCGCCCCCCCCATACATCTTGTGCTAATCTTGAGCTCTCTCTCTTATTTTGTTAGGCAAATAGGGTTGTATTTTCAAAGTAGTGAAGAGATGTGCAGTGAAATCCCATAATTTGTTAATGGGATTTGTGCCTATACCTACTGCACATTGTTGTGGAAGCCCCCCCCCCCCAACTATCATGTGCTTCTCAGTTTTCACATGTAAGCAACTGCTCATTTGTGAAATGCAAATGAGTATTTTTCATATGCCTGGTGCTCCTAGGGTGGTTTGTTTTTTTTTTTTTATATATTTTCTTCTGTGTAATCAGTAGAGGCATATGTATATTATAAAGTATATTCTGTTCATTAAAACAATAGTATAAGCCCACAAAGGGAAATTGTTAATATGTGTTGCAGCTTGTCATTTCGGGCTGTGTGAATAAAGAAGATAACTATTCCTTTGGGAAACTATTTCAGGAATTGAGCAACAGATACGTAGCCAGCAAATTCTTTTAACTGCAATTTTCCTTTTTGTGTGTACTCGAAAATAACGCCGGGAAGGGTCCTTAAATGCCATTTCGTATCCAGAGCACAATTTCCACAGCACAGGTGGTGCTAATATAGGACAGTCCCCTAGGCACTTGTCGCCAAGAGTTGTACAGCTTGTTCAGTGTCTGCATCCATATGGCAATCTGTCCCATTCATAGAAAGACATTGTAGCTGCGCCTGTGGGTGCTGTGGTCAGTGTAGTGTAAAAAGTAGATTTTAACTCTCAGCAACCTACATGCTGCAGCGTGGTTTATTGTGGAGTCCAAGTGATAACATTGGGGCGGGGCGGGGGTGTTTAAAAATCAGCTCGGAGCAAATTCGAGAGCCATCTCGCCGGTTGAGTTTTGTGTTTGCTCTTAGGAGCACATGGTTAATTCAGCAGGTGCAGCCGTTCTGTTTGCTGCATGCCACCAGTGCAGAGTTTATAGGAAGTCGCTCTTAGAAGAAACATTTTCTGGGTTGTTTATACCGCGAATTAATTCAGAACTTGCAAGGCAGCGAGCGCCGCTCGCTTTCTGTGAATGTCACCCAGACGTCGGGCTTTGCTTTCCTTTTTTTTTTTTTTCTTCTTTCTGTTATGCTGCGTTTCGTGGTTTCTCTTCTACGTGCTGCACTTGCGAAGAAGCCCGAACGTGCTTCCCAGAGAAAAGCATGGTCTTGGGGTCGAGGGCTCATATGGCAAGCTGGTCCTCGGGGGTGAGGTAGCACACGGCCGCAAATGGGATGCTCCCAAGGAGCCCCCGAAAATGGGCCTATTAATATATTACACCAAGAAGGTGGAAAATATTAACAAGAGACGAAGATTCGTGGCTGTTTTGGTATCCGTCATTTCCGTGCCAAATGTTGTTCTGATTTAGTGGGACTATTTGTTATACCTTTTAGTAAATAAAAACAAATAGACAGCATAACACCTGCACCAGCATCTGCTATTTACACTACCTGTATGATTCAGCATGCTTCCCCGAGGAAATGGAGACTTGTGTCCTGTAGATTTTAGTGCTTTTCTGGTGGTTCTCTGGGAGAAGGCAGTGGGAAAGAAATCAAACAATATGATTTAATTTTCTGCCATTTTCCTTTGCCTGTTTACACATTTTAGCAATGTACATATATTTAAAAAAAGGGGGGGGGGGGGGGGAAAA
>NW_017728997.1:11155884-11168874 GCF_001723915.1 Gavialis gangeticus
AAGGATTCTGCAGTGTATACGTGATGCGACGGTCACCTTCGGTGCTGTTTTGGTTGTGCCTGTGGGACAGTCGTTAAAAAAGAATATCGAAGTGTAATAATCCATATTAATGATCTCTGTTGCCCATACGACCAGGTGGTGAATGGGCCAACAACTTGCTCTTACTAAAATCCTGTTCTTGTAATTAAAAAGTTCCTGTAGGAAAAAAAAAAAAAAAGATATGGGCGCACGGGATGTTCTGTGTCAGGTCATTAAGCACTAATTCCACTGAAATCAAGGGGACTGCTCACAAGCTTAAAGGTAAGCATGCTCTCAAAGCCTTGCCGAATCAGGGCCAGCGTCTTTCTCTTTCTCTGCAGTCTGATTTCTGTATGTAAGAACAAGAGGAATTTCTGTGTTTAAGATCAGTGAGAAAAAAATAGGTGAAGTGTTAGTTTAATTAGGAAAAAATGGGATCCTAAGATACTCTATCAATCCAGCTTCATCTGAATAAATTAGAGGATGGTGCAGAGAGGAATGAAATGAGATTTAACGAGGATAAGTGGGAAGTATGGCCCAGATAGGAAATAAAAAAGCCAAACCGCATGTTCAAAACAGCACATCAGCCGCTAAGCATCAGCTGTGCGAGAAATAACTGAGGCATAGCAGAGGAAGAGAAATCAAAGTGGAGCTTTCTGTGCGATGCCTCAGAAAGGTAGGTGCAAACCTGGGATGTATAAACATGTTTGTCACAGTTAAGTCTTTTTTGCCCGTGACACGTGATACAGCACCAGTTAAACTGTGATTAATCTGTGATGTGCACGTGGGCACGATCCTGCAGAAGGGATCGTAAACTGGAGCGAGCACAGAAGAAGGGAGGATGATGAAGGGTTTGCAGGGAAGACAGATTAAAAGGAATTAAAGATCTGCACCCTGGAAAAATTGACTCTGGGAGGGAAATGATTATGGTGTGTAAGTACATGAAGTGATGGTACAAAGAAGGGAAAGGAGAAATTGTTCTCATTAGGTAGCAATGAGAGAATTTAGATTCCAGCATTTCAAGTCTTCTATCTCTGGATATATTTGATGTTCTCTTCACTACAGTATCTGGGCTCCAAATTGAAATAAAAAAAAAAATCCAGTTTAAATACTAGGAAAACTCATTAGTGGTCAAATCCAGTGGAGGCTGGAGCCTGCACTTGAAAGAAGTGGGGAAATCAATGCTGTTTTTGTGATGTGCACTTCTCTCAAATGGGCTAGAGATACGCTGGGGTCCTCCAAAGACTAGCTGTTATACAGGGCCTTTAAGAGGGTCTATTGAGATGCCAAAAGTGAATGTAAGATGCCTACTGGAATATGCATAGTGCACAAAGGAGGTTAGAATATCACAATTGTGCCTGTAACCAAAAAAGTTGGCTCGTATATGGATTGAGGCCAGAAGGGACTGTTTTGATCACCTAATCTAGCCATGATATATGTTTTCTATAACAAGGCCTACCCTAGATGCCTTTCCGAAGGTCTTTTACAGCAACCTCTCTCCCGGCCTCCTGGCCATCTATGCGGGACAGGTGTGGAGGAGGTCGTGGCAGGTGTGAGCGCTGACCTGCAGAAAGCAAAGTATGTTCCTAGAAGGAGCTGCCCAGCAAACCATTCTGCAGTTGTCTGGGCTGTAATCTCTGCTTATTCTTATAGTGCCTGCCCCAAGTTGCTCAGTGGTTTATTGACCTTGTGTTACAAAGCTAAAGTGCATTGCTCGCTTTTCTTTTGCGACATACACCCGTGTACCAGGCCCATTACTTCTAAATTGCGCCTGATGTATAACACGAATTTCCACTGGTCCTGTGCCTTGATACCGACTTTGCTACAGGCGTTTGAGAAATCCAGTCTAAAAATGCTAACCAAAAAAATGTAAGCCAGATGAGGTATCTGGATGGAAGACCTGAGCTGGCCAGGAACATTCAGGGCCACATTTTTCAAAAGGGCCACAACCAACCACTGAACTTAGTCACAGCTGAGCTGGAATTTGCCCTCACAAACAACTCTTTGTTGCAGACGAAATAACTGCGTTCCCAAACCAGGCAGTTAGATGCTTAGGCATCAGTCTTACTTACGTATGTAAACAGCATAAATATTTAGCGGTAGCTCTTTTTTAAATGTGGCCCAAGTGCTTTTTCAAGTAGATCATTTGCATTCATTTGTACAGCAGATGTGGTGTGTTTACTAGGTGCAATTCTGCGCGCTCTGTCATGGCACTGTCAATTGAATTGCATTTTCACTAGTGTAATTGAGAGCAGAGTATGTCTTCATGCGACACATTATGTCAGGAATGGAAATGCTCGCATTAGAGCGCAGGGCACTTTAAGTTAGCACCAGTAACTTGGGACAGGATCAGAATAACTGACTCATTTGAGTTGTTATTTTGATTTCTTATTCAGTGAATAATAAATTCTCGGCGTTTTTTTAGTTTCCTCATCACATTTTCTTGCCCTTTTCCTTACCTGTTGCCAAACAGACTTTCTAACTTCATTGCTATTCAGTCTCCTGCTACGCCTTTCGAGTAACATCAGAAATCATCAGCCAGTCGCATACAGAGAACCTCGGTCCTAGTGGCCCTTTACTTTGTCGGGCTGAGATGTTGAAAACGGGGCTCGGGACGCAGAGCTTGATTAAACCAGGGCTCAGTGTCAAGCCGCAGAAATCTGGTGGACCCACCTTGACCGGAGAGAGAACAGGCACAAATAGGGATCAGATCTTTTAAATGCTGTCTAAAGTACTTTGTCTACCTTTCAGGGTTTGTACAGCCTAAATAATGAGTTGTCTCATCAGTACGTTCTTACTTCTATCACCATTTTCTTTAACTCAGTATTGCAATTTTTATGAGCGGAAACAAACCATGGTTGCTGTTGATGTCATTGTGCTTCATCATTTTTCATTCGGTCTGCTTTACCTACGGTGTGTCACACTGGAGAGCAGACTAGATGATCAGTGGTCCTTCTGGCTTTAGCATCTACAGACCCCAGTGGGGACTGTGTTTCTTGCACATGGTTACTGCCTTCCCCCTTTAAAAGTCTTAGCCAGCCAGTTTTACCCTTGGCATCTTGAGGCCTAATAATGCTGGGAGGTGTTAGCAATAATCCTGACTTTCTAAAAGCACACGCCTGGCACTTATTAGACGAGACATAGTCACTCCACTTGTAATTTTCTAAACCTGGGGATGATATCACAAAGGAATGTGAAATCCTCTAATTAAATACAATTCTGAGAGCAGACAGAAAATTGAGATGATGAGGGTTAAGGGGCATGAAAAAGGCAAGGAGCACAGTGTGAGGAAGACAGACAGACACACCAGCAAATTCATTACTGTCCTGTAGACTCCCATGTTGTTCATGCTAGGATGCATACACGTACACACTGGCAACAACATGGGTATGCCATTGTTCGATGCTCTGTTTATAACCTGGTGGTTTGAGAGACTTCAATATACAGGTTTCCTTTAGTATTGCAGAAGATGAGCCCGAGAGTCAGATCATCGGCGCTATCTCAGTTAAAGATGAGCATTATCGTGATGATCGGATACCCTTCCATTTCTTGCTAGCCTGAGACCAAGCAAACCTTAGAGCTGTAAGACCAAGGGCCACCAAAGTGAGACCTTCGAATGATGACTGAACTATGTTTGCAGCGCTTCCATCTGGATTGAAAAGCCTGTTTTACGGAGAGATCTACTTTGTGGGCAGCGGTGCAAGTCATTTCCTACTCTCTCGAGAAAAAATGATCTCCCTTTTCTTTGAGCACTAAGCAGGGAGCCTCTCCAGGTGGGAAGGAGGTGAGATTGTGCAGATCCTTTGCTGGGCAGTGGTGTATTTTCTCTACGCCATTATAAAACAAGCAATCACTTCACCAGAAAATAAAAGATAGCTGCTTTCCTTTTTCCCACATATTCGGAAAATGCAGACATTGAAGCATCGGATTATGGAGCGTTTCCACACCAGGATTGTTCAAGTACAGCGGGCTGTGATGTCTAGAGTATTATTAGTGAGAATCCTGCTTGCTTCCTATCTGATCCTTTAGTCAAGATACAGCCAGTATTTGGATTCATGGTACCCATTTCCACGTGGCTATTTAGCAGGTCTGCTCTCATTTGGGAATATTGTAATATTGCAAGTGATGGTTAAACATATGTCCTGATTGCAGCAGTTACCTCTGACGTTATTTCACTATTCCCCAACTGACTTACCACACTGATGGAGAACACTAGTAAAAAGTTGATTATAAGCAGAGATTAATTTGTGTGTTGGAAAGAGCCTCCCCTGCTCTTACCCAACCTTAATCTGACAGGCAACCATGTAAAAACATCAGTGTAGTGTCTCACTTGGCAGGGCCTGTGCAGATTCAGAGGTGTTTCTATTTTATTAATGCCTTCATTTATTTTATTTCAGCTCCTATTATTTTTTTACTCCCATATGCATTGTGGATTCAGTAAAGAGAGAAGGAGGCTGGATTCCTTTGTATTGGCAATAGATTTGCTAGGTAAATTCTGAGCACAAAGCCAGATTAAGCCCTGAGTTGCACCTGTGCAACACCCTGGAAGACCATAGGCATTCAGGTGCTTAACCAAAAGCAGCTGAGAGGTCGCTGTGGCCATCATTTTGACTTGAGTAGGTGTTCTGCAGTCTGAAAGCTTCCTCCACATTCGCGCGTGGCGTTTTGCATCATTAGACTATCCCCACAGTTGCATGGACTATTGATTTGGCAGCACTAATTACTAGAAATAGGAAAGGCAAAATGAATTGACTAGTAAAGGTGCTCGTGTGTCACTTGTCTGCCTTGCCCCAGCTGGCAGAGCATTCTCCATGTGAGGGTGGGCTATGAAAGCAGCAAAAACATAAGGACATAAGAAAACTAGGAGGGTGGTGAAGCATTGGAGCAGATTACCCAGGGAGGTGACGGAAGCTCCATCCTTGAAGGTTTTTAAGGCCTGGCTTGACAAAGTCCTGGCTGAGATGGTGTAGTTGGGGCTGGTCCTGTTTTGGGCAGGGGGTTGGACTAGATGTGACCTCCTGAGGTCCCGTCACACCCTCATTGTCTATGAGTCTAAAAAGTGCCATACTGGGTCAGGCCAGTGGTCCATCTAGTCCAGTATCCTGTCTGTGCTGGGCAGACTTAGATGTTATTCAGGGAGGGCATCTGAACTGGATACAACGAGAGTGATCTGTCCCCTGCTCATTACCCTCCCTGATATCCACCGTCAGTGGTATAGAGATGCCACAGAAAACATCCCCAACTGTTCGGTTTAATAGCTATCGCCCATGAATTTGTGCAGCCCCTTTTTGAACGTGGCTGTACTATCTGCCTCTACGACCTCCTGTGGCAACAATTAGGGACTATTAAATGCACACCTAAGGATCCTCCCGCTTACCACTTGCATTCTGTAACTCTGTGCTATGTGTCATTAATAAACCGAATTGCATAACAAAGTTTACTTGGCAGAGGAGCTACTTCTTGCACCTGCAACTAATCACATCGCGCCACTGCATTGTTTGGGATTTGTTCTGTTTCGCAGACGAATAACTTGTGTAAGGCGTAGTGAATGCAAATCCACTGGCATAGGAAAATGAGCTTGTGCAGAGCTCTCTTCAGGTCCCATGCCACACATACATGTGTTGCTGCAGAAGTTAGTTACCTCCATTAACTTGTTGAACATCACAGATGACCTGTCATGAAGATGTGTGCGCTTTTGAAAGAGAGGCAGACAGAAACAAATGCACACGCTCTCTTGTGTGTCATTAGAAATCAGTGGAAAAGGTCTGAGCCAAACTCTTTACTTGCTCTTCCTGCCAGCAGTCTTGTCTTTGTAAAATAAAGTCACAGGCAGCGAGATGGAGGAAGCATCCAGATTCTAGGCATCTTATATGCACACACACAAAATGTTGTTTCAGCCAAAAGCACTCAGATCTTTGCTTTCCAATGGCCTTTCCCTCAACAAATCTGGTACTTGGAAAAGGCAACTCTCCATTAGCTTTCTATTTGCTGTCGTCTTTCTTCATTATTTGAAGTGCAGGATGTGATCTCACTCTGCTCCGTCTCTTTCTGGAGGAATTCTTTGAGACTCAGTTTAAGCCAGCAAAACGCAATATTTGATACCATCAGAAGCAGACTATTGACAACAGTCCGTTAGCAAAAGCCCAATCTGGGCATGTTAAGTCCCAAAAATGTACCATCCAAGACATAAGCATGGTGCAGGGATAAGTACTCGTGAAAGAAAAACGCCTGAAAATGTTTCATTTATAAATAAATAAGTAGCTACTTCCAGTAATTTTGCAGTTTGTGTGTTTTGGTCAAATGGCTGTGGAAACTTCCATGTATTTCCACTTTAGGCATGATGTCTCGTTAACTGCAGTATGAATGTCTTGACTTCATATTCCCGTGTATGGGCAATACCAGAAATTCCCGTGGACCTAGTTTAGATGCCTTTAGTCGTATACATGGGACATTTTTGTACTGAGCACCCAGGGACCCCTCCTGTCAGACAGGAAATCCCTGGGAAGAAAAGAGTTGCAACCTCGAATGAAAACAATTGCTATATAGGGCTCTTGGGACCTTCCCCTAGCTTGCCTTCCAAATCTCAGACTAAAATTTTAAAACCTTGATTAGGGGTTTAAGCTGTGTGACTCCCATTGGTATTGTAATGGGATTTGCAGTGCTGAAGCCCCAGAGACCACTTTGAGAACGTACCCCTTCTTGTTTGTCGGACGGCGCTTTACTGTTCCTCTTGACTGAGTGGGTAACGTTCGCTCCGTGCGCTGACGTGCTGAAGTTTTGCCCTGTTTGCCAGATAAATCGAAATCATAGGACTGACCCAGCTGTGAATGTCTTCATTGATTTTTAAAGGGGTGCTAACATCGAATCCTCATTTCCTCCACTTTTATAAAAAAGTGTTGTAAAATCAATTGATAAATCCCCACCCCCCCAAAAAAAAAATAAGCAACAGTTCAAGTCCTTTAATTTTAAGAACAGATGGGTCTAAATTTAGTGGCAACTGTAAATGCTCCTAGCACAATTTACTTCTTAAATGTACCCAGGTTTGCTGTGCAGCTGAGTAAGTAGAGCAAGGCCTTGTCTACACTCGGAAGTGGCGGCGTACCGGGCTAGCTGTACGACAGGCCCTGCAAGGATAAGCAGAGCTGATATCAGCAGGAGAATTATTTGGCTGGATCATTTCTACCAGCACTGGGAATGAAACAGCGCGAGTGGCCAAAGGACGCATTTTGCTGGCACCTCTGCTTCCACGTTTGAGCTGTTGCCGGCAGAGCTGTGCTGGTCCTGGGTGCGGGTCTGTTGTTTGTTTGTTTGTTTGTTTGTTTGTTTGTTCCCTGCTCCTAACAGCATGATTCTGCTGATTGGAGCATTTAAGTCTAAACCAGGCCTGAGATAATGCAGGGTGGTTTGTTTTAGTCTGGGTAATTTTTAACTACCAAAGCTAATCCTTCATCTGGATAGTATATCTTAACCCTACCCATATCCAATAAATCACTGGAAAGAAGTACAAGATAACATTTGAAGTCTGTGCAGATTTTTGTCGTCTTTTGCTGTAGCAAAAGACCACGCTCGAACGTGCCTATTGCTATGCCTATTTGGAGGCATAGCAATCGTCCCTCTAAAATAAAATGGGACAGTAAACTCCATTTCACTATTACTTCTTAAATGCTTTTCCTCCTCGTGTCTGGAGAGTGCAGTTGCTCTGCCATGTCTGGTTCCTTCAAGAAATACGGGGACTAACGTTTTTCTAATTTCCCTACAGAGCACGAGTTGGTTTCTTCGTTCCTTTAGCAGCTCATCAGCGATAGCTTCTCCCTGCTTCTCCATTTCTAAAGAACCAATTCAGTTAAACAGAGGCGGTATTCCCATGTCGGCAAGGCCTTCACAACCTCTGCGGCCCCTCCGTTTTGCAGGGAAAGTAGATTGCTGATTTTTAGAAATGCTGAGAAAAAGTACAGAACCAATTTTCAACCAACATGGAAAGCAGGGCCCATGTATACCCTTGTGATGCATTTCCCAACCGGTGCCACACCTTTTCCCTTCAGGAGAGTTTCTGAAAATCCTCACCTGTCCTGACATTCCCATTGAGCCTGGGAAGAGAAATGACAAACCAGGAGGTGTGAAGGAATGTGTTGGTGTTGCTCTTCTTGCACGATACAGCATCTTGGGAGCATGTTCCAGCGTGGCTCTGCTCCTGGGTGCATAAGAGAGAATTTAAGAATATAATCTTTTCTGTAATGCACCGAGATGATTTTACAGAACAAGAACAAATGACATTTCCATCTGTGTATAGATGCAAGATGGCAAAAAGTAGGTGTTTATCCATAACATTACCTGTAATCCATGATAAAGTCAGTCATAAAACCACACCTAGATGCTGGTATGCACTCATATCCTTTGTGTGTGTTTGAAGTTCATAATGTGGCACAGACACGCTGCAGCAACAAGATTTGCTCTGAAAAATAGATGTGCATGTGAGCATAAAATAGAGCCCTCAATATTATTTTGACATTTTATGTTTAAAGTCATCTAAGGTTATGGAAATTGTTGCAAAAATAATTCCTTTACTTAAGAAGTTTCCATGCAGAAGTTGAATAAAGAAGATATTTTAGAATATGGTTCATCAGTTAGTGCAACAGATACATTTCCCTGAGCACCACATGGCCTGGATCAAAGCGTCTCATGACTTGGATCAGTGCAGCCAAATCATTACGTATTGATTGGAATCCTGCTGAAGGATTAACCCCTTAGGGTTCATAAGAAGTTTTTCTTTAACCCTAGTTTCAGTAGTTGGAAGGCACTGTGACATTCCTGCCAAAGCTTAGAAAGGTTAATAGCCCCCACTCACCCCTTGGTACTGTAGAAGTCTTTGATTATGTGGTTCCTTTTTTATGATGAATTTTACATTTGAAAACATTGGTGATTCACTTTATTGGAGCATAAAAAGACTGCACTAGTGCAAAGAAGCCGAACATGAGACGAAAAAAATAATACTGGGCAGACAGTACAGCATTACGGTAGAGCTGCAAACTCCAAGTTTTTTGTTCCCTTTTCATGAAACAATGTGGAATATTTTAATTCTCAGGTATGTTGCATTTAAGAATCTGCGCTGCTATACAGGGGTAGCGTCTCATCCTGACGCAGATGAACCACAAATGTATAATGTTCATAAATACCTTGGCAAAATATCAAGCAGGGTATTAAGGAAGTCTGTCACATGATTTTGATTTTGATTTTTTTTGCCCCATCCTTGTTCATTTAAATTCCTTATAAAGCTTTTAATTAACGAATGAAAGGTAGGTGGTTCCTAGAGTAGGGATGGCAGATGATGCATGTTCATGTTGCAAATGGTATTTAATTTTAATCTTGAAAAATCAGGGGCCAAGTGAGTAGGGTTCTGCAAAACTGAATGGCATATTTCTGGGTCTGTTGTTTGCTGCTAGTAGCATCTTTGCTAAAATACCTATATACCAAGCCTTCTGTTACATTACTTTTCCTCCTCTTCTTTTTGCTTCTTTCCTTCAGTTTGTCCCACGAGGAGCACTCACATAGCCACCCGCTCTATGGACACGGTGTATGCAAATGGCCGGGCTGTGAAGCAGTATGTGAAGACTTCCAGTCATTTCTAAAGTAAGAATGTTTTTTTGGCACTTGCCTATTATAAGAAACATTCTCTGAAATTCTTGATGCTGCCCCTCCATTCATTGAGGACCTGGTGCACGTCAGCAGAAAACTCCCCATTGATCCAAAGCCCATTGAACTCAGGCCCAAAATGCGTTTTAATAGGGGATAGTAAATTATCCCCCTGGGAGAAGGGGATTCCATAGCTCCAGTCGGGGAAGTCGGGTCCTGTGCAGTTCTCTCCTAGAAAATCCGGGGTTTGGTTTTCTACAGTATTATAAATGTCTGGGTTGGCTGTTTTTTTTTTTTGTTTGTTTGTTTTGGTTTTTTTTAAGTTCTGAGATTGGAAATTTAAACAATGTAACCTTAATTTAACCTTTATTTCACTTGATTTAGAAATTCAGCCCTAAATTAACTCCTTAATTGTACAGAGGATTGCAAAGCATCACATGAAATTAATTTCTGTCAAATAAGTAACTAACGAACAAAGTCTACGCTACTAAAAATAAACTCTAATTACATTAATTGGGCCCCTGCAGTTTGCTGCAGACCTTTCCTTACTGCCAAAGAACACAGTTTTACACGTTGCATAAACAGTGCATTATTGGCTTGTGTGTGGCAATGCATGGTTCCCACCCGGGGAAAGGCAAGGCGAGGGAAGGCTGTAATAGCTCACACATGGCTCCTCTATGAGTAAATTCCCAACTTTCTCTCTCCAAGCTGAAGCCTAAATAAATTACTATTGTGAAGCATTTTTCTCGGTGTAGACTGCTAGGTGCATTCAGACTGTTGGCTAATGTGGGTTCTTCCTTGATTTTTCCAAGCCCTGGTATTTCCCATATTTGCTGTCGCTGTGCAGTTGTTACATCTGACAAAGACCAATTGCTCCAACAGCATATATGGACCAAACACACCCAGGGCCAAATTCTGTTCTCCTGCCTGATGTGTCCAAATGAAAAAAGCCCATGGAGACCTACAACATTTCATGATTTGCCCTGGTAGCAGACTAGAAATACGACATGTTTAAATTTGGGAGGGAGAGGTTTCTGAAGGATTTTTTTAAAATGTGTTATGTTGAGATACGATTTCTGCTTTCAAAACGCAACGGGCCAGTCTTTCTCCTACTGAAATCACTGGCAGAATCCTTTTGCCCCCTGTGGGAGCAGGATCCGGCCCATTATAAACATACATATATATATATATATATATATATATACAAGTAAGAGATGGTCTAGTAATGAAAAGGTTCTCATTACAAGAGGATTACAAAATAAGAAGGTACTAGTCATAAATTTCCATGAAGGGTGGCTTCATTTCTTTCAATTCATCCTGTTGTTCACTTAGGTGAAATAAATGCTAATCTCTCCATACTTGCCAGCTCATTCATATTCATATGCCATTCTATAACATTTAGGCCTTTAAAACAATTCTAATTTCATTAAATTTGGTCCAAGGGAAAGGTGCTAGATTGACTGACAGCCTTGGAGATTGGAATAATCTATTTATTAATGTAGGGGCCAGGTCTTTACTCGCAACCTTTACTCACTTTAGTCCTTTACTCTGGATTAGAACCACTGGTTTTAGTAAAACTGTTTATGGAGCAATGCCCTACTCAGCGTGGTGCCGTGGAGTGGCATCTGGCCCCGAAGCAATAAGCTACAAATAGGGACCCGGTGGGCTTTGTGTCGCTGTGTCCTACCCCCACTGCTGTGACCACCTTTAAGAAAGAGGAGTATTTCGATCTCTCTCAGCCTCTCTGCCGACATCGTAAGAAAAGTTTGTTAGGAGTTGTGGACCTAAAAAGGAAATATTGTCCCAAGGCTGAGACCGGTTTCACCAAGACGATATTGTAGCCGTTTCTAACCTGGGCTAGATTTGAACCAGTTGCCCTGCTCTCAGCCCTTATCATTTGTGGAGAGGTTTCTTGCTGCTTTTTTTGGAGCCATCATTTTGCTCTTAAGCTGTCCTTCAAGAACAAAAAAAAAATGTTATGCATGGTGTTCTTTTATCTTTTGAGTTTGCTGAATTTCCCAGGTCACGAATTTTAGTCCAGGGGACCGTCTCCTTACAATATCTCTTCAGCTCTGAGTGACTCACAACGGATATCCCCAGGGAGCAAATTGACTTTGCAAAGGGAGTGGGCAGCTGTTTATAAAATGATATTCCAGCCTCTACGTCTCTCACCCCTATCGTGGCGTGGCTGCCCTTACATTTTATTCTTGTTTTTGAAAATGTGTTACTTCCTGGAAAGATAGGAAACCATACAGAAAATGGTAGAATTCTGAAAATAATGCAGAAAATGGTACTCTTTCATAACAGGTAGACATTTTTAAGTAACACCCACTGTACTTGTGCAGAGATCTTGACAGTCAAACCGCGACATGAACCTCAAAACTCTGTTCATCAAGTGAAGGGCAGGATATGTATCCAACCCAGTGTTGCTTAATTTCACTGGCCCTAGTAAAAGATCTGTTACAGAAAGCAAAGAGAAGTTATATGGGGAATGAAAGCACTGCAAGTCCATAAAATGATGCCACAGTTGAGGGAGGAAATAAAAAAAGACTCGCAGGTCTAAAAACATGGTTCATTTTTTTTCTCCTGAGGAAGAAATATCATAACTGTTGGTAAATCAAAAACAGAGATTTGACACTCTTCTGTGATCATTCTGTAGTGTTTGTTCCCAAGGTGAGGTACACCACAGGGCCCTTGATTTCAAAGATAAATACTGTACAAATAACGATCCTAGTTGTCTTTCACTCACAGCCAACAGGAGGATGCTTATCAGAACCAGCAGATAGACAGCCTATTGTACACATGTATTTCCCTATTTCTTTTCCAAATAGGTTGCAGTTTTAGCATTGGGTCTTTTTTAATCTATCTGCCATTGGTTATCATGTGATGTTGTATCTGTTTGAGCTAACTGATATCAGCAGGTGCTTCTGCTAAGTCTAATGAAATAGTAGCACCCTGCATTGCCTAGCATACTCAGATAACACAAAAACAAAAACAAGTCCAGTTTTACTGCTGTGACCTGATGGCCTTCTCCCAGACTGTAGAAAACAAGGTGAAGTCTTTGGGGAGCAGCTGTGCTTGTACGTTTTAGCTAACATTCAGATGAGAACCTGAAAGAAGAGGCAAGATTGCCATACGAGCTTTGCTTGCTTAAAATTCAGCGATAATCTCGATCTCCTTTTCTGGGTCTTAAAGATGCCTCCGTATAGCAAAAGGAATCATTTCTCCCCTTTGCTACTACATGCCTTGTGAAATCATTGCTAGATGAGCAGCCGTGTACTCGTTAAGGTACACGGGTATCCAGGGCACATGAATGAGCCCTGTATCTATATATATATATTT
>NW_017728997.1:11169304-11171804 GCF_001723915.1 Gavialis gangeticus
TATATATATATATATATATATATATTTTTTAATTCCATTGCAGTTTGGGTATTTTCAAACTCGGCAATAACATTTTTAATTTGAATGGCGACTTCAATGAGGGGGACGCACCTTTTGGAGAGCCTGGCAGCCCTACAGGAGCAAGAAGCTAGTAATCGGTTTCACGTGAATTTCGCTGTAATGAAACTAAGGAAGGTTTGTGCGAAAGAAACGACTAAGTGCACTCTGTAATGTTTTCACAAGTGTTTTTATCATGGTAACATCTTGTTTACTTTAGTTGCCTGCCTAAAACTACTTGGAACATGTTAAGAAAACATTTCAAGAAAGCTTCTACAAAGAGGCTTTTGTTTAGCAGCAACTGTGAGGCTGCTCAGCTCACAAAGGTGTTAACTTTCAACCCCTTAAGCACTTCCACATGAAATTCCAGCAACTGTGTTTGTGGTTTTGCAAAAACAAAGTGCATGTTAAAGAAACCAGGTATATGCTAATACATGTTGAAGTCGGCCGGAAATCATAAATTGTTTCAAACACATTAATTGCTATCATTTGCATGTCAAAATGTTCTGCAGTGAAATCATCTACGGTTAGCACAACAGAGACTTTTGATCAAACGGGCAGGCAGGGCAGAAGAGGCTCGTCTGTCTTAAGTTTTAAACGTGCGGCGTACCCACTCGGTTCCTCAAACATAAATGCAAAGGATTACTGGCGCGAGGTGTTTCCAACTGTTTCTTCATCCTAAGGAGAGTAAGGCAGCCGAAGTGCAATTGTTCGTGAAATCTGTTCGTTGGGAAAACATGTTGATACTCCCCGATGAAAGAACTCATTTTATTTTCTAGGCTGCCACGTATTTGGAGTTGCTGTTCAAATTTGAATTTTACAGTTTCTTTTACAGCATCCTTATTAACCTTTCTGACATTGCACGGAAGTTCAAGACCTTTCCAATAGCTACATTGCTTAAAGAGGTCAGAGTGGCCTAAATACCACAGTGCCCTCTAGTGATCTATAGGATATTAGAAGGAAAAGTTTTTGGTGAGTAGCCCAAAGATAACATCGCAAATAGCCCCGCGCTTCATTGTGCTTATCAGTAGATGAAGAACGACTGAGCTTCATCTAACGTGTATAATTTTCATTTTATAGACATAGACGAATCATTTTTTTATCTCACAGCTATTTCAGGTGTGAACATCTGAGGAATATATATATTATATATATATATATTATATATATGAATATTTTTGCCCACAATAGGTACATACCTAGGCGTATTACACTCCATATTTTTAAGGCGTTCTTAGTTTATGTTTCACATTATAATTTCCGGTGTGTAATCAGGGAGCATTACTTAAGAGACAAGGATCATCTTTGTTTCATACTTTTATTGACACTGTCTACCATATTACTGCTATGTCTAAATGGTAAAATTTATTATTAGCAATAGTGTCACAAAAGTCTGAGACAGCGATTTTCCTTTCAATAAAAGTAGTTAAAAACCTTTTAGAAAATCCATAATTTTGATTGCTGGTACTTCATAAATGTATAACTGGTACTTTTTAGCTGTCTCTTTAGGGAAAAATGAGTTTTATCACCTGCAGTACCTGGGTTAATGAAATTGTGTGTTGGAATTTAGCCAGAATGAAAAATGAGATCATTCGGTGGCACTACTATTGGCAACAGGTCTCATAAAAAGCTTTGACTCTTTTTAGCAAAGTATCATTAGTTTAAAGGGGGGGGGGGTTGAGTTATTTGTCATTTTCAAAGTTTCTGTGCTTGTAAGATTTTCATTTGCTGTAATATTCAAAGCCCAATGACCTCAAAACTTTCAGCAAGGCCAAAAGAAACACAGCAATGTCCATCAGTACCTAGTAAAGGAATTTACTTGCTTCAGATTTCAACTCCAGTTCCTGTTCAGCCCTTTAAAAATCACGACTCTCAGCTCAAATTTGAAATAATGCTCCTTTTTTCTCATGCTCCTCTGTGTTTGATTGTTTGTGGATATTAGCTGTCCAGGAAATCCCATACTTACAGATATAAATCCAAAATGATCTTGTTTTTCCGTAGCCAGCCCAGGATGTATGAGACAGTTATGATGATTTGTTAATTTTTGCGACCTGTATTTATTTTATGTGGGCCGTATACTTGAAAAGAGAGGGAATCAGCTGTCGAAATAGGCTACGTTTGTCAAAAAGGAGCGTCTTGACTCTTTTTCCTTTTAAGCCCTTTGCTTTCTTTACTTTTGGAGAATTCAGTGTATGCACCTCCATATGGTGATAAACAAGAGCTGCATTGTGCCCTGACACACAAGCTTAAACTCAACCCCTGTTACCGAAGACTCTTTTGAGATGTGTGAGCAGTGCAGGAGCCTTGAAAGGCTGTCAGGCTAGGGTGTCGGTTTGAAATGTGCCTTGAATGTATAACCCTGCTTTTATTTTAATAGTGCAATATTCCCCCCCCCCCAATGTAATATTAATCATCACCCATTTGTAGCGAAATATTTTTCCTT